>NC_134323.1:14685208-15002055 GCF_964195595.1 Calonectris borealis
CTAAGCACAACATGCTGCATGACTGTGATCTTGTCTGAATATAATTGGCTCATTAACCAAAACCATTTCAACTTGTTCACATTATCAAAGTCAAGAACAAGCACAAATATGAGCTTTGATGAATACATACATACTTATTTTTTACAAGGATTGATTCAACCAACCATTCTTCTTGTTAACATTCAGTTATTTTAAAGTAACCTTTTTATGTCTTAAACAAAACAGAGGCTTTATCAAAATGACTGGCATTTCCTGCACCTCTTTACCTAGTCTCATAGCAAGTCAGAGGGACTGTATTCTACCTCGCTAACTCAATCTGTACTTTTGTTTGTCATCTGGTTTTCAAAAGACTGTCTGCTGACACATTGGTCTCGCCCACTGTGTTTTCTGTGAAAATCAATTTATTACTTGGCATGTTTGTCTGACAATCAGGTAATAAAGTAATATTTGGAGCAAAGTCTGTGGTGGGACAAGAATATCTCTCTTCTAGCTGAGAGCTGCATAATTGATTAGGAAGAATAAATGAAACACAGAGATCCCCTTCTATTCAGCTCTGGCATTTGAGTTACAATTTGTCACCTGGGCATCAGCAGGGGAAATTGATTCCATATTCAGTAATCTATACTTTTATTTGCTAGGAATGGATGCAGCAATCTGTCTTCCCTTCCTCCGCCCTCCCCTGCCAAATCAGGCACACATACCTACTGGTGTGAAATACAACAACTCCAGCTGGTGGATTTCCAAAATATGGCAGATTACGTATATGTGATGCTCAAAGCAGTTATCCAGAGACAGAAAATTAGGTTAGGATGCAAACTCCCTAAATGGGATTTTAGGCACATAGAATTGACCAAAGCCACAGTCTCTGATCCAGTTAGCCTTGTTTATACCACCACTGAACCTTGGTAGGGGCCTACATTCACTAGTACTTCCATAATAAGCTTTAAATTTACCTAAGCTTCTCAACCACCTAACTGCAGATGCACCTATTCCCCTTCTAAACTCCAGAGTAATCAATGTTTCCCTAGAAAGACACCTAAACATTGCTTAAAATCTGCCTGAATGGCCCAAAACACAGTGCTCTTACACCTGTAAGAGTGGTGAGTAACAAATTAGAAAGACTAAAAATATCAGAGTGGCAGAGAGGTGAATGGGCAGCAGAGAGTCTAGAGCAAGTGGATGATGCAATGCTTGCATGCAGATAGGAGAGTTGGTGGAATGTGTGGGTGTAGGAAAACGATGGCAGAGTAGAAACAAGGAAAGAAATTGGGCTGCAGCAGGGATACATGTACCAAACCTGAACCAGATATAGACAAGTCAAGTTGAAAAAGCTGTGGTCAGAGCCTCAGTGTTAACTACTCCTTAGCAAAATTTCACTGCATCTATAACTGTGAAGGTACTTACGAAAACTGCTCATAACTAACAGCATAGACAATAGTTGTATTTTGTGTATATAAATCTGCAAAAAAAGTACTAGTTGTGTTGGCACCACACTTCAGAATAGAGGAGGCAGAACTGATCACTGACGTATTCAATACATACGCAAGCATTTTGTTATCACTGTAGGGAAATACACTTCGATGGCTTGCGTTTGGTCTTCCATTTTGTTGCTAATTCTATGGCTTGTGTTTGGGTTAACAGCTTATTGGTTTTGTTGCCAGGCTACACACTGGCCTTCAGGCTTGGTTATAATCTGGTAGCAAAAGAGTGCCTGTTCCGCAAGAAGCACTGCTCTGCTGGATGCACAAGATTGTCTAGATGACTGATTCCCTCTCTCAGCAGTGTAGCCCCTCTGCAAAGTTTCAATAGCAATCCTCACTGATTTATTCTGCTTGCCAATGAGGTCCATGCTGACCCAGAAGTCATGGATCAAACACAGAACATAGCCCAAAAGCAAATTGTTTGAAGGGATACCTACAGCCATTAGCAAAGCAGATAGCCTGGCTCCAAGTACATACTATGTCAGCTATAATAAATATCCTTGGGATATACCGGCAAGATGAGAATGATCTCTGAACTAAATTGGTAGATAAATGAAGAAACAGTCTTTCTTTAAAGGTACGTAGGTCAATGGCTTCAATTAGCATTTCCAAAGATGAGCTTATGTCTATCCTTTATGATTAAAAAGCACAATAAAATGCTCTTTCCTATACTAGTATTTGAGAAGACTGAACTCAGCTCAGCTTTCCATGCCTGGAAGACCATCTAAGTATCTCTCTCACTCACCATCTGACTGGCTGGCCCTCTGACTGGCTAACTACCTGGAGAATGCTTCTGGGAACCTCTCACTTTCATGTCTGAATGTCTCTGGGATCATTTTCACCATATTGGAAGGTCATTTAAATCACTTTCACAGTTAACGTAAAAATACAGTTACAGATAAAATACAGATAATAACCCCTCTTTCAGTAAAGCACAGCTTAACGTAGGCTACATGCCAGACTGAAACCCAGAATTGTAGACTATATGTATATATTTTTCTACAGAACTGAAAAAAAAAAAGTTTTTGAGTCCTTTAATACAAATCTACAATACTTTTACATAGACCTTAAGGTCAACACTTCAAAAAAAAAGCCTCTGCAGTCTACAGGTAAATCCCAATCTCAGTTAACTGGCTTTCAGAGATAACTAGCCCCCACTGAATTCAGTCAGGATGTTGATGGGAAAACTCACCCAATTAAGAGCTTGAATACAAAGCTAGAATTCCAGCTTTAGGCACCTATTAATACTTTTTTAAAACCTTAGCCTAAAATATGTTGCATGTAGTTCTGCTCTTGTGGGGTTGCGTATTCTACATGACATTTTCTCCAGGCTTTTGAAGTTGTTTTTCACTGCCTGTTTTCCCATACAAGACAGATGTTTTGACATGCAAATGCAGGATTATTACATTTGTATTTTTTATTCTAGAAATCAGTTAGTAAAACAATTATTTGAAGGTGATGTTAAGCACACTCTACCTTTTCCCAAGTGAATTGTTTTCAATAAGTTGTAGTAAGGCACTCCTTATCCACTGACTTATCTACTTCCAGTATTTTGTAGCAGTGGCTTCAGCTTCTTACAGTACAAGCTGCCATGTGATATTCATTCAATGCATTTGAATGCAGAACTCTCACTCCTCTCCTGTCTGGAATTGGGATTGGTGCCCTTCCCTACGAGAGGTATCTGAAGGAAAAGTCTTCTGTCAGAGTTGTTTAAATATAGACAGTGTCTGCTAGTGGTCTCCCCTTCCCCCAAGAAACAAACGAACAAAAAAAAACCCACCCTGAAAAATTTCAGAAAACTATTATACAAGACTACAGAGAGAGCCTGGGCCACATCTTCATCAAACTTTGTGCAGCTCTGATTTGCTCCTTCTACCACAAAGGAAAGAAAAACCTTGCTTATTCTGAGAAGCCAGAAGGACAGTAGAGTAATTCAGTGTGAAGTATTGCTATAGAAAACTAAGAAATCATATTTCAGACTAACTAATATTATCAAACATTCGGGACAAAATTCTGCACTGACTTCTGTGGAAAACTTTTGCACTGGCAGTATTTGAAAATCAATTAATTTTGATTTCTGCTACAGATAAGCCATCCTGGGACTATGTACCAACTCTCAAAATAAAGAGTAGTCCAGTATGTTTTAAATCCCCCCCCAATCACTGTGTAAGTCCTGTGTATTTCTTCTAACTGTTGTCCGAAAAATACCCCCCAAAATCCTCCCGTTGAAACTACGCAGCAATATCAAAATGCAAAATTTGTCTCTCCGCAGAAAAATAGAAGCAGCAGAGATCATCTCCTAATATGGCAATTAGCATACATATGCAGCACTCTTCACTGGTTTTCCCGATGTAATTGAATTGAAGCTTTATTTATAAAGCAACTCTTTCATTCGTTTGTTGTGAAATAATGAGTTACAGGAAAGAAATGCTCAAGTCTCCCTCGATCTTTTTACACAAACCCTCTCAATAAGAGATTTTTTAAGTTTTCCTTTCTTTATAAACCCTCTATGCAGTATTAGAATGTGCTACTCAACCTGTTCTGAGCAGGGTGTCAGATCAAATGACCTTCAGAGATCCCTTTCAACCTGAACTATAATTACACTACCAGGTGATTTATTTCCACCTGGTAGGGCAGCACAATGGAATGAGGCTCCTTCTGCCCTGTTTATACAAAGCTTTGATCAACAACAGTAGGATACATGGACCCTGTGCTATTTAAATTTGACTATTGCTATTGATCCTATAGCTAGCACAAAAGAAAATAGGAAAAATAACACAGAATTGGATATTGGATATAGGATGTCAATTATCCACAAATGTCAAACTGCCTCAAAACCAATAAGCTTCCATTTAATGCTTGCATCTCTGTACAAGAGTAATTTCTCCTCCCTTAATATAAGGGCATAGAACATAGATTATGAGAATGCTTTTTGCTCATTCATCTATTTATACTTTTCACTCATCTATTTATACTTTTCACTTTGGCCTTTTTTTTTTTTTAAACACACACATAGCAGGGCATAGGAAGTAGAGTGCAAATGGATGCACTTGGGACTCTGGGAAAAAAGTAAGCATTATTATATATGACTACTCTACCACTGAAGTAACAGAACTGTTCAGGAACAGATACACAACCCAAGTTGTTTGGTTAAGTCATTATTTTCAGATTTTTCTTGTAATAACCACTAGTGAAAAACAGCAGGGATTATATTCAATATGTTAGATTAGAAAACTATTCCAGTTACAGCTTCAGTAATTACAGGAACTCCACCCCACCTCCGTATCACAGAATAGGCGAAAAAATTAATTCTCAAAGGAATTAAGTTTAAAGCCACATATTATTGAATTCACTTCTTTTATTCCTTTCAAGTCAGTATGAAATCTTAGTAAGCTTATCTGATTTTAATATCTAATCATTATATAGAGACGAGGTGAATCGGGCTTTCAGAGGTTAGCAGTAGGGAAGAGAGGAGAAAAAAGGAACACCTGTCTTTAATCTATGCATACATATGCTATGAATATCAAGGGCACTAAGAGTTAAAAGGTAGTCCATAACCATAAATGCAGGACAAAAATAACCATTTTGAAAATTCAGATATATTTGGATGGCCATTTACAATGATATTCAACATCCAGGAGAAACGTGTGCCAGTTAAAGTACTTGTACAGGCCAGTCTTCTGATTTTAAGGGTTAGGAACATTCATCAGAAATGCCAGCAACTGATACAGGTCTACAAGATGAAATCAAATGCAGAGCTTCCTGCATTTCTAGATTACTACTGTCCTTTTTTACCTCCCCTGTACATTTTTCATCATCCCTATTCATGGCTGCTAGTCTATCTGAATGTGGGCAGTGGTGAGACTGTGGGAATCAAATTACACCTCTCTGCTGAAAAAAGAAAATGGTGTGAGGGCACAAAGAGAGCAGAAATCTCCACTGGCTGATTACAACTGGGCATATACCTATATTGGTACTCATCACTGTATCAGGTAAAACAACTGTCCTGGCAAGAAATACCCACAGATTGTATATCATAACCTTTATATCAAATCTTTAAGAGTATTTAGATGATGGAACTTAAGATACTTTCAAAATCTAGGGCCCATAGACGAGTATAAAAACAATGGTCTTTGACAGCAGTGCAGCCTCATTCTCTGATTTAGAAATGCTTGTTCTCACCTGAATTGGTATTCTAATATTAAAAAATAGGAACTTTTTAAGAAAGGCCATAATGAAAGCTTCCATGTTTTTCTACTGTGCTCTGGTGAGACCTCACCTGCAGTACTGCGTCCAGCTCTGGAGCCCTCAGCACAAGAAAGACATGGACCTGTCCAGAGGAGGGCCACAAAAATGATCAGGGGGATGGAACGCCTCTCTATGAAGAAAGGCTGAGAGAGTTGCGGTTATTCAGCCTGGAGAAGAGAAGGCTTTCGGGAGACCTTATTGCGGCCTTTCAGTACTTAAAGGGGGCTTATAAGAAAGATGGTGGCAAATTTTTTAGCAGGGCCTGTTGTGACAGGACAAGGGGGAATGGTCTTAAACTAAAAGAGGGTAGATTTAGACAAGATATAAGGAAGAAATGTTTTATAATGAAGGTGGTGAAACATTGGAACAGGTTGCCCAGAGAGGTGGTAGATGCCCCATCCCTGGAAACACTCAAGGTCAGGTTGGATGGGGCTCTGAGCAACCTGATCTAGTTGAAGATGTCCCTGCCCACGGCAGCGGGGTTGGAGTAGATGACCTTTACAGGTCCCTTCCAACCCAAACTATTCTGTGATTCTATCATTCTATGATTCTATTGCTACAGAACGTAGCATTTGAGCAACTACCCATGCAAACCTTCTTTTATGATAAACAGTCCAACCTGCCTGCACAACTTTACAGAGATTGTCAGTCCTTGCACTGGCTGCTCAGGATAAACAGAAGTTGTCAGTCTTCCACATCTGCATGCGCAAATTTCTTCCATTTCTTTCTTTGCCTCCTAGCATTAATTCAATCAGATACTTCTACTCATGAAGAGAAAGAATCTGAGTAGGGATCATTTATCTTGACAAATATGTATCTGCTAAAATCTAGATAGAGACAATCAGTCAGTTTAAGATAAAATTTAAACTGTTTTTAAACACCACCTATGTGTGTGACTATGACTCTGTCCTTCAAAATATTTTCCCAGATCATCCTATAAAGAAATCCTGAATGCTGAAAATTTGCAATAGTAATTGTATGCAAGTATTCTGGATGATAAACTTTATGTATTTAACAACAATAATGAATGTTGACAAACTTTAACTAAAAACTTCTACTGTTTTTAAATTCAGTGTAAGTTTTCTAGATAAAGACACATAAAGACAACATTCAGACAAAGAAACTCTCATTGATTCAGATGAGTTGAGTTCAAATTTTCAGCCTTTTCAGGAGTGTCTGTTTACATTTCAGAGTAAGTCCCAAACTAATGTCTTGTAAATTCAGATCGATTACTACCCAGCTGTTAAAGCTGTTCTAAAAGTGAAGGTTTTATGACACAGCAAAACTTGTGACATCTTCTGCTTTTACTGTCTCTGCTGACTATTTAGTTCTTCTTTCTACATTTTATGGAAACTATTAGCCTGTTTCAGTGTAGGTGAAAAATAAAACAGACATGGAAACAAATGTTTCCCCATACTACTTGAGAACAGTGACTTTAAAAAATGTTGCCTTTTTTTTAGGGTATAAGAATAAAACATATGCATACATAATCTGTTACATATTACAAATACATATTGCGCATATATATATATGCAGCTATATACTATATTCATGCGTCTTCCAAGAAAAGAAAAAAATAATTTAAAAACAGTGCAGCCAAAAACATATCATGGAATTACTTTGAAATATGCAAAATCAAGGTGGCAGTGAGCAAGAACAATCCCTCACTTTCCCTTTTCATACTCCAAAGATGCCAGAGATTTCATTTCCTCCTCTCTCTTCAGGATCTTCTAACTGACAAGTAAAAGCATTCAGCACCTTTGCAAAAGGAAATCAGTCTTTTTGATTTAACACAACGGTGTTTAATTGGAGCAAGAGACCTGTGATTGTGTTTCCATGTACATCACATACTCTGTAACATTCAGTAAGTCCCCAAAAAAGCATTTTCTGAAGTGAGTGGTGGTAGTGAGTTCCTTAAATTGTGAACACCAACTGTGACAAACAATGCACCCAGTTTTAGAACTACTTATAATCTCTAGCAGTACCAAAGGGCCCAAAGGTAGCAGAGTGAATAGAAGTGACATACTTTAAATTAGTTTCTTGGGTTATCTATGTGTAAACATGACAATAATTAGTTCTTGGGGAACATCATATTTCACTCAGGAAAATTGAGATCAAAACATAGCATACTTTTTAAGAGATGGGTACATGGAAATACAATGTTCCTTATTGTTTGACAATAACATATGAAGTAGAGGCACTTTTAAATACTAAGCCAAATGAAAAGTTGCCGGCATCACAGGCTCTTTAAACCTGTTGTTTGTGTTAGTATGAGGCCATAGTGAAACTTTTCCATTAACCCGTGCTCCTTAGATTCTAAACCTGCTGCTGAATCAGTTGTGCCACAAGAAACAATGATTTCATGCTAGCTCTTTACAGGAACAAACAAGCAGTACATGCTCAAGGCCAAATTAAATATTTATTAATGAATTATAACAAAGTAATTAGTGTCAAATTAGAATATACTGTAGATTTGATTAATAGCTAATTGTCTTTACCCACCTGGGAGTCTTGTTTCTATATTCTCTGCCAAGATAAAAATACAAGAGGAAAAAAATTGTACATTGCATTGGAATGATACATAATTTTTGAAGGTTTCCATCAATTAAAGGAGATGGCAGATCTAAGAATATATACTTATATATATATATATAAGAAAAAATGCATTTTCCTAACAATCCTGAAAGTTGCATCCTGATTTAAAGACAGTTATTCTAAACCATAATGTACATTATTGGTTCTTTAGTAAATGTGATAGCAGGATCACACCCAGGATTCATCTCACCTAACTTCTAGATTGCTAAAGCTAAATACCTACCCTAGTTTAATGGGAATAGGAGTTTAAATAACTAGTTTAGACTAGGTTTCTCAACTGACATAAAGTTAAATAAAAACCTAAAACCCAAAAGCCTACAATTTCATGTCAACAGCTTATGGGGGAAAGGCAGCATGAATTTAGAAGGTAAGGGTAAGATAACATAAATTAGAAAATGACAAATCATCACACAATCTCAATAAATGTAAGCCACAAATTGTACAACTCAGCAAGGATAACAATGAATATATGAGTCTGGCTTTAACCAACATATATAATCAAAAGGTCTAATTCTCTGGGAATTGAGTTCTTAATTATAGAAAACTAGCATTTGATACTTAGTCTGATAAGATCAGATTTTAACTCCTGCTCCCTCCCTTTTGAATTCATCTAATGAAAATCAAGAGAAAGAAAACAGTTAACCAGTGCTAATGAGCTATAGATAACCAGTGAGAAGAAAACAGGCAAAGCAGACTAATCCCTGTCTCTCATTCTATTTTTTCAGGCAAAATGATGGATTTCTGCCCTCATGTGGTACCAAAAGGCATTGTAGATTCAAAACATCGGCACAGTCAATGGACGTGCTTGTCCTGCTCTCGAGCAAGAATAATAAAAAAATACCACATGCAAGTAGAGCCTATGTTCCCACATCATTTTCTATTACGAAAAAACAGTCCAACAGAAGAGTGGACTGAACAGGAAGTGGCAGGATACTGCACATGATTTGGAAATTACTACTTTCACAAACTTTACAAAAGACTAAAGATTTAAATGGAGGATGCTATGGGTTACCTATTTTTAGTTCTTTCCTTTGGCCTCTCTCAGTCTCAGTCTCCATGAAAATATATACAAAAACACAGATGAAGATGCATGATATATATTTGTAATACACATCTTGAGCTCAGTTTTCTCATGTCTTTTAGTACTTTGCCTGTTTGGAGAATTTTTAATAAGCTTTTGGCAATTCTCATTAAAGATAAGACCTCTTGAGATTTCTACGTCTTCTTTTGCACTAGAGTACCTTTTAATATTGCTGGATTTACCAAAATATATGCAAAAGATAATTTGTCAAAACTGACATTGTAGGTCGATAAATACTTTCACTCAAAGTTTGTAGATAGACAAAGGAATTTTGGTATTCATTGCTGGAAAACCATTTGGGTGGTCATCTTTTAGACCATTGCTGAACAGGATAGGAAAAGAGCAAAAGGATGAACATTTTTTTCTTTAGTCAGTTGATGTAAGTGTAACTCTTCATTCACACCTGTAACTATTCACATCATATGCTTGCTTCCTCAAAAAAGGTATAAATCAAAATGATGCTTTGTGTTTACAAAATTCTCTGAAATAAGGGTTCAGATAAAATATTAATTTTGTCTCTAACTTCTGTTTCCACATAAATAAGGTATCTGCTTTATTTTCTATGCAAATCCACAATAAATTCACTACCAGCAAGATGTTAAAGAAAACAAAAATATTAAGCTCCATATTTCACCTTCCTAGTATGTAGAAAAGCAGACTTTATAAAATATCAGCTATAGGTTTAAAAAGTCTGAGATATATACTTCAACTGCCTTTACTATGTGAACATATTGTGTAAAAGATTGAGGTTTTGTTGGACATTTACAAATCAGTATAACACACGTACATATTCTGCATGTCAGAAAAAGAAACAAAAATATCATCTTCAGAACCACTCTCTATTGCATGAAAGCACTCAGACACAGAATTTCAGTCTTGTATAATGAAATCTTTTCACCTAGTGGTGACTCCCTTCACTAAAGACATCTACCCAATTTACATAGTCATTGTAGGCTTCCTATATGGACAGTGGAGAAAGGCAACTTCAAGGGATGATTCAATTCATTAATGCCAAAGATATTTATTGACTACGGTAGCTGTTGTTTGCAAGCATTATCATTTTACCAACTTTGCATTGGAACATGTTGAAATAGGTTTTTTCTCTCCATCTAATTTTGTTAAATGGAGACAGTCCAGAGATTGCTGAGGGTTAAGATGCAGAAATCCAGTGTTTGGTCTATAGAAAGCACAGAGTGATTTAGCTCCACATTAGGCATGATGGGCATCTAAACTTCGGGAACATGAATCTACCAGCCCTATCCATGTCAAGAAAGGAAGGACTACCATTTATTCATTCACTTAGTTACTAAATTTGACAAAGAATTTTAATTAGAGAGCATTTCTAACAAAACAAATGCTAAAGGAATGTTCAGTTCCCCTCTTCTTTTTTTTTTTTTTTTTGTTTTTGGTTGGTTGGTTGGTTGGTTTGTTTTGCTTTTGAGGCAATTGAAATGCCTCAAAATGTAGCAGCATACAGGAATGAGCTCTCAGAAACATACTTTTATAGGTGAGAGGTATTAAAGACCTTTTGATATTCAGAACTTAAATGTTTGGAGAAACTTTTATTTGCAATCAGATCTCATTCAAGTGTACAGGTACTGGGAGATGTTTAGCATCACTGAAAACTAGGACATTTATTCAAGTGCTTAATTCCAAACAAACATTCTTACAGTCCTTAGACAAATACAAATGCTCAAAATATTTGAGTTTGGTCCTTTGACAAATACAAATGCTCAAAATATTTAAGTTTAGTCCCTTCATGGATAATAGAATTGGGATGGAGGGAGACAAGATAAATGTCATTCACAGCATTTTGTGTGGCAGAAATTCTGCTGTATCAATGACCAGCTTAAAAAAAAAAAAAGTTTTAAATGAGGTAAGTGAGGTTTGAATGCAAATTTATGCTCTATATTTTATAATCGTATTATATTTCTGGGAACAAGAAGATGACAAAGCAACCAACTTCGGTCTCAGCTTCTCTCTGATTCAAATTAAATTTCCAAATAAGCATTAAAAGCAAGGAGGACAGTTTCATAAACACTTGAACTTTTACGAAATTATCCTGCTATTGCCATCTTGTGGATGACCCGTGGCATGATACTGCTTATTTTGCATCTCTCTTTCCTCCTGCCTTGTGGAGAAATGTTTTCTGATACTCCAGATTGCCATGGCAATCCATTACCTGAAAGTTATAAAAGAAAGTTCTTTTAAGTAAAAAGAACTGACTTTGTTAATTTAAATGAACCAATTAAAGAAAAATAAACTTGTTTCAATAGATGATGAGATAGTTTTTCCAGGTAAGATATTGAACACTATTAGTATGCGAACTGAATCGTAAAAAAGAGCAACTGTGCCATAGAAGTGGTTTTAATTACATTTGTATAGTTCCCTTTTTATTAGAGGATTGAATTTTTCTGAAGAAGAATGATCTATGATTTAAGGCATAAGGCTTATGTAAATCACATAACTATTCAATGTCACAAAGCCTTGAAGATAATAGTTTTAAATATAAATGTATAACAGATTGTGTAAAACTCAGATACCATGGTATCTGATGGTAGGAGCCATATAATATAGAAAAAAGCTTTCCAGCAATATCATGTATTTATTATTTTTGTTCTCACATATAATATTCTTATAAAAATGAAATATAGCCAGACATTTTTTCTTTCTTTCCCCCCTAGCCCCCCTGAAAATAAGAGTCTCAAAGGCAAGGGAATACGTGACATAATTATGGAATTCCCAAGTTTAAAAAGATTTGTATGCCTAAGACGTCAAAGACTTTGCTTTGAGGTTTCATTTCACAAGTCTAGGACTAAAAAAAAAGAATTTAACTAATGGCAAATCACTCTTCAGAACACAACATTTCGCTCTCCCACTGTGACAAGAACTGCAATAGAAATATCACAGATACCATTGCACAGTCTTTTACAAGCAGATACCAATGCATTCTGCCTGCTTTATTCCAACTGCTTTGCAAGTTGCTTCCAACCCACAGTGGAAGCTGTGATTCCTTTGGCACTGTGTTCAGTTAGTTAAGTATGCTTAAACATACTGTTATGCTGTTGCAACTACACTTTTTTCAGATAAGAATGATTCTACATCTACCAGTGAAAAGCTCACATCAACATCCCAATGGCCCTTCTCACACATATATGGCATCTACATAGAAGGTATTAAAAATATTTTTTTCCTTTACAGAAAGAATTATGCTACCAACATCATCTAAAATCTCGAAGCTTTGATCCTTGATGATGAATCAAGCCTTCTTGGCCAATTTCAGTTATGATTGACACATAGTCACTCAGAATATTACCTTACTGCCATGCCCCTTGGACATTGTTTTATATTGTGCATCACCATAATATCTCCATCTTTCTTGAACTCTTTCCTCCTCCTTAAAATGTATTGTCAGTATCATTTCAACGTAAGAAGCGTTTAAAGATTTTTGAAGAGAGTTTCTAGCTGGATTCAGTATAGTTTGCCTGCTTGTTTAGAAAGCAAGTCCCAGATTTCATAACTGGAAAAAAAATCATATTCCATCGAAAAAATACTCCTTCAGTCAGTTTTCCCTAGGTTTGGGGTTTCTTGTAAACAATATCGTTGCACAAAATGATAGCTATGATAACAAGCCTTTGGCTTTCACACCACAGCAAAATTCTGACTTCAGAGAAAAACACATCCGTTGCCAAGGTGGACCCAATTGGTACAAAATGAAAGATTATATTACAATAGAGCAGCTTTTATAAATGCTTAAGCCACAGTCTGGCAGAAATAAGCCAATGAAAAGATTCAATGGATAAAAAATCTGACTTTAGAAAAACCTCAAGGAAAAAAATCAAAAAGACAACCCCTTTTAAGGAGTCAGACTATATATTTTGTTAGCCATTTTATGATTATATCGAAAAGATTCCATCATTAAAAATAAATGACAAATGTAGTTTTTTCCATATGGTTTTCCCTACTCAGTCATTTCTAAATTTTAAACTGTGAATACATGATTAGTCAGTGCTTATCCACACAAACTCTGTGAGCTTGCAAAACACTATTCATGGAAAGGAGGGCTGATACAAAATCCTTTTAAGTCAACAAAAAGCCTCTGTTTA
This sequence comes from Calonectris borealis, assembly GCF_964195595.1. NCBI lineage: Eukaryota > Metazoa > Chordata > Aves > Procellariiformes > Procellariidae > Calonectris > Calonectris borealis. The sequence goes on from NC_134323.1 coordinate 14,698,720, forward strand.
CTTGGAAAGTATACCACAACATTGCTGTTAGAATTAGAGTATTTAAAATTTTGCTAAGTGCTCGGAGCCTCTCAAATGTGCTTCCGAATTTGGACAGAGGGAGATATAAAAAAGGTAGGCAAGTCATGTGGTAACTGACTGGATCACTTCCATATCAATTGTTACATAAAGGTCTTCAGTAATTATTCATGCTATATAGAATAGTTCCTATTTCTGTCCTAGTCTGGTTTTATACATTAAACTCACGAGTTTGAAAGATTCTTGATAGAGAGGGTACCTGAAAGCTGGACACTAAGCTAAAAAAAAAAAAAAAAAAGATAAAAATTTACAAAGAAAATGCAAATTGATCCACCTTCTATTAGTAAAGAAATCATGGTCACAAAATTCTGATCTCCTAAACCTCACATAATAAAGCTCGAGATTTAGGAATGCACTTGTAAACCACACTGTAAACTGCCAGATTCAATGGTCAATTAATGTGGCCATCTACAGGGTCATGACATTTTGTCACCTGGCACTATATAACATTATCCTTTGGGGTTTGGACCTCTTGCTAGCCCACTGACATTGTAATTAATATTCACAAAGTTTCACTTGCCCTTCAGACCTGCTGCTACGTTTCACTGACTCAGGGTGTAAGCAACATGCCTAGACACAAGTTAGTAAATGTAAACTAGCTTTGTGATAGAAGATTAATTTTTTTAACCGATACTGTTGGTTAAAGCAAGTATTTAAATTTTGTCTGAAAATACTAATTTAATTGGACTTTGCATAAGGATATATAGAGACTTCTGAGATAACACAGGCAAGCTGTCTGATGCTTAAAACTGATATGAAAGTTCAAGTTCACACTATTTTGCATGATGTATTTTATTTCATGTCAAAAATTATTTTATCTTCTGAAAAGAAATGATTAAAGGGGGAGCTGGAAGCAACTTTTAAAGTTGTTTTACACTTCCCTCTATAAAAAGTTATCACAATTCATTAGGATTATGACTTACTAGGTGAAAGTAACAAAGATCTCTCTTCAAAATAGATGTTTGAAATATGGCAAGCAACAGCATTTTGTTTTAGAAAGGTGCCTTTCTGTTGTCATTTGTAATTACACTCTGGTTAAACTGAGTACTATGCTATTTGTCTCTTTCTCTCTTTGGGATAATGGCTCTTCTGTTTGGTGTCACATAATACAGTTAAACCTGTGTAGCAAAATGGGCAGAGGCGATTGACAGAGGACAAACCTGCTGTACTTACTAGAACTTGTTAATTAATGGGGGTCAAGAAAAAATTCTTCGGAAAACATGTACAATTTATATTGCCAAGCCAAACTCCATAATTAAGAAGTAACAAATATACAAATGCATGTTTATTATCTTTAATGTATTTCCTTGCCTGTATGCTTTATTGCCTAGACATTAATTACTTGATTGAATCCTATTCTCACCCCCTACCCCCTATCCCCCAGTATCTCTACCACAGTATTTTTGTATTTCTTTAGGGGTTTAGATCCCATCAAACGATAGCAACATGCATTTAAGATGAACACTAATGACTTCAGCTGCAGGATTCTTTTTGGCATGAATGAACTATAAAACTGACTTACAGAACTCTGAACAAGATGCCTAAAGTAATTTTAAATAACTCTCACTTACATTGTTTAAAAGATCTGAGGAGCTGTTTATTTTCTGAGGGAATTTTTAAGTTCTGATGTTTCAAGAATTCAGAATACAAACAATTTTCATGGAAATACCAAATTTCATTACAGATTATTAGAACAATTGAAAGGTCTTAGAATACAGAAGTAATTGATCTGTTCTGTTCAAAAGAAGAACACTTGTGTACACTTCAATAAAAAGCATGACTCATAAAGATTGTCCCCTACATATTGGAGGAATTCTGTCACCAAAGACAACCTAGATTAATTGTAATAAACAGAAATTGTCACTAAAGCTCTCAGCTTATGCCATCTAATATTGTGTGAATAAATTTCATTTTCTAATATTATGAAACAGCCAAGAGTATAATAAATCATCTACCTAAGCCCTTTGAGAATTTTTGCATAATTTACCAAAACAAATTGATTTTAGCAGAAAAGCTACTAATTTACATGGGGAGGAATGGTTTTCTTAGTGTGATCAATTTAATTTCAATTTCCCTGTTTGCATGAATTCACTCCAGCAATTCATCACTGCTAGAATTAAACTACAACCATGATTTAGTTCAGCAGGCACATGACTTACACCTCAATGACAATAAACTGCCTTTAAAAGGTAAGATGTGAAATTTGCAGAAGATATCTAGTGAAAATCATTGGAAAGGCCATACTACCTATCAAAAATATAAACAGTAAGATGCTGCAGAACAATATTAAACATTTAGAGAATTTTATCCATAGATTGGTTGTCAACTTTACATTTCTGAAGTCTAATCTTTCTAATAATTCATAAGTTTTTGTTCTATAATAGGATACTTTCTCATGAAAGAACAGGGATGTAAAAGAGAATTTGTAAAATGTGTAGGCTTAAATTAGAACAGAATGAACTCTCCCTTCAGATTTTTCAAATAAGTCATACATCCAAATGCTTAGAATGTACGTGATATGGGAAGAAATTATCTTTTGCAGTCAGTTCAGGCTATTTCAACTCAGACTGAAAAGTAAAATAATATTACTGGCAACCCAAATGTAAAAGGAATGAATTTGTAGGTTTATGTCCATAGTCCAGAATAAGATAATCCAGTGGCTACTGGGACTCCAAAATGAGTGAATTTAAAGATCTGGAAATCAGTGCAAGAATGTATTTTCCCTAACTGTTCTCTTTAGTTACTACTGCTATCAGGTGGCTCATCCCCTGAAGTTACTTTAGAGTTAGGCTTCAGTCAGCATTATTCAGACATGCTAGCCTTCCAACAGAACAGAATATAAGAAAAACTATTCAGAATTGTTTTTTGGTTGGTTCATTCCATTTTTCAATCATGCATTAGATCTGTGTTCTTTGCCTCAAACCACAGCTGACACATTATAATAATTTTTAAATGTGATTTTCTAAGATATTGAGGTTTACATGATGTGTGAATATGTCTTTCTCCAAACACAGCAGTTTTTGAAGCTTTACTCAATTTCAGAAAAATCTGACAAGAGAAACAGACGACTCAAAGACTTTTGGTGCTAAAACTTTTGCGAAAATAGGAAAGAAGAAAAAGTACCATCAGTGCTCTTACTGATGAAAAAAGTCAATACAAATATATGACAGAAAATGTAGTTAAGCACTAAAATGTTCGGTCAAGAAAGCCTTAAAAGACTGACATGCCTTCTCAAATATCAAAATCAAATGAAAACTTTCAGAACATGTAGGAATCCAGGGTATAAAGCACAGTAGCTAAAAATCGACCCATTCTTTCCTACCTCTTGGTCAGCTCAGTATTAGATCCATTGTTCTCTAACAAACACATCTGTAGGAAACTAAACAGTGAAGGAAGTTGCCTTGTTTGCCTGCTGAGCTGAAGACAGTTGGTTATATTTTAAGTCATATTAGTCCTTGGGACTTGTGCCCATGGATAGTCTAGGAATATCATTCTGCAAAAGAGGAAGATATAGATCCAGAAATTTACAGGAATGGTAGCAACATTACTGAAGGGTCAACCATACAGACTGGCTACTTTTCAGGTTTTCACCTCCCTTCATCCTAGGTTGTCCATTAGGATAAGAAGCAGAATACTTCATTGTCATGATCAAGAACTGATTTATCAGAAGGCCACTCACCTCACTATTTACAAATTTATATCCATGTTTAATTACAATAATGCAAAAATTGTTAGCTAGATAATGACAAGACTTATAATGCAAGTATTTCTCCACCATATACAATGTATTTGAAAGGAGAATTGTTATTCACTCTGTTTAGCACACACAATATGGAAACGAATTTCACAGAAAGTAACTTCCTTCTCAGAGGGAAAAGGACAATGAAGATATTTATAGATTATTTGATGAGTTTCTTTCAGCAGCATCGAATTAGGATGATACTGTAGCAGTCTCTATTTACTTAATACTGGACCATTAGTTGCATATTTTTCTCAAAAGCACCAGATGCACATTCTTAAATAAAGTCATAAATGGCACTGACAAGACTTCATTCTTTTAATGAAAAAAGAAACATATTATATGGTACAGACCATGCCTGTACTTCACTTCCCAGACTTTTATATGCTTTACATGCTCAAAATTCTATAAATGTTCTCAATTAGAATAAGAAGAAGGGAAGTTGAAACTTCACATGAAAATGCACTTGTTTGCTTGTGGAGTCGATGTACATTCAACAACATTTGATTTACATATGTTATGTATAATTATTCTAAATAAAAGTATTCTAAGTAAAAGTAAATACTAAAGACAGCAGAGTAATTTTTACCTCCAACCACCCATTCTACCTCATCCTTGCAAGATTCATATCTGTGCACTGCATGCATTGCTTGAAATCTACTACTTCATAGGAAATTTTCCTTTTTATAGGTTGTAATATTGCCAACAGCAAACTTGAGTGGTTCCCTTGATTTTTTTGAACCAGTTCAGGGGAAGTTTTCTGGACATGTAACTAGATGGCAAGCTTTTCTGGGGTCAGATTTTTGTTCTTTGCTTGTGGCATGTTCTTTGCTTGTACAACAGTCCTGGAACACCTAAATGCTTCTATAATACACCAAAAATAATTCTTAATTAGAGACAGGTTGTTAAGTCTCCTGAGAATATGCGCCAAACTTCCCAAATAAATCATTCTGACTCCTTTCCTTCTTTCTATTTTCATTTCTCTTGGTATTCCTAATAACCTGTTACGGATCTTTTACTATCTTCTTGTATCACTATCAGCTTTTTTGCCTTTTTTTTTTCATTCTGATTCTTAAGTTCATATCTTGCTTCCCGTACGGAAGCTTCTAAAATACATGATATTTCTTTTGCACTTTAATGCCTAGTTCGAATATCATAAGCCCTAGCATACTAGAAGGCACGAATGTCCTGAACAGTGTAATGCTTTCATTGTACATTAGACTATTTCCTGCATTTTCTTCCAAAAATAAATATTTCAAAAATAAGAGGCAGAGAGAAGAGAACGGAGAAAAGATGGGGAAATAATTTTTTTAAGAAGATCAACACAACCTCAAGAGCCTTCTAGAATGCAATCCTTTTAAAACCAACCTTTTATGTCATTGATTATGCAGGCTGCATCTTCCTTTTACCACTTTCCTCCCACAGAGTGATTAGGAACTATATGTTCTGTGGCATGGAACTGTCCAGGAAGCACAGCACCCAAAAGCAGAACCTCCTTATCAAGAAATCGAGCTTTCCTTTAATTAGAAAAGCAACCCTTTAAGTATTAGAGTCTAATACCTCAAGTCTTAGCAAGTAGAGGCAAAACTCAGTACAACACAGCCAAATGGTAACAAAACTTTATGTATATTATCTCGCTTCATAAACTTATAACAAAGTTAGAGCAATACAGCAATGGAGTTTTGGGGGTTTTGGGGTTTTTTTTTCATTTTTAGTTCACTGCAGAAAAAAGATGGGACCTCTGAGAATATATAATTTCCTCCCCTCTGCTTAGTAGTTTACACCCCTTCATGATATATTAAGCACACATCACCAGTAAAGACTGCTTGCAGTCTCAACAACAACATAATGTTACTTGAAATCTGTTTGTTTTATGGGAAGATGCTCAAGACTAAAGTAAAATTTTCTAAATCATGAACTGTTAACTTTAACAGTCATGTTCTTTGCTACATCTTGACTGCATGTTAAATGGATGCATTATGGCTACAGCTTTCATCACCAGCTCCTGCTGTAATCCTTCTGTTTAATGATCCTGATTTAAAAATCGTTACAGTTAACAACTACTGATATTTTACTTTCAGCATTTTGGCATTCAGAACTGCTTAAATGAAACAGTTCAATCTTCTAAGTGACAATAATAGTTCTCATTATACCAACCTGCAGGACTTCCATTCTTCTACGTTTTGATATATTATAGCCTACTCTGCTATAATCATTAGCATTTAAACATTAGTGTATTAAAAATACACTTAATCTTTGTCAGAAAGCTCATCAAATATTGAATTTTTTGTTTGGAAATGTAACTGTTTCTTCCTGGGATTCACTCTTCCTCTTCCCATGTTGGATATGGGCTACAGTCTAGCTTACAGTCTAAAGGTCTGACTTGATCATTCTGTTATTGCAGGTATGTACAGCAGCGTATTAAAACTGCCAATTGCTAGACTAATTCATGAATACTACAGTCCCCACTGTCTTTTTGGAAGCTCTGGGCAACCTTTCAAATCAGTTCTTTAAAGAATGCTGACAACACTGTAACATTTACAAGTCTCAACCTAAGTGATTTCTAAGTTTCTAAGAAGCGATTAATTTTATTTCTGTTTACTGCATATTGATACAAAAGGTGATGCCCCTAGCATTACTAATAGATTAAAAACTATCAAGTGGGGGGAGTGGGCATTTCTGCTTACATTGTCATTACAGTAACAGATACTACTTTCTGGAAGAGAACTGTCAAAATAGTAATAATATGGGAAAATATTCAGAATGTTCATTCCTATTGTCACGGTTTAACCCCAGCCGGCGACTGAGCACCACACAGCCGCTCGCTCACTCCCCCCCTGGTGGGATGGGGGTGAGAAAACTCGTGGGTTCATATAAGAACAGTTTAATAACTGAAATAAAATAAAATAAAACAATAATAATAATAACAACAACAACAACAACAACAGAATATACAAAGCAAGTGATGCACAATGCAATTGCTCACCACCCACCGACTGATGCCCAGCCAGTCCCCAGGCAGTGGACCCCCTGCCAGCTTTCGGCTAGTTTCCTACTGAGCATGACGTCATATGGTATGGAATATCAGTTTGGCCAGTTTGGGTCAGCTGTCCTGGCTGTGCCCCCTCCCAGCTTCTTGTGCATCTCCAGCTTCCTCGGTCGGTAGAGCATGAGAAGCTGAAAAGTCCTTGATTTAGCGTACACACTACTTAGCAACAACTAAAACACCAGTGCGTTATCAACATTATTCTCACACTAAATCCAAAGCACATCACTATACCAGCTACTAGGAAGAAAATTAACTCTATCCCAGTCGACACTTACGTACTTATACAGGATAGTTTAATATTGCTAAGGAGGCAGAATATTTCCAGTAGACACCTCTTTTGCATATCTGCACTAGGTGACAAAAATCAGAATCACACACATTAAAATAGCAATCATCCTAAAAGTTGGGAGGAGAAGTCACTTCTTTTCACCCTTACAAGTAAATACTGTAATAGTTCTCCACCTACATAAAAAAAGTCTGGAAGCTCCTTTTCAATTGCTGTCTTATGCCTTAAGACCTTAAGGTCAGATCATAACTCTTGCTTTCCACAATCTACCTTACCTTCTGCATAAATGTCAATACCAGTGATTCTATGCTCATTTCTAGCAGATGAAGCTTTAGAGTGCTTTCTGACTGATGGTTCAAATGATCTAGAAGTCAGCTCACATCCTCCCTGTGGTCATGAACCTTTTTGTCATATGCAATCACTGAGCTTTTGCAATATTTCTATCCTAATATCAATGATTAGAATGAGGTTTTAAAGGTCTGTAGCACTGCTCAAAAGCCTCTTACGAGAAAATCCTAAAAGCAATTTTTGACACAAGCAGATTGGTATCAGATATACATGTAAAAGCTACACCACTAATTGTGCCATGGTCTTTCTCTACTGGTGGCATCTACAGTGGCTGATGACCCTACAACACCCATCGTAAGAGAACGAAAAGATTGATTAGCATCTGATGTAGCAAAATACTGGAAATCGCAAGCTTCATCTCAGCCATCAGCAACTGTTTACAGAAGATAGCATTACACATATGAGAAACTATAGAGGGGTTCAGCACACTTCATGAAGCATAGATGGCCTGTAAATATTGGTCAGTTTGTGCAAACCCTGTCATTCCTTTCTGGAGTAATTCATACTGCAGTGAAGCACTGATGGATCAGTCAAATACAGGACCTGTGATTGAGCAAAGAAAGATAAAAGACATCTTTCCTTTTCACCATGTCTGTGAGGCATAGTGCCAACTTGGCCAAAAATCAACACAGAGCTGAGTATAATAGAAAACAGATTTGCACTTAGAGATCTTGTAAGCGTAGCAACAAGTTTAGTGCTTGTACTTTAGTACAGAGTAGGAGGCATAAAAGAAGCTGTTAAGGCTTTGCAATTTCAAACTTCTATCTCGAGAATCAGATAGGTTCCAGAGAGCAAAAGCAGGAAACAGGATTTGGGCTGTCTTGGCTTAAAAGATCAGCAAGGTAATGGGAGGAAAATCAAGGTTAAACCTTTAACTGAAAAAATAAAATCTCGTAAACATAATCCTTTAACAAAGTCAGCAGAGTTGTGAAAGGGAACTGGCTATGTTGCAGTAATTGCAAGAACACAGATTCCCGGCTATTGAATTGTGGACTGTGTGTTTGTTTCTATTTATTTGTGAATTTCTGAAGCTTAGTTCACTGAGCACTTCAATAGCCCATTTCTTGGGTTAAATTAAAAACATAACATTGAAAAGAGCAATGACACATAAAGGAGTGATATCAAACAGCCTTCAGTAACACAAGGGAAAACCATAACAAAATGCTGTCTGTTAAATAATCCTATCACAGAACTGAGATAACTATCTTGACAAGGAAGCTCACAGTTTTAAAAGCTCATCAAACTCAAAAGTCAAATGAAAATTCTATTAATATTATTAGAGAAAAAAATAATTAAAATAGCAAGGAGTTGGGGAAAGTGGTGTTCTTGAAACCTGCCAAAGGATCTACACTTTTCTGGTTTTATGATTTTATAGTGAAAACAGGTGGAGAGAAAAAAAAAGGCAATACAATTTGCTACACAGCCACTAGAAAGGGGGAGATCACATTCTGTTTTCTCTGTAACTGCATTGTCTTATTTGTCCATACAGCAGTTCAGCTGAATTTGAGAAACGGGCAACTGTCTCACAGAAAATAAATTACTAGGAATGTTGTGAAAACTGGGAGCTACACAGCTCCGAACAGATACAGCTCCATTTACTCTGTTCTGTCTCTTGCTGTATAATAGTTATGAAACACAAATGAGCTGAGAGTACTCAGAAACAGCGGTTGTGTGTGATACAGAGGAAAAGAGTATCATGCAGAGGATGAAAAGTAAAAGGGGATGGAAGATGCAGGAAGAAAGAATTAGCAGTTTTGAATTTTTCTTTTAATTGGAAAGTGTTCAAATCAAATCTTGGTAAGACAATTTTCCAAGCACAAGAACAGGACATGTAATAACAAAACAGGTTCAGAATATCTTTAACGCAAAAAGTTTCTTTTTATAGTGAAGTCTGTAGTGACCATGCAAAACTGAAAAGACCCTGGAAATGCCATGTTCTTCTGAAGTTAGGCCACTCTACTTTCAAACCTGTTGGATAGACACCATGCTAGGAAGGTAAGGAGACAACAGTGAGCCTCCAAGATAATTTAGATGCCTAGCTCTCTTGTCAGTTTAAAGCATGGGCCTTATTTAGAAGGTGGCTCCGATATCCAGATGTCATACACAGAAGGTCTCACGCAGGAAGCCCAGTCACGTCACAGCTGACATAAACGTAGAAAGGACTCTCTGGGCATGCATTACAGATTTTCTGCACCTGCATTCCTCTGCACTGTGGTAAACATGATGTCCCAGACTCTTATGGTCTCTCCAAATTCTCATGTATGTCACATATGCTTAAAAGGTTCTCTGGAAAGGACCATCAACTTTTTTGTTGGCAGTTAAGCTCCATTAGCCACGAAGAGAAGAATATACTGAAGCCCTTATGGCATAATCTTACTAGAGAGCTCTGTACCCACTTGGAACTCTATCTAGACAATACTATGTTTAGAAGCTGTGTGTGAAATCCTACTACACATTAGTATTCTATGTGATATAATATAGGAATTAGGTTAGAGACAAGTAACTTTTGCTGACACCTTACTCTTGGAGATAGTCCAAGGAATAAAGCTCACTCACAGTAAGGCTATCAGAAAGTGCCAACTGTTTCATAACCACCAGCTATAAGCAATTTCAGTCTCATCCAAAAAATGGAACTTACACTGATAAAAAATAGTAACAGTTGTCAATTCCAATTATTCATCTCAAAGTGAATCTTGGCTTCAAATTAATTTTCTTTTCATCAATGAATCAGTCGAACTAAATCCTCCTAATTATCATTTACTTCTAAAAATAAAATGTTATTTAGGCAGCAGATCTTTCCATGCTAAAGTAACAGTTTATATATACATTCATTTAAATTTTAGTATATGATCCTGTATATATATATCTATCATATTAGAATTGTGGTTTAGGGCATACCATACATTTTTATGTTAAGGAAAATGATTTGCATTTTAATAAGGAAATTAACTCATTACAGAGACTGTATCTTGGAGGTTGACTGCAAGGTTAAAACTCCTGCTGAAAGCCTGAAGGAAGACCAAACGGCTTTCAATGGATTCTCCTTTACATTATTTATACTACGTCATGTGCCTATAATCCGCCAAATAACACTGTAACAATCTCAGCTAATTTGGTGGCTGAAATCCAGCTTCTTATGGATAAATCATCAAACCAAATTATCAGTGTGCCCCTCATTTATAGTCAGACCAAAGCCAATATCTGAATGTCACAGGATTTTAAACTGACCTCATAAACAGAAGCAGTACTAAAGAACACTTTCATGTGAGTAAGGTAAACATCGTACTTCTAGAATACCACACTGAAGGTAGCCACAACAAATTGGCTAAAACCAACACTAAAATAGACAGGCAGAAGGAGAATTAAAGACTGAGACATTGCTTTGGTTTGTTTTTGTTCAATCTGCCACACAAAGATGTGTCACAACGCAAGAGGGATCAGCCAGAGGAGAATAGACCCAGATTAAATTTTTATCTCATCTTCCTACTTCGATAATGTGAATAATCAGGTTTATGTGATCCTTGATCTCCAGACCTGCAATGGGTAACCTTCTCTGGTCTGGAAAAAGTTCTGTAGCAGTACTGGTCAGAAATTATCTGGGTGTCACGAATGAGTGGTTTAGAGGCCGCTTAACTCATTCACGACACTGCGGAAACCGAGAAAACGAGTTCAGAGATTAGCAAGATTCTTTCATGTTAAGTTCTTAAATCACTCTTTAAAATCTCTTTTGCAAGCCAAACTAGACTAACTGCATTGTGTACTAAAATGACTAACCTTGTCTGCTTCTCCTAAATAAAGAATATTTTTTTGATTCACTATATAAAGAATCAAAACCAATTCCCACTTCTGAAGGCTTGATCATTCAGGAAGGAGTTCATTCTCTGTAGCTTTGAAGGTGATTTTTTCTTCTCTCTTGTAGCTAAAAAGGGCTCTTCCTACAGTGATAGCAGCTTTGCTGTTTCACCTTTCTATATCCACAAAACGCTTATTTGGCCAGCAGGTACACCTTCTGCAGCAGAGGATGGAAAGTTTATCAGTAGGCTTGTAGTCAGCAGATCAATAACCAAGTGTATCTTTAGGGAAAGAAAGTGGAGGAGGCTGAAACAGCAACAGAGCATTGATGGAGAAATCCCACCTGACCAAAGATTTCCTCAGATTTCAGTACTTGTTGCACTTCTTGATTCATAACTCACCTGTTAAGGTTGTACCCTAGGGACAGCATTTGTCCTACAGAGGTTTATTCAGCAAAGGATTTTCAAAATAAAAACTGCTGAGTATTAAGTTTGAATACATTAAGAAGAAACCCCCCCCAACTCCCAAGTTTTGCATTATTTACAATATTTGTGTATCAGAGAATGAATAGCCCAAGGCAAAAATAACAGATCCTGTATAGAGGTTTTTCAGTAGGAGAAAAATGCAACATTACAGATAAGAGTAGAACAGGAAATATATATGTGTATTTCACTTCGAAAGATTGATAGGAATATCTTGAGAAAACTGGTCTTATGAAGAAGTTACAGGAAGAAACACTGCTTCAGTAGAACTAAAAGCAGTAACTCAATAAAATTCTCTACCTTTGTTTGGCAGAAGATCTTGAAATCAGGTTAACTTCTTCTTAGTGTTTTCTGAATGTTTTTTGAGAGCCTGCCTGAGAAGGTATGTCCTGACTAGACTTCTTACCAGGCTTTTGAAGCTAATCTTACCTCTACTACTTCTCATCCTCTATTGTGCTTTGCAGATCTAAAAGAGAAGGAATACTGCTTCTTCCATAAAATATCATAATGCCTATGTTTGTGCAAGCATTATTTCATTCAATCTCCTTGCTAAGAGAGGAGGTTAAGAGGTGGGCTAGCTTTATAATTGTTACTACCATGTGGAAACATATGTATAAACCACCACTGACAGAAATAGTAGGCTACACAAAGAGTAGCAGAGTGGTAAATAACTATGACAGTATTTTTTAGAGGTTAACCCTAATGTCTGACGAAATGGGCCAATTAATACAAGACGTATTTTAATACATCCAAGGGCAGTAAATACAAGCCATACAAAGAGAACAGGAAGCTATCCTGGAAAAGGCAGACTCTGAATAGGATGTTAATGTCATGCTGATTAGGCAATTTACAGTGAAAACCCAAAGGAAATGAATGGCAGTAAATAATTTTACTCTGCTACCGAGGAATAATTCATGTGGATTGGGTGTTCGTATGTCAAAAATCATGCTTAAAGACTGGAGCAGGCTCAGAGAAAGATATAATATTATATGAAGGCTGCAGAAAAATACTTGTAGTGAAAGATTTAAAGAGTTCAGTCTATTTAGCTTATCAAAAAGAAGATTGAAAGCAATTAAAAATGATTACTGTATAAGCACGTTCATAAGGAGAAAATATCAGTTACAAAAGGGCTCTATAACTAAGCAAAGAACAGCGTAACATGAAAGTGAAGGCAGGCAAATAAAAATTGTTAAAAACATTTGTTTTTAACAGTGACTGTGATAGAATAGCTGGAGCGAACTATTGAGGGAAACAGATAAACTTTCATCTCTTCGAGAATAAAGATTGCATGCCATATAGAAATTCAGCCATACAGAAATTCATATGATCAAGACAGAGTCATTAAGATAAGCATATGATAACTTTAAAAAGGTAATTTCAGGCAAGAAAGGTCTGTTAATTCATAAAATATACATCTGAACAGTCTGTCCATGACTGAATGAGAGTAGTTGCTTTAATGATTCAATGGACACAAAATATAAATCCAATAGTTACCAGACAATTAAGACTTGTGAGTAGCCAAAGGGTAGAAATGATTTTGATGTCCAGAACCAAAATACGATCTTTCCATTAAAATAACTGAAAAATTTCCACTAATTCAACATGAACATGCTATTATTCTCCCTTTTGGGAAATCCATCTTTTTTTGTGTTTTGTTGTGGGTTTTTTTAACAATAAACACCAATTGCAAAATACCTGGTTATTAAGTTCATATTTACAGTTACATACATCATCTGTTCAAAAGGCAGACTAGCACATGCTGGTTTGGTATTTCAGTCAAAAAGCAAAAATTCACTTAATATTTCCTATTCTTATGCTTGTTTTGTGGTTGTTCTTGTGAGACTTTGAGGACTGAAAATAAATGAATGAGGAGAAAATATCTATTACAGTGAACCAAGGGTGCATACTTGACATAAATCAAGAATTATCAGGACATCATAAGTATTTTGGCATACCATTATATGATGGCACATGCCATTTTTAAAAACAGAATTCTATTAGGTTACACACAGATAGTCTATCCCGATTATGTTAGACTTGCTAATTGTGACATAAATCATGCAAATGCACAGGTTAATTGCATAAGCAAGCATTGTAAGGCTTTACACACAATCCCAAAGTGTACTGAATGCCTCAGTAAATAAAAAAAGCATTTATTTTTCTTTTCTACCAATGGGATTTTTTTGAACTAGTACTCATGTTTCACATTTGTTCACTGAATCAGTAAATGCACTGGTATTTGGCAAATCAGATTATAAGAGGACTGTTACTCTCCCTTTCTGACCTCTTGGGACCATAGTACAACTTGGACAGAAAGGCTTCACAGCTCAGACTGGTTCCAGAAAGATAAGGGAAATTTCTCAGGGTACCTTGACCTGCATAGTCATAAAAAATCAGCCTCTAGTGCCTTTATGTGCTAAAATTTTGCTATGCCTTTAGCAAACAGAAGAAAGCTTATGGTGTATATGCTTTTCCTAAAAATAGGGTAGGAAAAAAATTAACATCTGAAAACAGCGAAATATGCATATTTGTCCTTCATTTACAGACCAAATAACAGACTGCTTAGCTTTAAACATATGCCCATAAGTTCTACTGAATCATCCGATTCACATTGATGAAAGTATCTGAATGCAGAGATGAATACAAGATCAACATTATGCGCTGCATTCACACTTCCAGGAGTGTCTCTTATGCATTTGTTGACCAAATAAGACATTAATTATTTCACTTGTAGGAATTTTACTAGTGCTTGAATTTCAGAAAGGTAAATATTTAAGAAAGAAAAAAAAAATCACTGGCAATAAAAACTGGGTATCTACGGAAGCCACTGATAAAAGCCGCATCAATATTAAGAAAAAAAAATTATAGTACTTTCTCAAAAAGCAAACAAACTCCCCATATATCAGTTACATTTTGACAAGGAAAAACAGTTCTTACTTCAGAAATTGTCTTAATCTTAAATGGAAATGTTTAAAAAAATAAAGAAAATTAGAAAATGGAACAAGAAATCCCTACTGATTGGGCATGACAGAAAAATGCTGATAGGCAATATAACGTGTTTAACCTCTATAACCTCTGATCAAAATTTAAATTGTCCTCTGTAGAAATCATTATATTGTAATTATTTTCTCAAAAGGTTCATGATTATTAAAATGGCATAGGATTCATCACTAAATGATATTCCCAGAACGAAAATGATTGCATCAGAATAATAATAATCTTGCTAGAAACATCAGTACAACAGAGAGTTTGTACCAAATCTAAAAAATTTTAAAATGTCTACATCTGCTGCTGAAAAATTTTACCTGCATGGCATGGAAGAATGCTGAGCTATGTAAATTGCTACATCTAAGAATTTTAATGAGGAGAAGTCTTTCTGATTAGTACTCCTCACTTTAATATTATCAAGAACATCTTGATGACTTTTGTTTTTTTTGGACTCAGCTTCTTTTAGCTACAACCCAAAGAGCAGAAATTTGGCAAGTCTTGTCATTTGGCTTATTAGAGAATAGGTGAATAAGCCTTTTGCAACATGCATCAACAAAAAACCCACCTATAATCAAAGAACTATTAACAGTCTCAATAAATAACTGCACATTACCAAAACAGACTCAATGAAAGACAAACATGCATTTCAGATTCTGAACAAATGTGTCTTACATTTTTCAATGCACTTGAAAACTTAACAGCAAATATTTCAGAAAACTTGTTAATATTAACTGAGTAATTTGATTTTATGGCATTGGTCTGTTTTACTATTTTTGTGACTACACGTCACTCACTAAGAAGACAACAATTTTTTACTATCACAAAGATTTCATATGCAGAAGTATACAGTTATAGAAATGAAAATAAAACTAGTTAAGAAAAAATATAAAACAACAGTAAGAAAAAAGCTAAGTAATTTTAATCAGTCCTTGTACAAACTGAAGCATGTATGTCATGCCTTCAATCACATAAGAAGCTTTTAGAAACAGTGTAAATTTCAACAATCACTCAAGAAATTACAAGCATACAATCTGAATATTCTGGCTTACTGTATCACATCCTGGGGCTGCAGTTATACTTTCTTCTTGCTGTCTGCTTTTACCCCAGTTCTTTTTGATCTAGTATTCCATTGCTTAACCTGCTTTTATATCTCTTTATTTCTTCTTCTCTACCCTCAACTCTCTTATCTCCTGTAAGCAGAGCATGAATCCACCAATATTCTGGTCAGAAGTCAAATATTTTTAGTTCATATCTTTTGAATGTGCAGAAGGAGGGGCAAATATATTTTTCTGTTCTTGCATTCATTGCTGCTGCTTTTGATAGTCACAAGAAAAGTAACTGAAGATGAAATTATTTTATTTTTAGTTAAGTATTGAGCATGGCACCCAGTACCTAAGAAAAATACCACATCACAAAGATTGACTGGGAGGAGATGACATCCATATAAGAGAAAGATGTGTTGCTACAAAGTTGTGCAAGACTAAGAGCGCAACGTATTTTACAGGATTTTACAGGATGGTTTAACCACTCCAAACAAGAGCTGCATGTTATGTTTTGGAGTTTGAACTGTTTCAGCCTCAAAAACATTTCACACAGAAGGAAGTTTTCCTTTTTAGAACATCATTGCTTTATTCTGCCCACATGTAGTTATAATTCTCTAGGTTTGAAAACACATATTAATTATGAATTTTTATTAACGTCCATGTTTTTGCTACTTGGAAGTCTGTGCAATGAAACCGCTCAGATTATAGACATGAATTGCAGAATATAAGCATGAATCATAGCGAGTGTTGATTTGTTCTTAGACTGACAAGCAAGTTGGATTCTCCAGTAAATTCATTCTCTCCCTCACCTCTTCAAGGTCCCCCTAAACAGCTGTCATCATTACAACATCTGGAATGGCAGATAAGCAGCTCTATTTGGAACAGTGCAGTCAGCAACTTTCTCCAGGAAACTGAATTTGTCACTTCTTCCAAACATCCATCTTCTTGCCAGTTCTTGACTTAATATCCCCAGGCAATGATCAAAACAGGGCAGCCTGTATTGGAACCTGTTGGTGTGCCACAGGCTAGCTTAGCTAAAAATTGAACATCTCAAGGAAAAGACCAGAAATGATCCTGATGACCTCAAGCTAATGCAGCAGGGTATACACACACAAACATAAATTTAGTATTTGTTCACTGTGTGATATTATAGAAAATATTATTTTGAAATATGCCAAATCATGTATGATGCAACTAGTAGAAGACGCATGTATCAGCCTTTGCTATTAAAAGAAAATGTTCCCTGAGGTCAAGGCATGCTGCTGAGTACTTTTTGCACCATTTTAAGAGCACCTGATGCTGGCTATCATCCAAACCTGATCTAGACAGACCATAAATCTAGTTCAAATTTGCCACATCTGTGAGCGGTGCTTACTGAATGATCCCTGCCAGTCCCAAAATACCAGAAATTTTCTTCATTTAAAGGCTTGTTAGAGAAAAGGCTTCCTAAGAAAACTCTTTATATTTCCCCTGCCTTTGAAGCCATGGAGAAATGTATTAAGAACTTGATACAGAAAGACTTTGTTTCCTTGTTGAGGCTACTGCCTAATCAATATTTTAGAAGTTTCTTTCCACATAATGCAAGATGCAGGGTTTTCACCTTTTTCGGGGAAATTATTATAATTTCAGGTGAATTTTAGAATCACACTTGAAGAATATAGAATTAAAATTTTCAACATGCAAAATTACAGATCCATGCCAACGTGCATGAGTATCATAGTCCTTTGCAGACTTACATTTTTACTCTTTCCAAGGCCGTTCAAAAAAGGACCTCTTGGATAACCCACAGTTACAGAAATGGCAATGGCATTTGGAACTCTGTATGTGGCATTCAAAAGAATAACTAGGTTCAATTTGGCCAAGTACTGGTCCTGTTATTAGAACAAAAAAGTCCTGAAGCTAGGACAGCTCTGGATGTGGTTTTTCATTTCTAATGAACAAAGTCAATTGGAACCTTCCAGAACATTTAGATGAGATTTCCAAGGAAATTTCTGGAAATAGAAATAACCAATGTTTATTCACCAAGCTACAGATCTTCCAAGGAGCAAACTAATACCTGAGTTTAATTAAAAGGGCCATGAAGAGTTGCTTGTCAAGCTGCTGTCAAGAGAGATAATTTCTGAACTAGATATGGGACTGACTGCTATTTGCAGTCATTAAAGTACGCACCGCATTTTTCATGTAAAGGTATTGACTCTGGTACACTGGTAAAATCCCATAGCACAGAGTCTGTGTTAACTTGACACTTCTTCCCCTGGATGCCCCAAATCTAAAAGATTCTTTATAAAGGCATTTTTCTCACTGTTCAAAATATGAAAACTGAAGCATGTTCAGTAAGTGTCTTGCCTTTTGTGATCTCCTGGCTCTCAGTCCAACTGAGATATCCACTATTAAGTGCCATTTCACACCTAAAATTTTTTAATGATACTCTTAACATTCCTATCAACAATCATTTGGTAGCTTTGCTGATCTCTGTTCTAATGACTGCATTTCACCTTAGAGATGGCTAAATTTCTGTAATGCTGGAAAGAGTCTTCCCTTGGTGCACTCACAAGGTATAAAAAACCCTCAAAATCTTAAAAGGAAAACAGACATAAAATTGGAAGGCAGTTTTTCATTTCTGTAAAATACATACTTAAATTATTTCCATTCTTGTCATTCTATGAAAGACAAAACCAGCATAATTACAACTGTTTAATGTACAGCAGACTCGGAATAAACTCTGCTTCAGGAATTTCTTGTGATTCACCTAATTGGGATTTGGAGTGCTTAATTTCATTACCACAACTATGGTACTCCTATCAGCTGTGTTCTCTATTTTAGTTGCTTCAAAGGAATGCAAAGCATTCTTAGTAGCCACTATATGAAAACTTTTGCTGCTCTACTGTCTCAGAACAAAAAGCATTTCTTAGCTCTCAACAAAACTCTTGTGTACAAGAGAAGTATTTAACTCCAAATGATCAAACCCACAGGAAGACAGTAAGTATTCTCTTTAGTATATTTGCCTTCCTCTGTTCCGGTCTTTCTGTGTGGTGTTATTTTTGACAATATTCTTAGGTTCAGGCCACAGGAACATACATACTTTGGCTCATTTCTTAACACAGGTAACAAAAATTGCATGCTAGTGAGCGTGAATTTAAGGGAGTACTATAGGGAGCCTTACCCATTCTGATGTGAATGATTTGACCCCTGATTTATGCTGTGTGTAGTATGAACATTGATGCCCTTTTCAGATAATACATTAGTCTTATTCTCATATTATGCTTTCATAAATCTTTGGAATAGCTTTTCTAAAGATGAATGACTACGCAGCTTCAGTTGAGAAATTAATAGGAGGTTTGCAAACCATAGCCAATGGAAACATCATCAACCCACATATCAGCTCAGCAATGTTTTTACTAAAATTGTCTGCAGCTGGGTGATTTGAGTGCAATTTATTTTCAAAGGGCATCATTTCAGGCAGCTTCAGATGGCTTTTTATGGACATTAGTGGCATTGCCCTGCATTAATCGTAGGTATTACATTTACTTCTTTTATTTCTATGCTGCTATTCATGGGTAGGAAAGTACCTACTGGAAGTGTCAACGCAGAATCACAGACTGGATAAGGCTGAAAGGGACCTCTGGAGATAGTCTAATCCATGTCCCCTGCCCAAAGCAGGATCAGCTATAGCAGGTTGCTCACAGCTGCATCCAAGTCAGCTTTTCAGTATCTCCAAGGATGGAGAACCCACGATCTCTTTGGACAACCTGTTCCACGGTTTGTCTATCCTCACAATGAAAAGGTATTTTCTTATGTTTAAACGGAATTTCCTGCACTTCAATTTGTTGTAATTACCTCTTCTCCTTTCACTACATACCACTGAGAAGAGTTTGGCTCCATCTCTTTTACTACCCCCTATCAGGTATTTACATACTGCTGTAATGGTAACAACTACTGTCAGCAATGTATAAACTGGAGGGAAAAAAAGTAACTGGCATTTCAGTTGCCTTAGCCTCATATTGCTCCATGGATTTTTTTCTACTTCTTATTCAACAATTTTACATAGTAATATTATCTGCAGGCCTGAAACAGACTGGAGGCTCAGGTGAATAACAATTCCTCCTCTTCTTTTGGGTGGAATAAACTGAGTTGTAGCACAGATTAAATGAACCACTGAAAAGACAGGCAGAGTTCCTCCCTTTATGCCTATGTGCTCATAAATGGGAATCATGAGTTCCTATGCTACTTCTCACCAGGCTGACAGTATACACAAATAGGAGGCGGCAGAGGGCTCAATTTCCCCTCTACACAAGGAAGCTTTTAACAACAAAATAATGCCTTGTTCCATCATTTTTGAAATTTTCAATTAGGATAATATATTTAATTTAGATTGCAAAGAGTTAAAAATATCAAAAAGGCTAAGATAGATTTGGTGCCAGTAAAGAAGGAAGGGAGAGGGAACTGCAGTCAGCAATATATTTTAGCCGCTTGCTCACTGCTGTCCACCACCACAGTGGGATGAGGGAGAAAATAGGAAGAGTGAGAAAACTTGTGTGTCAAAATAAAAACAAGGAAATCACTTACCAAGCACTGTTGCAAGCAAACCAAACTCAATTTGGGGAATTTAACTTACCTTATTGTCAATTAGAATAAATAATTACTGATTATGGTATTTGAAAACAAAAAAGACAAACATTTAAAACACCTATTCTCCCCTTTTCCCAGGCTCAACTTCACTCCAGACGCCCCTCCTCCCCCCTTGTAATTGCCCAGGTTACTCTCAGTCCTTTCCCCCATAGGAAATATATGGCACAGTGGGTTGAGGTCAGGTAGTTGTTTTTCTTTGCTGCTCCTTACTTTTCCATAGTTATAAAGAATATAAAATACTAGTTTCTAAAGTCTCAGAGCTAGTGTGAATTACTACAGAACGCATCATGGCTGACCATACTTAAAGCATCTGACTCATCTCTTGTAAAGCACTCAAGGTGCTGCAAGTGTATAAAACCAAATTCTAGCCAGCAAGCTTCTCTAGCAGTAGAAATAATGTGATGACAGCTGAGAGAGATATTGGGGTTTTAGGTGTTGGAACAGGTGATGGTACCACTAGGTTTAAAATATTTATCCTTTGGGATTTAAAAATCAAGAAAGTGCATTAGTTTTCTCCTTGTCTTTGCAGGAGGCTAACTAACATTGCTAGTACCTTAATTTTTTGGAGAAGCAAGGTAATTTTCCAACTCTGTCTTAATGCTCTTTTCCTAAGCTCATACTAAAAAGAGAATCACATATGGGTTTTAGCTTCATTTTCCATTTTCAACCTCCCTTCATAAACCCCTTCCTCCTCTTATGCAAGAGCAGGTAGGATCGTGGTGGATAACGAAAGGCATATACACTTCATATTACAAAAGCAGCCTGGAAAAGTTGTGTGATTGACAGAATCCTGAGCTACTTAACAAAATTGTTTTCCTTAAATCTTCTGATAAGTCTGTACTTATCATAAATTTGCTTTGCAGAAGTGCAACAGCACAGGGTTATTAGAAGAAGCAGGACAAGAGCAATAATTACCATACAGCTATATTATACAGTCTGCAAAGTAAGTAGAATGTTTGTATCTGAAACCCTGAAAATTTCACATAATGAATTAAAGTTCAAATGCAAGTATGCACTTTAAAAGACTGAAAGAAATCACTACTCTGGCACATGCCACTAAAACTTTGAATTTCAGCGTTTCTTCAAAGGAGTTCACACATATAACAGGAAATAATTCTGTGCATATTTAGGGTGCATTTATAGCAAGCATCATCACTTCTGTTCTCTGCATCATCAAAATATTCATCACAAGGGATTTTAGTCTAGATAGTTTCTTCTCATGATTAAAAATGTATATTCATAAAATAATTTAGTTTCACATTTGGGAACTTTGTATATATCATTTGCATTAAACGACAGTTTCAGTGACTTTAAAAAGTAAACAACTCTACCTATTTTCTGTATACACATCTCATAAAAGGATTTGAATATTTAGGTAGCTATCATTTATATCTGCTGCCACATTGGGTTTCAGTGTAATTTATCAGACTTTACAAAAGTATCTCTGCAATATCTTGACTAAACAAACATTAAATTGCTAGCTTAATCAGACCTTTCATAATATTTCCACAGAATATTGGTTTGAATTAAGGCTGGTTTTAACTAAGATACCTTCATCTTCAAGTACTGCAATAGACATATAACTAAAATGACCATAATACTTGACTGCTTTTTCTCTGTGTTTAGACTCCATTGCAACTCCTGCTGACTAGATTAGGAGCAGTGTTAAGGAAGATTTAGATTAATGCAAAGACATGTAAAGTTATGGGAAAATATATTAATATAAAACCCATGCAGTTATCACACAATCTGTTCTTCTACTTATCCATTAACACAGATTTATTGTGTCTTTATATAAATGAGTGCAAGTGAGGTTGACCTTAAAGGCTTGTACCAAAGACTCTTGACATCAACAGAAAACTTAAGTGACTTCAAAGACCTTTGCACCAGACTTTGTATCATCTGTAAGACAAACCTACCATAAAAAGGATATTCAGCATCAGATTTGCTAATTTAAACTCCAACTATTATCCTTCAAAACAGCATGTATGATGAAAGAAGATCTGATAATTAAACTGAATTCTACAACTCACTCTTTACAGGAGTGCTAATGATCTCTGCCTATTCAGAACATTAAGCCAAGGCTAAAGTCTGGGAGTCCCAGAGACAACTGTGAAACACTGAAGGCAGTTAGGGAGGCCATGAATCAAGTTACCGCCTGTTCCCATGGGGAAGAAACACACCTTATTGAATAAATGAACAGAATTAGGGTACTTTTGATAATTTTAAATGTACAGTGGCAAAGAAAAATTCCTGGTTTGTATCAGTCCGTACCTTAATTCTTTGCACTAGTTTCCATCTAAGAAGGCTTAATGCCCAAATTATGCCTTTTTATTAGACCAAAGACAGTCCTTTTGTAAATCCTATGGTAAAGGGACATGTTTATAGCCCTGTTTAAACCAGAATACCACAGTTGTAATTTGTCCTCTCGTGTCTTACTGATCCAGGACAATATGAAATGTTGCTGGCAAATAAATTATGACAGCCGTTGCTGTACAGCTATTCTGACTGTCATCCACATATTTCCCACAAGCTTTGAAGCACAGTCAGCACTGGGTACTCACTTCTACTGACCTAAAGCAAAAGACAGGTTTTTCTTACTCTTTCTAATAATTATACAGGTTCAGATCATAGTACAGCCCTAGAAGTGTACAATTCTGCTGTATTCATATGCATGTTTGGGAACTTTTTTTTTAGAGAAAATTTCCCTGCCCTCCATTTAACTGCACTGCTGCAGTGTGACTAAAGAACTGAATTTGGACTATGAATAGGATATAGTCATCTTTAATATTTTACCAGTAAAAAATCTGTATTAAAATAAACCTGCAATTTCATCCATTACCTCTCCTCTCTACAGAAGAGGGGAAATGCAATCAAAACAGAAAAGCAAAAATTAGTATTGGCCTCACGGCATCTTTGTTTTAGTTTAACTAGGACATCATCTAAAATCAGTAGACTGTCATCAACATCCTAAGACACATTATGGTGTTACTTACTTTAAGCGGTAAGTAACACCATATATTAGGGTCTGAATCTTGCTTCATATTTTTACTCTGAAAAGCTTATTTTCAGCCATTGCCATTCACCTTTGAGTGTCTTAGGTTAAGTGTTCTGAATGTGAAAACATTTACCATTGGCAAGACAGAAATATTCACCCATCTCTGTCAATTTTCTCTGGTCTTTGCTTTTGTTATTCATCATTTAATACAGAAAATTACCTTGCAAAGGACTTACCAGTCTTCCTTTGGTCACTACATACATAATAGTATTTTCTGAACCTTAATCATTGAACTCTTCTACTTTATTGGTACATTTATTATGAAGGCAAAAGATTTCACACATTGCTATAGGCCAGTTATAGTTTTGGTTCTGGCTGTTAAACTGCTTGCATGGCATCATCACTATGTGTTGAAATGACAGATGATAGTCTGTCTCCATAGTCCATCATCTCCATAGTCCTCCATACAGTTCTGGGAGTAGACTGAACACTAACTTATGAAAGGAAGTGATTTATTTTAGCCTTCTTTGTGTAACAATGCACCCATTTCCCATATTCCCAAATGATTATCTTTTCCTTAACACTACAGAACACTGCTAATGAAGGCTATCTTTTGATCAGATTTTCCTTCAATTCTCATGCTTAGCATAAACACCAGAGAAAGTTAAAAAAAATATATTCCAAACAAAGTAATGACTGATCTAAAACGGCAGCTAAAATCTGCAAGGCTGGTTTCTACACCTACTTTATCTTGCCAGCCGATAAAGACCATCTTAGATGATCTTTCTTGCATTCAATTTTTCCTGTCTTTGAATCTTTCAATGATTCCCTGTTTTCCAGCGTACTCAGCTCAAGCTGCCTGCTCATCTCTAAAGCTTATTCAGTGTTTCTGGTCTTGCTTCATTCTATCTATTCTCTGTTCACATTCTTTAATCTGACATTGGCTTTTTCCTACAGTGAGAAAAGTAAATGTTGGCTCCTGTTTGTACAGGAAAAGGGTTTACATGTACTTATCAGGCCATAAAAAACCCACACACCAATGCCCAACTATACTTGAGAATTTTTTTTCAGGAAGAATAGCTAATATTTTGTTCAGGGTATGTAATTTAAAAAGTAGTTTTAGCTAAGGAAGAAAGCTACTTTTGTAATGCAAATGCACGTCCACAGGAGGGAGTCACGTATATTACATCTGGGCAAGCCACTGGGTGTCACACCTGGGTGTGACACACAGAAATACCGTGTGGTAAGTACTTTCTGATACAAAAGGCAGTGAACTCTTCCTGATACGTGCACTCCGTTTCCCACAGAAAGACCTCTATGCATTCCTCACTCTCAGCACTGCCTTCTCTATACAAACTCTCCTATCCACTTCCCTTTGGCTTTCTTAGTTAACTTTAAGCAAGACTATTGCTTAGCCTATTTTTTTGTAATTCATAATACACAAAGAATACAGTGGCCTTTCCCAAAAATAAATAGTGCTGGAAATTACTGTGCACTTTATTTTTTTCAGTATACTCATTGTAAATCTACAACTCATTGATCACTTTCCTACACAGTTGCAAATTTTGATACATTTTTCTACTACCTTCAGTCACTTTTAGTTTAAGATAAATTTCTAAAGAGCTTGAAATTGCTGGTCCTAAAAAATGGATGGGGAACTTCCTGCTAATGGCAGGATATTTCGCTCTCACAAAAGCATGAGATGTCCACATTTTGGCAAAAAGCTATCACCTACCCACTAGCTGTGGTCAGTGTTGGCTGATCCTTAAATGTCTGCTCTACTGCCACTTACTCCGTCTGACAGCTGCCACTGCCTTTTCCTCTATTCCAGCAGCATAGTAAATGCCACAGCCTATATATATTGTTGCCTGAACAAATACTAGGGGAGCCTAGAACCCAAACTTCATCATACATGTTTTCCTTTGTACAGAAAGTAGTACAAGATACACTTATTAGCATTAGCATAGAATAGAATCATAGAATCATTAAGGTTGGAAAAGACCTCTAAGGTCATCGAGTCCAACCGTCAACCCAACACTACCATGCCCACTAAACCATGTCCCTAAGCACCTCATCTACACGTCTTTTAAATACTTCCAGGGATGGTGACTCAACCACCTCTCTGGGCAGCCTGTTCCAAGGCCTGACCACTCTTTCAGGAAAGAAATTTCTCCTAATCTCCAGTCTAAACCTGCCTTGGCGCAACTTGAGGCCATTTCCTCTCATCCTATCGCTAGTTTCTTGGGAGAAGAGACCAACACCCACCTCGCTACAACCTCCTTTCAGGTAGTTGTAGAGCGCAATGAGGTCTCCCCTCAGTCTCCTCTTTTCCAGACTAAACAACCCCAGTTCCCTCAACTGTTCCTCATAAGACTTGTGCTCCAGACCCTTCACTAGCTTCGTTGTCCTTCTCTGGACATGCTCCAGCACCTCAATGTCCTTCTCGTAGTGAGGGGCCCAAAACTGAACACAGTATTCGAGGTGCGGCCTCACCAGTGCCGAGTACAGGGGCATGATCACCTCCCTGCTCCTGCTGGCCACACTATTTCTGATACAGGCCAGGATGCCATTGGCCTTCTTGGCCACCTGAGCACACTGCCGGCTCATGTTCAGCTGGCTGTCAATCAGCACCCCTAGGTCATTTTCCTCTGGGCAGCTTTCCAGCCACTCTTCAAGCCAAGCATGAGGTTGTTGTGGCGAAAGTGCAGGACCCGGCACTTGGTCTTGTTGAACCTCATACAGTTGGCCTCAGCCCATTGATCCAGCCTGTCCAGGTCCCTCTGCAGAGCCTTCCTACCCTCGAGCAGATCAACACTCCCACCCAACTTGGTGTTGCCTGCAAACTTACTGAGGGAGCACTCGATCCCCTTGTCCAGATTGTTGATAAAGATACTGAACAGGACCGGCCCCAGTACTGAGCCCTGGGGAACACCGCTCGTGACTGGCCGCCAACTGGATTTAACTCCGTTGACCACAACTCTCTGGGCTCGGCCGTCCAGCCAGTTTTTCACCCAGCAAAGAGTGCACCTGTTTAAGCCGTGAGCTGCCAGCTTCTCTAGGAGAATGCTGTGGGAGACAGTGTCAAAGGCTTTACTGAAGTCCAGGTAGACCACATCCACTGCCTTTCCCTCATCCACTAGGCGGGTCACCTGGTCATAGAAGGAGATCAGGTTGGTCAAGCAGGACCTGCCTTCCATGAACCTGTGCTGGCTGGGCCTGATCCCCTGGTTGTCCCGGATATGGCTCGTGAGCACCCTCAAAACGAACCGCTCCATAATCTTCCCCGGAACCGAGGTCAGGCTGACCGGCCTGTAGTTCCCCGGATCCTCCCTCCGGCCCTTCTTGTAGATGGGCATCACATTGGCAAGCCTCCAGTTGTCCGGGACCTCCCCTGTTAACCAGGACTGTTGGTAAATGATGGAGACTGGCTTGGCAAGCTCCTCCGCCAGCTCCCTCAGTACCCTCGGGTGGATCCCATCCGGCCCCATAGACTTGTGAGCGTCCAGGTGGCATAGCAGGTCGTTAACTTCTTCCTCATGGATTATGGGGGGTTTATCCTGCTCACCATCCCTGTCTTCCAGCTCAGGGGGCTGAGTACCCTGAGGATAACTGGTCTGACTATTAAAGACTGAGGCAAAGAAGGCGTTAAGTACCTCAGCCTTATCCTCATCCTTGGTGGCAACGTTCCCCCTGCATCCAATAAAGGATGGAGATTCTCCTTGGCTCTCCTTTTGTCATTAATATACTTGTAAAAGCATTTTTTGTTGTCTCTCACGACAGTGGTCAGGTTGAGTTCTAGCCGGGCTTTCGCCTTTCTAATTTCCACTCTGCACAACCTAACGAGATCCCTGTACTCTTCTTGAGTTGCCTGCCCCTTCTTCCAAAGGTGGTAAACTCTCCTTTTTTTTCCTGAGTCCCAGCCAGAGCTCCCCATTCAGCCAGGCCGGTCGCCCTCCCCGCCCGTTCTTCTTACGGCACATGGGGACGGCCTGCTCCTGCGCCTTTAAGACTTCCTTCTTGAAGAATGTCCAGCCTTCCTGGACCCCTTTGCCCTTCAGGACTGTCTCCCAAGGGACCCTCTCGAACAGTGTCCTGAGCAGGCCATAATATTATAGCATATTCAAGCTGCTCATGCACGTTCATATCAAAAGCTGGTATTCTGGACATGATTGGCTCAGGGTAGCCAGATTCATTCTGAGTTTGAAGTGAATTTTGAATTAGAGTGAGTGAATACGGACAAAAGTCTCTGGAAGTCCTGCCGAGATCATATGAAACTACATGCTTCTTGTTTTCACTATCTGCCTGCAGCATTTAGGCCAAAGACCTTGGTAGTAGCTGATAGCTTCCTTGCCAGTTGTCATATGTAATTTGTATGATCACTTAGGCCTACACTCAGGACTGAATTGACTGCAGAGAATGTATCCCCAATAGCCTGGTGAGATCTAGCGTATTTGCATCAAATTCCTATTGAAGGAGAAGTAGTGCTAGCAAGGAAGAGCAGACTAGCAGACTGCCAAACCCCAACAAATGTGAAAGGATTGCATAGACAACAAACTTCTCCTCTTCCTTGCTGAAGCTCAAATATAAAGCTTGGTAAGCAAATAGAAGCAGAATCTGCCCTCAGCAAGCCTCAGCACAGAGAGCTGGCACCTTAAAACTTTTAAGAAGCACTCCCAATCTGCCTGCATGGAGTTGCTTCAGCCTGCTTCAGAGCATTCTCAGGTGCGCAGGAAAAATGAATCAGGATTTCAGGAAACAACCTGCTTTGCAGTGGACAGTTTGAAGGGCTGCCAAATGTTTTTACAAAGGCATTTCCATATTGATGCTACAGTTTCTCTCTGACATAATAATTTGCATAACGGTAACTTGAGAAATGAGACCTATAGATATACAATTCTAGCTTGGATCATCTTGCCTTGGCTTCCACATGGATAAGAAGTGCTGTGATAGTTCTGTATGGTGACTTAATTTCAAAATCACTGAACCCTGAAAGCCTCAAATGAGATTTCCCTTTCTGAAACAGAAAATAAAACTTCACGATCCAACTGTTGAAAAGCTTCCCTAAATCTCATGGGAATCACAGTGCAGTTTTATACAGCTCTAATACCCATCATAGCCATAATTCTTCACTAAAATACAGCCATATAAGATAGAATGTTTTATGTGCAACCTTGCCTACCTTTACTGTAATCTTCAAAAAAATTGTATTTAAAAATTACCATATTCCATTCTAATATACACAGGCAAAGTACTAAATGTCCTAAAGCATACAACACATTGATTCTAAATGTTGAATTTGAGGGGTGGAGGACAAAAGTTTGAAGTAACCCTACCCACTGACCATTTCAAAGACTCATTGTAAGTAGAAGTTGGAAGGTACCATGCATTATCCAACATCAAAAAAGGTAATTGCCAAGGTCAGACTATTTCTAGAAGCAACTTTTAAACACTGGTTTTAGTGAAACTTGAAAAAATTGCAGAGTCAAGGGACAACACAGTATTAAGAAAGAAACAAAAAAAACTTAAGTGGAAAAAGACTTTCCTCACAGGGAGCACGAAAACAAAAATAGAAATCCACTTCGGTAAGCAACGAAGTATAACCAATAAAATCCAATATAAGAAAAAAAAATACTGAAACTAAAAGCAGGAGGAAAAAGTCCTAGATGTGCTGTTACTGGAAATAAAACCAGAACTTCTTAGTGCACTGTAAGAGTGCCAAACTCCTACAATATATAGCTGAGCAAACCACTATGATGTATTGTGTGTCAAATGGACCTGCTGCAGACATGCACAGGTGCCAAGGAGGGCAGAGCAAGGCTAAGGAGACATTGAGATCCAGCAACTGAAGTTCACAGAACTAAAGTACAGGAAGCAAAAAACAATCAATAGCACAGCTTGAAGCATGGGAGCCTGTATGGACAAACATCATGGAAAGCATGTGGCTGTGATATTTAGCTATGGATTGCATTATCTTGGAATGACTTTTCATTTTATTCTAGGGAAAAAAGTATAATATTTGAATGCAATTACTCTAATACAAATTACTTCACTGTGATTCTTCTCTTTTAATTCTGCAGTGTTGATTCTGCAATTGACCTGAAATATTTGAATCAACAGAATTAAACCTAGTGTGTTCTCAGGAAAATTATGTTGGATAGTTTTCCAATCCCATGTGTAGGAACAAGCCTACTAATATTTTGTCCAATTATTCTTCTAATAACACATAAATCACCATATTATCCAAGTGCTTTCCAAAAATCTGGTTATCAACAAAACTCCCACATAAATAAGAACAACTATGCTGGCTCAGGTAAAAGACCTATTTATTTTAATTGTTCAACTATCGTAGCTCCAAACTGTTGCTTAGGAAAGAGTATAAAAAAAAGACAAGTACTTGCAAAATTCTCTCTCAGTAATTTACACTGAGGGGTTTCCTCAGCCAGATGTGGTCTTTTACTTCATAGTTCTTAAAATTGTGGAGAAATCCATTAAGTCACATCAAAATCCAAATAAATTATTAGCTTCTGTAAATTCTGTAGCAAGGAGTTTCAGTGCTTAACAAGGTAAATGTTAGAAACAGTATGGTATTTTAAACTAAAACATGAGTACTGACTACAAATCTTCAGCACTGTCCCCTCAGTCTGTCTGCATTCAGTCTGTACTTGGAAAAGAAAATTAATCCACTTTTCTGAATATTAAGGCTATACAACTGTGCATGTATTTAAAAAGCTACTATTATTGTGCAAGCATTTGTAGGTTCAGTAGAAGGCAGAATACAAAACTTTTAACTATAACATAGTATGACGATTGAACAAGGTGAAATGAATGATATTCAGGCTCATTTATGAACTGGCCTTTTGTTTAAATAGAAATTCAGCTGTTATACTCTGCCTTGCCTCAAGATGGTAGTGGTATCACACAAACCTTTCTCCCAGTTAAATTACGCAACTGCACATTCTAAAGTCAGTCAAACACCTCATTTTGTCATCCTCAATACAGAACTGAAATAATTTCAGGCCGCTGTTCTAAAACATTTTAATCCTGTTTCTTCTCTAATTTACAGTAATGTAAATATAGAAGAATAAGTTGTTCATGGTGCATTATTGTGGAAATAACATTTAATGAGCTTATTTTTCTACAGCTCTAACTTAGCTTTCCAGAGTGAACATTACTACAGGTGGGAAAACAATGGATGTTTCAGTTCTGTACACAAACCCTCAAAAATACAGAGCAGTTTGGTTGACTTTTAACAGAACTTGAAGATGGAAGACAGAGAGAGAAAACAGTGGTGAGGGAAAAAAACCCACCACCTTGGGGCAGCCTGAAATGCATCACTTACCACAAAATTAAGTATTCGATGCAAAAACGCTGCACAGAAACACTGAAAAATGCTGTTTTGAGGAAGTAGTGAAGAAATACTTAAATGTAAGGGTTTATTTTTCATACAGTATTTCACTTTGAAATTGACAATAATGAAACACTAACCACTTCTTTATTTCTGGAGAGATTTATTAATTTTGATATCAAGGCACTAAACATGTCAGTTGTGTTTCCAGTGGGGTCAGACAGACCCTTCTTATTTAGAAGAAGGAAGAATTGGGAGGAGTGAGGACTATCACTGGAGTCATATATATATACACATTAAAAAAAAAAAAAAAGTAAGATACAGGTGTTATATAGGTTATGTAAAAAGGTTATATATAAAAGATACCATTTACAGTCACCTGATGTCACTGAGCTGAATGGTTTGAATTTACATTTTTCAACTATTTGATCTATTTTATTTGACTTTTTCTTTCTTTATATAATTGATTGATGTGCCTACAGAATATGAGCTTATTTTACGGCAGAAGAAATCTACAAAAAATTACTTGAATATCCTAATCTTCCAATAATAAAATGTAGAAGATTAGAGTTTAACCAAAAAAAAAAAAAAGTATCCCATTAGAGCTCTTCACCAAAAAAGCTTTGTACATGCCAGGCAGCACTCTGGAGTCTAATGGGAAACCTCTTTTTTATGCTGTTCGAGATAAATGATACAATGCCTTGAATGGCAGACTACGTTCATCTTGTGTTGAAAACTGGTAGTATGAGGGAATGTTCTAATGTCTACTCAAATAAGTGGACAGACTTGTTTGGATCAAGACCCTTGTGTGCTGTCTATCTCAAGTAGAGAGACTTATTTTTTTGTATAAAAGATGATATAATTCATAAACCAATGATGCTGAATCAAAAAAAAAAAAAAAAGATAACTTTTTGCCATGCCAAGCCATTCAGAAGAAAACTGCTGTAAGCGGTCTAGAGTTGGCAAGAATCACCTTGCTATTCTTATGACTTCCTCCAAGGCATAGAATTCTCATTGCTAGTTACTTTGTTTAACACAATCCTATGTGTGTTGCAGAACAGTATACTTTAGTGTTCACAAAATACAACTAGCTAGTATGACAGTTCTACCTATTACAGTGATACAGACCTAACATTCTTGCCAATGTAAGTATGCCACTGACAATAAGAGTTTTGCATATATAAAGAATGGACATACTCCTTCAGGCTTAAGTCTGCAATTCCTTTATTAGTTGAAAGCAATATACTTGTGGTGTGTAAAAACAACCACGGGGGGGGCAGAGCATGTATAATTTCTCCAAATTTTACAAATTTCTACTACGGGGGCAATGAAAATTCACCTTGGAAAGATCAACTGTATCATAACAGAGAACAGACTCAAGTAATCTAACACAAAACACTTAGGAAAGAAAAAAACCCAAAAAACTAAACCTTATTCTATGCCTGGAAAAATAAACAGCATGGCTATCAGTGACTTCACTGGACACTGAATAACTGTGGTGGTGCATTTGCGACAATAACTCACTTAGATATAACTGCCAATTTTTTTCTAATAAAAAGCCAAAAATACACCACAAATTTTCATAAAGATTCATAGACTTACGTATAATTAAGAATTAGGAACCTGTTCATTGCAAAGAAGTCCTGAGAGAGCAGCTGTGGATTCTAAATGTGGATCTTCTAAATTAGGAGACAGGTCAGAAAAACACATTACTTTTAAGCATTTAAATATCAGGGTTATTGTTTGAGTCATATCACACACAGACACATATAATACCCAGTCCTTCTCAGACAGCCTACAGACTAGACACAAAACCTATAAAACTAATTGAGCTTCACAGGAAACTTGGAGGAAAGGTCAAAATTCATTTTTATCTCACAGGTCTGTAGTGAGGCACACCATCACAAAAAACAGCCAGAAGACAGACCTTAGTCTTTCACCTAAAACAGCCCTCTGCATCAATTTTCATTTCAGCTCTGTTTTCATATCTATTAAACAAAAGAACCGGATGGTAACTGCATCTGCCTGCCAAACTTGTAGCCAACACAAGCGTGGCTTATTCTCTAAGATTACCCCTTAGCTATTGTATAAAACTTATAATTAATGTCCTTCATGAACACAAAATAACTTCCTTGTATCACACCAAATATCTGAAAGATTTCATGCTTCTGTGGTGATATATTTCTGTAGTTTTCTCCATATTCAATATTCTCCATATATCATAGATGCTAGGGTTTTCAGGGAGTTGTTCTTCAGTGTTGCTGAAGGAAGCAAGTCTTTTCCATTTGAAGGAAGGAGAGAGAACATCAAAATGGCAACATCACGGTTTCACTTGCAATTACATTTGCAGAAGTTTTGAGTACCCAACTAGGATCCTGAATGCTAAGGGTTTTTTGAAAAATGTTATCTTGGATCAATTATTGGTTGCTCTGATTTACACACTTTTAAATGATTTGTCACGTGCTATTAGAAGAATCATTTTATCACCAGAATCCTCCATCTTTCCTTCATTTTATGTTGCCTCACATCTGTTGTTTAGCAGAGAGCACATTACTTCTATTACTTGCCTATTTTCTACTTGTTTGTGAACTTTCATCTTTTGGTGAAGTTTTTGTTTGCTTGCATCTCCTTTTGAATTTGAATTCTTAGTCACTGAGACTGTTATGCAAGTAGCTTCAGCTCAGCTGCACTTTAATTTTTTCTGAAGGACAGATAATAGAATATAATGGTCCAGTGAGAACCACAAAGGTTATTTTCTGTTCTTTGTAATGTGCCCAAAAAGGCTTCTTAAATACTTCTTTGTTTAAAAGATTATTTGAGAGTTTTTGTTATTGCTGCACGCATTTCCCATAATAGAGATTTCATCTTTTCAGACCATGTATGCTTTAAATGGATTCATTCAGAAAGCATTTTCCTGACTTATAGATGTCTCTAAATTAACGCTATAATAAGTAGAAAGAATTCTGACCTCCCATGCTTTTGTCATTTGTCTGGAAGGCTGTCCACAGAGGATGGTGTGAAGAGGAGAGCCATACTCTTCCTCGTTACATTACAAGGACACACGTTCCTTTCATTCCTTTTCATAATGCAAAAATGGCTGGAGCCAAGCAAAGCACTTCTTTTATTGGGAATTCTTTTGCTGCAGGGTCCATTGGGAGCTACTCCCTCTGTAGCTGTTACACACAACCATACCACCCCTCCCTGTCCTATTTAGGATTTCTGTGCCAGAAAGAAATCATGACTTTGTGGGGGAAGAACATGATGCAAGACTCAGCTGAATGGATACAGCAGGACACTTGTCATATACTTAATTATATTACTGAATCAGAGCACTTATAGAAGCTGAGAGCCTGAACGATGAGATTGTTGTTTTAAGGCCTGCTATCAATGAACTACCAGAGAAGAACAAGAGTGCAATTATTCTTCCTTACTGATCATATTTAAGGTGTCTGATGCTCTGATTAAGCTCAGACTATTACCTTCTCCACATTTCTTCCCTGAAAGAAGGGGACAAATACCTTCTTCAGTAAAGCAGTTGAGACTATAGATTCTGAGCGAGACCCTACAGCCTTGTGTGAAGACTTTCACAACAAAGAATGTAATTTTTCCTAGCTTTCTAATTTCTCTAATGGTTAAATCTATCAGCTTTGTCTTGACTGATTTGAATCCTATTCCATAACATTAATTTCTAATCAATCACTGCAATTACATAGGTGCTTATACAATACTTCCTAGTTTCTAGTTCCATTCTGGGCATCATGGGATTAAAAGTTTTGTGCGTAGCACATATATTTTTTGCTGTACTGTAAAGCTAGCACAATTTGCACCTGCTTATACAGTTGACTGAGCTAAGAAATCTACTCTCGGTTCTCTTACCTGGAAACCAAAGCCAACCACTCAGACGTGCAAAATAAAGTGTCCTCTGCAAGACGAATATAAAAAATTTTATTGGAGCTCTGCTTGCATATCTCCCTAGAAATCCATCCTAGAAATTATTTTACCTACTGGAAGCCTTAGTGTAAACTTCTTAAGGCTGTAATTCCTGATTTCAGCCAAGTCAACAACAGCATTTCTCAGTAATTTTTATTTTAAACAATGTGAGTAATTTCTAATGGTCAGTTAATTAGCAGGTTTGTATTTCAGTATTCTTACTGATATATTTAAATTACCCAAGATCACGTTGGAGTTTCTACGCTGTTTCCTTAAGGCAAGGTAGTTAGCTTCTGTTTACGTATATGCTTTAAATAATGCTGCTGCATCTGTGAATGCATTCTAAAAATTTTTGTGCAATTACAAAACTTGTTTAAATGGAAGTCATAGCCTAAATTTCTCTTACCTTATTAATAAAAATGGCAGTATTATTTGCACTTACAGCAGTGCAGTATTTTTGTAACTTTAATTTTTAAACTAATCCAGCTCTCACTCTTTACCTTCATATGTGTTGCATATTAATCATATTATTCTTGGCTCCGTTTATAGCTTCATGAAAACTATACAACCTACTTAAGTATTCTTTAGTCTTTAACAAGCAAGACTGGGAATTGAGGAGTAATCAGTAATGGTTATCTGCCTTTCCTATTTAAAAACAATAATGATGTTCACTCATCCTGAACAAGGCCTTTAATTAATCATTGTAGCAATGCAGACTGAAGTCCCAGTGTTAATATCACTGACGCATAACAGTAATATAAACTGCTGCTTAAATGCTTTTGTTCTGTGGAATAAATCTTTACATCTATTTCCAATAATTTAGTAAAATTAAAATATAGCCTCATTATTCTATTCATTACAAAATTTTCAAGCAGGTGTATTTATTTTTATCATGTGAGAGCTGACAACTGTACTTTATTTAGAGAACATTTTTTCAGGCAGTGCATAAATAAATATATATTTATACATATTCAATATAATTTTTTTCTTCTATATATGTATTTAATTCTTATCTTTACAGGCCAGTTCCTCCCTCTATAAAGTTTTTAATTCAATTTTACAACACATGGCTAAATTCCACAAAACATAGCCTAACCTCAAGCTTTGGGGTTTTTTGTTTTTGTTTTTGTGTTTTTAAGATTACTTTGTTTTAATGGGTATGGGGAGCACTACGAACCATGTGCATTACCTCAAAGACTAGTACCCCTATTGACTGATATATAATGTTCACCTTCTATTTGGAGATGTTCATCTATTACTAGCTAATAGCCTAATTAGATTAAAAGCTACCCAGTGCACTGTCTTTTTCTAAGTGAATAATTCAAGTGAAATGACTAATTAAATTCTTAAGGGAACCACATAGCTATTTATGATGATAACTTGGAGTTCCCATCAAAGTGGCCATGTACGCATCTCTTTCTACTGTCAGATTTAAGTATATCCCCCTAGGTTGGAAACACTGTAGAAGTAAGGAATATGCAGATGAATTCTTTGGGGAGCAAGAATCAGCTGTGCAGGGACTTAACAAACTACAGTTTCTAATGGAGAAAGAAAACAAAAACAAAAGAAAATATATTTCTCCAGCAGCCTGAAATGTAAAAGGCTACATTTCATCTTTATATACTATGCTATATACAGTGTCATACTCTGAATGCAATGAATTATACCTATTTAACTGGGCTCCACGTAGACTCTCTCAGGATTCGGTACTTTTTTCTCAAGCCTTACCATGGCTTTATCTGTTACATCTACTAGAAAAAAAGTTTGGCTAGTCTCAACTTTGCTTTCCATCCTAAATTTTCTACAATTCTTATGTAACATTCTGGTCCTGCCAATAGAAGAGTGAGTCAGCAAGGCACAGAGACTACAGCGTTCAAATGAAAATTAAAAAAAAAAAAAGGCACTGAAGGAAAGAATGTTGGTCTTATAAGAATGTTGGTTTTATGTTTAATGGGCGACATGGAATTCCAGAGATGGGGACTGTGCCTTGCATTCCAGGCAATTGTGGACAAATCTCTTGACCTCTGAGCTTTCATTACAATTTAACAATTGAGGATGCCGACTTTTCCCTACCAAGATCATCAGGTCACAAACACATATATCAATCAGTGGTTGTTAGGCACCTTGGTAATACAGAAATCAAATTAATAAGTATTTGTCTAGATAGGTAGAAACCTGGTATCAAGCTCTCTGCATGAAAATTGAATCTGACTTTTAATGAGGAGATTTGGATAGGTGGTCTGGTTTTGAACTTAAAAACACTGAGAAACACTTTCCACGTATATTTTTGTCCTTTTAATTAGAGCCTTTTTTCATTTTTCCAATCCCTTTCAACAATCGTCTAATATTTTTACAGCCTTGACTTTTGAGGGGCAGGCACAAAGTGAGGCAGATATACTGAACAAGGGGATATCAAAGAATGAATTTCCCCTGTCGCTTTAACCACATGAAAGCTCTCCAAATGTATTCCCTTGCTCCTCTTAGTGGTTTGTATAATGAGATCAGTAGAAGTGAATACTAACATCTCCCTATTCCATTTGCAGCTGCTAGTAGCTGAAGGATAACTGTGCTATGATAATGATTCTATTTGAAAAGGGAATATTTGCTACTGACAGTGTTCTCAGTTTTGGGGAGGAAAGGGAAGGGAAGAGAAGAGCACTAGGGAAAGGGATGATCCCTGCCTCAAGAATTTAAAATCTGAAGAGAGAAAAAGAGAACATAACTAACTGGTGGTCTCAGGGGAGAGAGAGAATTTTATGATGGGGTAGGGAGGAAGGAAAGCCCGTTGGTTGCTTATCAGTCCAACTTTATCTGGAGCTGCGATGTCCAAGATAACCTATGTCAGTCTTCAGAACTGGAAACAGTAAAGCTCTGCAAGAATTTAAGTTTGCAGAATACATGGTGTTTTGATTGGGGTACACTATAAAAATGCTACCCTTTCTTGGATCCTCAGTTAGTGCCCGTGGTAGTGCCCTGTGCTGAGTGTAGCTCTATGAGTTTTCTAAGGTTTTTTCAACTGTGAAAAGTTGCTCAGTGTTGTATTACATAAAGGTCTGCAAGAGAAATTAAAATGGAAAGACTGCATGCTTGCACATTGAGAAAGGAAATGTTCATTGGTGAGGGAAACTGAAATCCAAAAATAAGCATGTCTACACAGCAATCGAAGGTGGAACCACAGCATTAGGTAAGCATGCTTTTCTGCCTGGTGTTTTTTTTTTTTTTTTTTAATCTATATAGCCTCAAGAATACGGCTTTTGGTACTTACCACACTTACTCAATAGAGATAAACTCCAAACCCTGGTACATAAAAGAGGAAGTGGGTGTACTGGTCTATTTTTAGGAAGATTGATCCTTGAAGTAGAACTCTACATTCTTGCTATTGTATGATACCTCTCCTCTCTCTCAAATTAACAAGCCAATCCCATGTTCCCTTACTACTCCATCCTCCCCCTATAGCACTCCTCTTCCCACTAACCTGTTCTTCCTTAGCGTACTCTTGCATTCTCAGACTGTAGATTCTGATAATGGCTGAGTACCTGCAGGACCAGCAAGATACTACTTGCCTGTTTCTAAGGCAGTGCTTTTTGTGACACCAAGAGATGGAAGCTTCTGTGTGTGGCGATCAACAGTATCTTGCTGCTGTCCAGAGTAATAGTCACTGGTTTTGCTCAGTTTGGAGTACCAGCTTATCTGCAACATTCCCTTACACTTTAACACTGAAGTGTGCTGAGACGAAGTATGAACACACAATACCTTTCACGGTTTTCTCAGGGAAAGGGGTTAGGAACTGGTATACTTGACCGCACTTTCCACAATCCACATATCTGTATTTCACTACTATACTTTAGGCTACAGTCAGTACAGAGGCCCAGTTATCTCCCACATCTCTGAGAGTATCTGCCTCTCTTTCCTGGAATAGACTTATCTTGTGCCTGCAGTCCTGTCCTCCTCTCAAATATTCCTGACATGCTCAATGCTCTCCCTGCAACAACCTATATAAGAACAGCCCTTCACATCATAGCCTTTCATACATATAAAATGATTTAACTGTTTCAGATATGTTTCAGAGATAAAGCTATCATAATATATCAATAAAACGGTGTAGAAAAAGGCTCCCAAAACCTGACTTAAAATTGGATTTATTTGCTATATTCTGCACACATACTACTATGATGCCAATCCAGGCTATAGTGGCTTCTGCTTATTCACAAGTATGGAATGCTCATGCAAGAATGAACCAGCCCTCCTAGACCAGATGGGAACAGTTTTCCTCAGAAGAGGTGTTTTATGATATGTGGATTTTTACAGAAAAGACTAAATACATAGGCTTTCACTTTGCCAAGTTCTGGTAGATAAGCAATACAAATACTTTTATTTTTATACAGATTTTTCTTCTCCAATCAAATTAGCCAGGGGGGTGGGTCCCTTTAACATATTATTTTCTCTAATAACATATACTATATACCTAATTTTTGCTTATGTTCTGACAGGCTTACTACCATTCCAGGTCAGTGCAGTTATTAGTACCTCTTTAGGGAACAGTATGGCTTAATCTTTGTTCTGAAGGAGAGTATTATTAGAGCTGTTTGAATAATTTATTTTTTGATTCAGCTACTGAACCAGGCAATAAAAACTAAGAAAAATTATGCAGATCAAATTAAAACTGAAACTTGCCATTTTTCCCTCATCAATTCTAGAACTTAAGAAGTTTCATTTATTTTGATTTGCAACCTGAAATGAGACATTTTTGTTTCAGGGACCTCTTTGAAAAGCAAAGAAAAAAAGAGAGGATAAATTCTCAAAGTACTGGTGGAAAAAATACTGGTTGAATTTTATTGTTGGCTCAAAAGTTAGTCTCAGGCAGAGTAAGAGAAAAGATTAAATCCAAACCACCTTCTTTAGGGAACTGTCAATCTTGTCGATTTTGTCTCTGCTTTACCAATTAATTATTTTAACTCTGAAACTGATTTTGCTGAAGTCTGCATGTTGCTCAGACTGATTGAATTAAAAAAAAATCCAGCATAAAACTAAGAAAGGCCTTGTAGAAAGACTGTAAAGAAGATTTACACTCACTTCAGACAAATGCATGAACATGTAACAGTTACTAAACTGAGCCTTGCTATCCAAATACATATAAATGTCAAATAACCAAGAGATCTGTCTAGTTTGTTTGCCTCAGTGAGTTAACTTTTCAGAACCTGAGTAGCATTAGAGCATAACCCACTGTGAGTTATGTTGAAATATCACCTTCCCATTCAAGGTAACATTCAATGACCTTCCCTTCCCCAGGAATCTCTCTTAGCACCATTTTATTCTTTTAATATCAGAGAAACAAGACATTTAGGAACTTTACTAAAAATTCTTCTCCTCTGATTCAGAGGAGCATGAGCTAAGTAACATAGGAGTGCTGTAACGTATGAGAATGGCCCAATGGCAAAGAGCTTGAAATGGAGTCTTCGAAGTAATATATTGCTTTGTGGGCTGCTTGTGTTAATAAAACCAAGATCAAGCAACAGAGTTAGAAAACACATACACCTCTCACCTTTGGACAGAGAAAAATACCAGATCCTGGCAAGAGGGGGTATTCTGGTTCTTTTTAATGTTGTTTGTTGATTAGCTGTTGTTAAATGCTAATGTGCCAGCAGTTGTTAGTTCATTTGAACATAGAATAGGAAAAAAAACTTTTCCCCTTTTATTTTTTATAACTGTTTGATGCAGTATGTCATTTTACACAGTCACAATAAAAAATGGATCAAACACTGAAATAGTTGCTTTGTTTGCCAGTCAGAGAACAATGCCAACTGTCAGCATTTGCATTATTATAGAGCCATTTGACATGTGTACAAAAAAGACCATGTATTTTTGACTTGCTTTGTATTGCATCAGCAAATAGAATTACTTAATAGGATGACTACTGAGCTATACTGTACGCTTCTATTTCAGTTACAGCCTTTATACGTTGTCTCTCTTTGTACTTTACATATGTAACTATATTATTAAAAAGAAAAATAAAACATTGAAGAGCAGGCTGTTTCGTTGAAGAATTTTATATGGTATATTTCAAAAATATTGTTAAACTTAACTAATGATGGTAAAACAAAACTGCACTGAACCACATGCTAAAAGTTATTTTTAATTGTTTGATGATTAACATTATATAAACACTAAATCTGGCTCCTGTTATTTATGCTATCTGGTTAAAAAGGATGGATCAACTGAATTAATGGGAAAGATCATTATTTTGATTGGCCTGACCTAGAGGTAAACAGAGCAAAAATATGATGTCACTCACTGGCAGGAGTGAAAATTAAAATTGCTCAACAGTAAATGGGCATAATCTGGGGGAGGCTACTCTTACGACATCTGATCATAGTTGTGTTTTTAAGCTGATGCACATCCCACTCTGCGATGAATCATTCTGAACATGAAAGAATTGAAACATAGTTCAGACAATTGCTAGAAACAAGTGTTATGCTAGTACCCTGTCATTCTTAAGGAAGCCCTTCTGGACAAGCGCTTCCAACCCAGAGTGAGCAAGCTTGTGTGCTATTATGCTTATTTTACAGAAGGCAACCCTTCTTTTTTTTAAACACAAATGAGCATCTTTATCAACATTACGGTTCCTTCACGCTGCATTTCCTTAAGATGAACACCACCCTGCTCTGAAGATATATTGCATCTGTTTTTCCCAGTTAGCG
Source organism: Calonectris borealis (assembly GCF_964195595.1). Taxonomy (NCBI): domain Eukaryota; kingdom Metazoa; phylum Chordata; class Aves; order Procellariiformes; family Procellariidae; genus Calonectris; species Calonectris borealis. The sequence continues at coordinate 14,740,125 of NC_134323.1, forward strand.
CTGTAATTTTCTCCTTGGGCCTCTGCTTTTTTTTTAAGCCATAGTCTGATTTTTTTCAAGGTATTCTTAGGATGGGCACTCTGCTATTATCCTTTGCTAGGAATACTCTTCGGGTGTAGAGGTGAAGAAAGTAGGGAAATGGATCAATTCAATGGGACTTGACACTGTTATTTCTAAAGAAGCCTCCTAAGCAGTAAACTGCTTCACAACAGATGAATGATTCCGACTTCCACTGCTCGATACTGCACACCAACTCATTAATTCTGTTGCATTATTCTGAGTTAATCTTCACAGCATCCCCTTCTCTCGCACAACATTTCTACTCTAATCCTTACCCAGACATAGCCTTTCTATGGTAAGCTCTAAGTTGAACAGAAACTTGAAGTAAGGGAGGCCTCTGTTTTTCTTACTTTTCCTGTTCTAGAAAGGTGTAATATAAATAAATCAATAATATAATATTGTTTGCTTCTTCCAATTAGAAGTTAATTGTGTTATCACCTCTTCCAATCTTCATGACATGAAGTATTTATTGTATGACAGTTATGTATGTATCTGTATTTTCTTGAAATCAAACACTTCAGGTCAAGTGCAGCAAATTTTGGTCTCAGTTAAACTGATCTGTCCCACTATGTGCTCAGTGACCGGGGGCTCCCTGGGTTTACAGACTCACAGAATTTATTATGTGGGTATTAACTGAGGACACTCCAGAGAAACTAATTTTTCCAGAAGGCAGCAAAAAATGGAAACATTTGTTTAGAGCATTTCTGAAACAGAAGATGGGTAAAATTGAAGTTTTAGAGGGTAGTACAATACATTTTAGGATATCATTAGCCACTGAAAAGTGCATAGTATCTATGATACAAAATAAATTTCAGAAAAGCTTGACTGAGTCCATGATGAACCTGACCATATTTACTTTTGCTACAACATGCTAAAGCTCTAAGAAATGGAAAATTAAGGCATATTTGGACTCGTTCTGTTTCAAAGCAAAACTCTGAAAAACATCTCATAAAGAACATGTTTGATCCCAGTAAGTGCATGTGTGCCAAATCGCTAAGTGTTTTTATGTATCCAAGTGTTTGTAACATTTAATTCTCAATCACATAAACAGGTCATCTGTTTTAGATGACAGAAAAGTACGATACAGTCTATTTTCTTAAATGAAAGTCAGTTCTGAAGCCTGCTCTTTGATGGTTTTCTGAGAAGCAGTAATATACCAAGGAGTTACAACACAAAATGTGTAAACTGAATTAGGTGTCACATGTGATGATGTGAAATTAAATCCTCATCAAATTCATGCACAGACATTACAGTGCTTCACAGTTCTTTTAAAAAAATATATTTATTCAAACAAGTACGAAATAATGTCATATTAACTGACACATGAATGACCTCATTTCATACCATTAATGTCTTATTACATATACAATCTACATATACGATTGGAGCAAAACTTAAAAGATTTTTGAAACACTTAACAAGGGAAGCTATTGATGCCAAGTCTGAATATTCCTCACCTTGCTCAGGTGTACTCATCAATTTTTTCCTTGATGCTTTATCAAGCTCAAATGTACAAAAATGGTTGAAAACGAAAGGGGAGGGGCTGGGAGGGTTAGGGGCTGGTATAAAGAACAGACATTAAATTACTGTTTTGTAGATAAAAGCTAATTTGAACAATACCTTATCATTCCACGCTTCGGGTTACTTACTACTTAGGCATGACTTCCCAAAATTACAAAGGAGCAAGGCAAGAGACCTCTTTCCTTAAAATTTGATGATTTTCTCTTACTTAGTTCCAGATTCCTCTCCCTCCTGAAGATGCAGTGATGATACCTTCAGGATATCTGCAGCACGCCAAACACAAATACTTTATTTCCATTGGTTTCAGTGGAAGCCAACTGTAAAGAAATACATTGGGTGGATACCAGAATGTATTTTAGCCATCAGACTGTCAATATCAACAGAGGAACCAGGAATGTAAGGATGCAGAAGCTAATTAAAGAAAGAGAGAGAGAGAGAGTCTGTGTGTGCGCGCACGTACGTGTGGTTGTCTGCACATGAGAGTAGCTAGGGAGTGCAATCAAAATTTTGGAGTTTGAATGGCAAAACCATTTCTTTCCATAAGGAAAGACATAACTTTAACAATCCCTACTAGTAAAAGGCCTGTCACTTCATGACGTAAGTGCCCATTCTAAAAACAAAACGAGGATTTCTTAATAAACTCAGTATCCTAATAAAGCAAAAAATAATAGTGTCTCTCTGACAAGTACCTCCAGACACAGAAAAGCAGGAATCTGGCTTGAGGCTTTGCAGCAGTAGAATTGTGCAGCACCCTTATCTTTACATCTCTAGCATCTGACAGAAGTCAAAGAAAATTCTAAGCACAAGACTTTGTCTCTAGGCTATAAAATACAGATTGTAGGCTTACATGTGTAGGATTCTGGAACTGCGATTGTGTTGACATCACTGTCTTCAGACAATTCTTACTGTAGATGAAATTGTCCTTTTTCTTCCTCCTCAGATACATAATTCATGTCATGATTGAAGTTATTTCCCTTGGACAGGAAGTTTGTATCTACCATTACACTGAATATAATCTGGAAGATAAACGCAGTAAATTTGGGAAAAAAATATTACCCATGAATAAATAACACCTTGTTAACAAATGATGTCTACGTACCTGTAGGAATATTACTCTTCAGTTTCATCATATCAGTTTCCAACCACTTTCCAGAAGAAAACACCACTATTTCAATTATATAAAATCTAGTGTTATAAAGACTTCCTTATGAAAATTTCAACAGTCATTTCAAGTAACGTGAATGGAGACCTTATTGTGGCCTTTCAGTATATAAAGGGGGCTTACAAGAAATACGGAGAGAAACTTTCCAAGGCCTGTAGTGACAGGACAAGGGGTATCAGTTTTAAACTGAAAGAGGATAGATTTGCATTGGACATAAGGAAGAAATTTTTTATGATGAGGGTGGTGAGACACTGAAACAGGTTGCTCAGAGAAGTTATGGATGCCCCATCATTGGAAGTGTTCGAAGTCAGGCTGGATGGGGCTTTGTGCAACCTGATTTAGTGAAAGATGCCTCCCTCATGGCAGGGGGGTTAGACTAAATGATCTCTAAAGGTTCCTTCCAAACCGAAACCATTATATGATTCTATGAATAAGGATGTATGAGAGGAACTGATCCCATTAAGTACGTCTGTGGCTTTTTTTCATGTAACTTCTGACCCATTACTTGGGAGGGAATACCAGGATAAAATTGATGTAACAATATTCAGATACTATCTTCATCTGTAATGATCTTTTGTCTGTGTTTAAATATGTAGCTTTTTCATTCTATGGATGACAGTTTGCTGTTAAAGGTTTTGTCCATTTTTTTTATAAAAGGCAATAAAACTCTGAATTTCCTTTGGGTTGCTCTTACTTCCAACTTAGGAAGGCATTCCACACTGCTGAATGTGGAACTATTAGCAACTTGATTGTCAGTCCTCCTAGATTAATATTTTGTCAAAAGATTTGTTAAGATTTTGTTAAAATCTAGATGATCCAGATTAACATCTAATGATATAAATAAAATACCAGCAATTACATTGTGGTGGGTTGACCCTGGCTGGATGCCAGGTGCCCACCAAAGCCACACTATCACTCCCCCTCCTCAACTAGACAGGGAAGAGAAAATATAATGAAAGGCTCTTGGGTCGAGATAAGGGCAGGAAGAGATCACTCAGCAATTACCGTCACGGACAAAACAGACTCGACCTGGGGAAATTAGTTTAATTTATTACCAATCAAATCAGAGTAGGGTAATGAGAAATAAAACCTAAATCTTAAAACACCTTCCCTCCACCCCTCTCCCTTCTTCCCGGGCTCAACTTCACTCCCAATTTCTCTACCTCCTCCCCTCCCAGCGGCGCAGGGGGAAGGGGAACGGGGGTTGTGGTCAGTCCATCACACCTTGTCTCTGCCGCTCCTTCTTCCTCAGGCGGACAACTCCTCACACTCTTCCCCTGCTCCAGCGTGGGTCCTTTCCACGGGGTGCAGTCCTTCAGAAACAGACTGCTCCAGCGTGGGTCCCCCATGGGGTCACAAGTCCTGCCAGCAAACTTGCTCCAGCGTGGGCTCCTCTCTCCACAGGTCCTGCCAGGAGCCTGCTCCAGCGCGGGCTTCCCACGGGGTCACAGCCTCCTTCAGGCATCCACCTGCTCTGGCATGGGGTCCTCCACGGGCTGCTGGAGGATATCTGCTTCACCGTTGACCTCCATGGGCTGCAGGGGGACAGCCTGCCTCACCATGGCCTTCACCACAGGTTGCAGGGGAATCTCTGCTCTGGCGCCTGGAGCACCTCCTCCCCCTCCTTCTTCACTGACCTTGGTGTCTGCAGAGTTGTTTCTCTCACATATTCTCACTCCTCTCTTCGGCTGCTGTTGCAGTTGAGTAGCAACTTTTTCCCCTTCTTAAATATGTTATCCCCGAGGCGCTACCACTGGGATTAGCTCAGCCTCGGCCAGCGGCAGGTCCCTCTTGGAGCCGGCTGGCATTGGCTCTATTGGACATAGGGGAAACTTCTAGCAGCTTCTCACAGAAAACCACCCCTGTAGCCCCTCCGCTACCAAAACCTTGCCACGCAAACCCAATACACACATGAAAGTGTATCTTATCTTTTCAATAATATCTTCTTTTGTAGCTTTTGTGGGGGAAAGAATATTTCCAGAAGGCTGTCCTTTCATAGTAAAAATGCACATGCTAAAGACATGGTCTGCCATTTCCCTATCTAGGACAAATCCTGTTTGTTCAAATCCATCAGATTGAATAAGTGTACTGTTGGGAGTGTTCTCTAAGGAGTTTAGTAATACTTACGTTCACCATTTCCTGATGCAAAGGAGAAGATAAAATACAAGCTTAAGCTTGCCACACAAGACGGTAATATAACTATTTTACCTTACATTTTTGTTGGAGCTTTTATTTAAAGTGTAGATTTTAGGATCCAAATTTAGTTGGATTGCCCTCAGATTCAGATATTTCACTTGAGCCCAACTTTTTACTGCTAAGCCCTTCATTCCAGTACATTATCCAAAAAGCTGGTAATAATAACTACTATTTAGATTTTTGGCAAATAATTTGTTGCAGCTGCAGTTGTTCACATGCATCATTAACTGCCTGGGCACATTCGGAAAAATTTCCTGTCTTTTTCAGGGTTTTTCATAGCTTTTCTGCTGAAAGACTTATTAAACTAAGCTATGAAAAATCTCCCAATTCCAGAGTATTTCCAACCCTCCAAGAAAACAAGAGTCCAAATTCACCTATTAGAATTCTTCACAGTGGTTAGAAGCAACCATCACTTTTGTTTACAGTATAGGATTATAAATTATATTGAAGTATCATTCAGTTATAGTCATTCTCCAACACTGCAAAGAGATGGATGGTCTCCAGGGTAAGGTTGTCATAAAAAGGAAAATCAAACCAGCTGAATAATACAATAAGTCCGTGTATCAAGCCAGCTCAACCAAGCAGTCATAAGAACTGTGGCAGCCTTTGAGGAGCTGGCTGACAGATTTCATTTGTCTGAGTTCAGATCTTGCCCTAGTGTCATATGTCATATCTTCCCACCATCCCTTTGGTGTTCTACCGGCACCCCTCCAGGTGCTGTCAGGGGATTAGCAGGAGTCTGCCAGTTAAAACGCTTGAATGGACAAGTCAGGAGTACAAGTAAAGAGCCCATTTCATTTCTTTTTTTTTTTTAGGCCACAAAATTGACACATCTTTTGCATTTGGTGTTGTAATTAGACATATATTAAACTTTAGAATATAAACATGTAGTACTATGTTGAAATAGGACATTTCACATATATATAAATAGTAATGAGAATGGAAAACAAAGCTGATTAAGCCCTTTGACAATATCAAGAGTTATCTTTAAATCCTATGACTACTGATGCAACACCTGGAACCACATAATCTGCTATTACTAATGTCTCCACAATTTAAAACATAAAGCCTTGCCCACTTGAAAATGAGGCACACCAACAGCTCAATGTCCAGATGGAGATCGGTGACAAGTGGTGTCCCGCAGGGGTCCATACTGGGACCAGTACTGTTTAATATCTTAATCAATGACATAGACAGTGGGATCGAGTGCACCCTCAGCAAGTTTGCAGATGACACTGAATGGTGTGGTCGAAACGCCTGAGGGACAGGATGCCATCCAGAAGGACCTGGACAAGCTCGAGAATTGGGCTTGTGTGAACCTCATGAGGTTCAACAAGGTCAAGTGCAAGGTCCTGCACCTGGGTCGGGGTAACTCCCGGTATCAATACAGGCTGGGGGATGAAGGGATTGAGAGCAGCCCTGCCGAGAAGGACTTGGGGGTTCTGGTGGATGAAAAGCTGGACGTGAGCCGACAATGTGCGCTCACAGCCCAGAAGGCCAACCGCATTCTGGGCTGCATCAGAAGAAGCATGGCCAGCAGGTCGAGGGAGGGGATTCTGCCCCTCTACTCTGCTCTCGTGAGACCCCACCTGCAGTACTGCGTCCAGCTCTGGAGCCCTCAGCACAAGAAAGACATGGACCTGTTGGAGCAGGTGGAACGCCTCTCCTATGAAGAAAGCCTGAGAGAGTTGGGGTTATTCAGCCTGGAGAAGAGAAGGCTTTGGGGAAACCTTACTGCAGCCTTTCAGTACTTAAAGGGGGCTTATAAGAAAGATGGGGACAAGCTTTTTAGCAGGGCCTGTTGTGACAGGACAAGGGGGAATGGTTTTAAACTAAAAGAGGGGAGATTTAGACTAGATATAGGGAAGAAATTTTTTACAATGCGGGTGGTGAAACACTGGAACAGGTTACCCAGAGAGGTGGTAGATGCCCCATCCCTGGAAACATTCAAGGTCAGGTTGGACGGGGCTCCGAGCAACCTGATCTAGTTGCAGATGTCCCTGCCCATGGCATGGGGGGTTGGACTAGGTGACCTTTAAAGGTCCCTTCTAACCCAAACTATTCTATGATTTTATGATAAAAGTTATCATGTGTTAGCTACAATGTCTCCAGAGGAAATATAAAATTTAAAAAAAAAAAACCTCTCTAACTTCATTTCCTTATAGACTTTCCTAATACATGGATTACCATTGCTCTACTTCGATTTTAAGTAATTTTTGCATTTCACTCCACTAAGGTGACTAGTAAAGAGTTATATTTTACAGACCCGTCTAATGCAGATTCCTCAGTTAGTTCTTCATGAGTTTTGGGGAATAATTCAGATGACTAAGGTACGCATCTAGTGACACCTTAGACGTGTAAGTATCCTATCGGTTCTCCAGTTGTTGCTCTAGAATAGTATGATTCACCCACATCGTACCTGCCATGCCTACTATGGATGGTGACACTAGTGTGTCCGAAACAGCAAAGGTTATCTATGCTTAGGCATCTGAATCACAAAGTATGCATACATAGCACTGGTCAAAAGCAATTGTGCTCAGTTTCAGGAAGTAGCTCTGGCATGTTAAAGCAACACTTCAAACAGCCTAATATATGTAGAACAACATTGTACCTGTATTGCCTACTGTTCCAGCTCAGCAGGAGCAAGGGCTATATCACCATGAATAACAGATGTCTACAAAAGCACACCGGTACACTCCTGAAATTGACTATTTACTTATATATGCCATTCCACGGATGAGAAGAACATGAAGAACAAGCCCTCCTCCCAGGAATCTCAGGGCTTCAAGCCTCGAGTTTCAAGGCTTCAAGCTCTGGCAGACAGCAAACTTCCACCTCATTTTACACAAATCTCTCCCTCACATTTGCCTGTACACAAGATGTGTAAAACAATAAAAAAATTAAACATAGCACTTTTTATGCATAAAATTCAACATCACACTTTTGATGTGTAATGCTGCTGTAATCTGAAAACCTAATATAAAGTGTACAAATTAAACAGCAACTTTTTCAGAAAGTACTCTGTGTGAACACTTGATGAAAAGTAAAGGTAAAAGTTTTAGTCAGTTTCAAATTCCTTGTTTACATGAGGAATCCTTGGACATTATCAACACACTGAATAGAACTGAGAAAGGATAAAGTACAGTTTAAAATTCAATTGACATTTCTATTTCAGATCAAAATTGAAGGTTTTGCATAGTATTTGTGGTTAAGTGCAACAAGTTTCTAAAACCAAGGGAATAAGATTCAAGTCCCACATAATGTATAAAAAATAATTTTTTAAAATTCAGCAAATGCCACTTTATATCTATTGAAATGACAAGAATAATTATTCCCATATCAATTCTAGGCTTTTTGATCATATACACATCTCCTGAAGGAGACGGTCAAAGACACAGGGTAAATATCTAAAAATTATACGAGTGCAAAGTATACCTGAGCTGCAGATCACAAAAGAGAGGCAACAGCCTAACTGTCAAAGGAGAAAATCTAAAATTCCATTTCACGTCTAGTCAAGACGTAGGCATCTAGGTTTTCGTTTTTATTAATTTTAAAATATTTACCTTTCTATTTGTGAGCAAAAATAAAAGTGCACGTGAATGAAAATATCTGGAGGGAAAAAAAATAACACTAACTGAAGCTCCCTTTAATCAGTAGCATTCTAGAATAAAATAGCTGTCAAAAAGCTCTTTCACTGTATTGTAGTTATCCGTCCGGCCTGACGCCGGAATGCCTCTAGCAATGTTGTTTTGACACACTAGTAATGTCTGCAACTTGTTAGCAAGAATTGTATTAAATCATCTTGTCACCAATTCTCGCTTTTATCAAGTTAAGTTAAACAAATTCACCACTTAAAATAGGAAATGTTGTTTTTGGTATAATAAGTCTAGATATAACATCTTTGAAATCCCATTTCCTTGTCTATATCTAGCACTAGACTTGGGTGTGGAAGACAGAACAAAGGGGAAGCCCTTTTTGTTTATTTAAAAAAAAAAAAAAAGGTAAAATGAAATTATTTTTCACTACCAAATTCTAAAAGCACTGCCTTTTAAATAATGTGGATTTTAGCCAAAAGGAGAAAGAAAAGCAGGTGGTGGTGCCAGATTTATTTAACATCAAAAAACAGCTCACTACAAGAAAACATTTTTTAAGAGTTTAAACTTGGTGCTGTCAGGCATATTTTGAAATTTGGCATCTTTAATACTTTAGAGCCCCAAAATCAAATCAAATAAAAATTAAATAGTGGAGTCAAAGGATGTATATTAAGGATAGCACAAAATGATCATGTGGTAGCAACAGATGGATTGATAGCATGACACATAATGCTGTCAACACAACTCAAACATTAGAAAAAAATTAAATTGTCAGAGAAGAGGTGTCCTGACTTCCTAAGAGAGCATAAACTAAGCAGCACAGACTCTTAAATGAACACATATGAACATGTCCTGACGTTTGTGAAGTATGTTTACTTCCACCTCCACTGTGGAAATATGTGGAACAGCAAACTCAAGAAATGGAAAAAACTGGTTCCAAGCATTAAACATTTTTAGACAGCTCACAGTCAGAACAGCTAATTTCCCTATGTCAGTCCCTTGTGTCACAGGTGGGCCCAAGGATAAAAACACAAATAGAGCACCTCTGCATCCTCGTCCTCTGTCTGTAGTAAACAGGAGATGGTTACTACAAGTGAGTATACCATAGGCACCATGACTCTTTTCTGTAAATTAGAGTTGCAACTCTAACGATACCTGAGAGAGTGGAATATTAGCTTTGCTCTGTTTTTAAATGAACTTTATCTTAGTTTCTTAGAAATCAGTGGTAAAAATCCTATCAACAGCTCTATCTCACTTCCAATGTTTGCTTGGCTTTCTGAAGGCAAACAAAAAAGAGAAGATGGGAATAGAAGGCAATAAAACAAGCAGCAAATCTAGACTCCCACTTAGAAGTTTAAATCAATTCTATATGAGAAAACAGTTGCTACTTTTCCCCAGTGAACTTCACAGCAAATCAGTTTTAAACTCGGTGAACAACGGGAAAAGAGCAGACTACTGTATTTGATTCTATCTAAGCCCTTATATGACACAAAGGTGTAATAAAAATGCCTAGAAATATTTCAGCAGTTTCTAATTAAAATACCTGAAAAATATCTTGACACGTGCCTCTGCATTCTCTTCACTAAAATAAATATCATTTCAGTAATCAAAGTAGATTAAATCCTGTGTGTAAGATTTTTTTGATTTTTCAGCCTACACTTAGATTCCTAATTCTAGATTTAGAGTATATATATCCTGATAAGAAATAAATATCCTGACAAGAAATTAAAATTGACTGCTTATTTTTCAACCATTATTTACTTTCCTAAACTAAATTAGTCTATTTTTGACAAAGTTGGCAGAAAGTGATTGTAGTACATCTCGCAGGGATATCAGTCTCTTAGACAGAAAAATCCCAAACTGGGAAGGGAAGAGTGGGATGCATAGCCATTTTCCAGCAAACTTTATGGATAGAGAGAAATGCTGTGTCTCCTAGCTCTGAACTCAAGGTATCTCGGTCAAGCACAAGCTTCCTAAACTTTCAGAAAACAGGGAAAGTTAACATAACTCTCAGAGGAATGGGCCTTCATATGTTCTGGGTGAATAAACAGTACAATTGTTTTGAATGAGCTGTTTTGAATCACTTGAATTAGCAAGAGCTCCCAAAGGAAATTTTCCCACTCATGACAAATTCAATTGGGATAGTTGTGTAAGCACAGTTTTCAAAGAGAAGACTAACTAGAGGATTTAGGCTAAGAATGATTAACCCCAGTGTTCTACCCTTGAGAGCAGGAAAGAAGGCGGCAAATGTTCCTATAGCGAAGCATTTGAAAAAAACTGCAAAATTACTCTCCAGTAATCATGCTCTTCATCCATGAAGAGTATTTGCTAAAACTTTGCAATTCAGCATGGGATTTTACACTGTCCCAGCTGACCTGCTTTGCCAGCTAGACCCCTCTAATCAAAACCTTGATTCTGAAGAAAATTACCTCTACTGGTCACATGTAAAGACAAGCCAAATACCCAACTAAACCAGTGTGAATTCTTCCTCTTCTCTTTCAAAAAAAAAGAATTACCTTCACAGATGCACAGAAGGGCACTACAAAATATTCTGACCCCACAACTGAGCAGAGTAATTTATTTCCTTTTAAGAGCTAAATAAAATATCATCAGGGATTTTTTTCTTCTTCTTCAAAATCCATCAACTACCACAATACAGTATAGATGGGCAAACTTTATGCCTCAGCTGGTAACTTTCATGGTAGTTCTGCAAGACTGAATTACAGGGTATCTTGATTACTGCAGAGTCAGTAAAACTCTTAAAGTTTCATATCTCAGTGAAGTTACTAAAGCTTTTGGATTTTTAGTAAATACGCAATCACACACTTCTGACCTTCTCTCTCTCCGATTTACAGCGAATGCCACCTTCCTCACCTTAGAAATTCCCTCGTTGCAAAGAGAAGTCAAAGCATGTGTCAGGAGGTGATGTCAGCCTTGTCTGTCACTCAGGCAGTTAGCAAGATTGTTGGGCTCTTTGCTGTGTTATCTCTGTATGGCTTGCCTGTAATAGAGTTCTACAAAGGTGCCTACTTGGAGACCAAGCAGGCTACCTGATTCCCAAGTGGATATGCACTAACGGGTTAGATTTAGTGTGCTGAATGACAAAAACCTTTTCCCACTAGATCTTCTCATTATGCTAATTCTGGAGAAAGGTCAAGGAATCAGTTTGCTGCTCCCTCTCCTCCAAAAACCATTAGGTAAGTTATTGGTTGGTGGGTTTCTTCAACATTCAGCATTAATGCAGTGGTATTCCTCACACTTCAGTGAGCTCTATCTTCAGTTAATTCCTTAGAGCTCTTTTGCTCATATATTGTCAGATAACAGCACAGAATAGCTTTATCTGAGTCAGGTAGGAAAAATAAAGGGAAAACTGGCTTCACAATAACGAGCTGAAAGGTGTTGGTTAAATAAGGAACTTATTCGAGAATTCCGCATATGCAATCTACTCTGTCTATCTGTACTTTAATTATCTAAATTACCTTTATTTAGGGATAAAAATGGGATTCTTAAGGAGCCTCAGCACTACATCATATAAATTACATAACAAGTCTAAGTGTTAACTCACATTCATTACAAATTTAGAACCTTAAATAAATCTGTATCTATATATGGGAAATTATTTTTATTTACATAACTATAAAACAACAGACAAGGAGAGAAATTTGGACTGAAGTCAAAAGGGGTTTTCCACAGGCCTATTAAAAAGCCTATAATTAAAACCAAGCCCAGATTTTGCCCAAACCCAATGAAATATTTAATTGGATAGACAAAATAATCTCACAGGCAGCACACACGCTAATTTCGAGTTTTTTACTTGTTAAGCAGTATTTATTCTGTCTGGCTAATTTTAAGATGTTTGGAACTAGAAATGTCTCTTCTTGTGTCCCTTTCCTCTGCAAATACGCTGAACAATTTTGAAAAGCAGTACAGAGAGTTTTCATTAACAAAGAGATTTCTAAGGTATGTCAGGAAAATCTCCAAGGGAAGTTTAGTAAACACTTCTCCATATTTAATAATAAATATTGATTATTTAACAGCCAGGCTTCCAGATGCTGAAATGGCAGAAACACTGTTGGCAGCAAATCAACAGAGTTGGAACTCTCTACACTGAGTATAAAAAAAAAAGTTAAGTGCAGTAATTTTGGGAATCATTTTACTTCTCCAAGAACAATGCCTCAGCCCACATTGTTTTTCCTTTTATTATTTCCTGTTCACCAAATTCTCATTGTGCTAATGTTGTGCTTCAGTTAGTGATTGTTTCCAAACAACCCTTAAATTAAAAAAAATGGTTAACTTTAACAAAGAGAGAAGATACATGTGTGTATATATACATGTTTGCATATGGTTTTTATATATATATATCTCTCTCTATATCTATATATCTATCTCTCAAATAGCTAGGAAATAATTTGGGTGATTGTATACCTGGGGAGTTTAACAGGCATTCCATTTCAGTTTCTCTCAGATTATTCTTGTACATTAGGAAAGGCAGCATGTGTTTCCCATTAATACTCAAAAAACTGCAATGAACAGTGGTTTTTACTTCTTTGTTGTTTTATGATGAGAATGAATTTAAAGAAATACTTCAAAGTACTGCATTTTGAAAACTACTCTATTGTTTGCAGTATGTGAGGAGAGCCGACTATTTAATTTGATAGAATCACAAAATCATTTTGGTTGGAAGAGATCTCTGGTGGTCATATAGTCCAACCTCCTGCTCAAAGCAAGGCCAACTTCTAAGTCTGATAAGACAGATTTCATTGTTAAAAGTCTTGTATACTGTGTAATAATGTGAAAAGAAAATCTCAAAGCCAGAATACAAGAAATTTCTTTCAGAAGAGCTACATCTAGATCTTGTTCTTTTTGCCCATACAGTGATTGTAAATCTACAATAATAGAACTGGAAACCTCTGCTTGCTAAAATGTAGATCCTTTGATGCGTTTTACCATTTGAGCGGCAACACTGTTTTTAGCATATATATCAGTTATATATATGCTTAGGGCTTTATCCTAACAAACTTGTAGCCTAATAAAAATGGTGGAATAAAAGAACCGTAAAATGAAATTGCTCTTACTACAATACTAATTTTGTAAGCAATAAGAAATTGTTATTGAAAATGCTTCTCATAGGTATTTATTTTAAAAAGAAAGGGGTATAAGGAAAAATTGTTATATCAGGTTAGTTCTTGATTTGTATTTATTGACGAAAAAATCCATTTAAACTTAACTTGTTCAGTGCCTCATTACGCACAAGGAACGTGACCTAACTAGTGCTGAACAACTTCTGAGAAGGAGCCTGATTGATTTCAAATCTCAGTCAATTAACTACAAGCCGAAAAGAGCATTGGTCTGCAGTAAAGAAATGAATGCGCTTACAGTCACAACTGTTGATATGAATCTAGCTAAGTGAGGGAAAGCTACTTAAGGGCACACAAAGAATAAAGAATATCAATGTACAGAGATGTGAGCAGATGGGAGTTGTTCATTATGTTTATACAGTAATTTAAACAAAGGATGTTTCAATAGAAGTCAAAACATCTTAAAAATAAAATAACGTTATGGAAACCAATTCAAAGATGCTATGTGCATCATTATCTGTTCTATGAGTTTTAGAGACTCCACAGAGTTTTGTAGTCTGTCCAAAGGCTGAGAAAGTTCTTGAACCTGACATTTCAAAGACTGGCAAACCTTCTGCAGAATAGGTTCAATCAAGCTTTCACACATATAACCAGAGTACCTTTCAAATGAAATTCGTACTTCTAATCTCTTCTTAACATTCATTCAGAACTGGAACTACCTGTAACTCTGCAAATAACATTATCCAATGGTCAGGCAAGTTGAAGCAATTATCCATTCAGTCTTAGGTACAGCACACATTGATGTATATTTGGTTGCTGATGAGGTGGGAATGGTCTTTCACCTGAAAAGAAGACAGATCACTCAGAAAATCTGTAGACTCAGTTTATTTAATCCTTGAGAAACTTGTAATATTCAAAATAAGTACTGTAATATTCTTTTACCATAGGTATGGCACAGACTAGAAATATCTGTGAAGAATACATTAGCATATAAAAATACTTGGCCTAGCGTCCCTGAAGAGAGACAATAATGAATCATTCACAAACAAATGTTAAAACTTATTAAGCATCAGACTGAGGCTATCATATTTTAGACAGAAACACAGGGTAAGAAATCCCACAAAGCATAGCATGAATCATGGTAACAATGGGCTAGGGATACTCAGAATAGACAGCTCTGTACATAACTTTCATAAGTATTACACATAATAATGCCAATTAATAACGCTAATAATAATGCACTCAAGATGGCAAATAAAAGCTTCCTCTGTGACCTGCAAGCCTGATTTCTGAAAACAATCCTGCTAAAGTCAAGCTGAGTACTTTCATTAAAAAAAAATTCTAAGCTTCTGTGGTAAGGGTCTGTGTCTTACTCAGTAAAACAGATTAATACAATGTTTTTGATTTTGAGAAAGACTTTCAGTGCATCTGCTTTCTTTTGATCTTTTTTCAGAGTCTAACACTAATGATGAGAATTTTATTTCCTGTGTTTGTAATAAAGCTGGTATTAGTCATGTGTTCTTAATTAAAGCTTTAAGATGTATTAGATAAGGGCACGAACAGATTTAATTGTACTAAGTATTCTTTGAAAAAGTTTCAGCATTTTGCACTTTGCTTCTAGTATATGAGTGCAGAGATTTCAATAGAACCAGTGCTGAAGACTTTTCAAACATGAGCAGCATTCCAAAAGCCCACAGAAGAACAGAAAGTATGGATCATTTTTCAAGAGGTCATTAAGCAAGGCTTAAACACATAAGAAAACTTTCAGTTAACATTAATGCTTTCTTAAAAACAAAGCTGACCAGAAAGATGCAAATCCATAGGAAAGTAGGCATCAGAACTGGGGACTCACAGACTTAGTTGATTTCTGTCTCTAAATTAATCTTTTTTTAAGTGAAATGCCCTGTTTTAGAAACAATTAAACCAGAAACCAAGTCAAGCCCAAGCCCATGTTTCTGGTTGATTATAAGTAATTTTCCTGGGGATTTTTGTTTCATTTATACTTAGCTACTGAACTAAAAGCACCATTATTTCACCTTTCCAGCTCAAGTCAACTGGTTAATGAAAAGTATAGAATCATCTGGCCTTTGCTGATACTGGACACTGAGGTAGTTGTTCATTTGTCTGTTACCCTTGACTAAAGCTGTGAAAACACTGTAAGTGTAAAGGATTTAAAACAAGCAAACAAACCTAAATATCCACTCCTTCACTGTTATGAGTTTATTTCCTTTTTGAAATTATTCTCATTTATCATATACTTGCTTTCATCAGTGGTGTTCCAACTTTGGTTAAGCTGCCAATGAAAACGACATGGGGTGGAGATAAGGAAAGAAATCAGTACTCCTCTAGATAAATTAACAAGTTGTTGTATCACTTTTTGTATTTTGAATTACTTTTCTATCATCTCTCCAAAGCTAGCAGAAAATATTTTATCAGCTTATTAGCTCAGTGTTCTATGGACTAAACTACTTCCCTTGCCCTAAAATTTGACAGTATCTTCTGTAACAGAAGTAAGAAAGAGGCAATAAATACGTTAGCATAAATGAAAGTTTAAACTATATCTGAGAAGACCAGTTATGATCATTAGAGTGATGATCATCAAGAGAAATTCAGGAAATCCTAATCCCTTTGTCTGGTGGTATGCACTTCTATTTGTCTTTTGAATAACTTGTGTGATTTTCACACTCATGATTTCCACTTCGTTACTGTGAACAGCATAACGTGTTTTCCAAGGAAAGGCGATGAATAACATAACGCATACCTCTCTTAAATAAATGTTGGTGTACATGGCATATTGCTTTAAGCTATTAGGAACCAAAATACAATTACTAATTTTTGCGTAACCTCTGGGAAGAGCCCCCTTGGTTGCTATTACACACAACTAGGTATTTATGAGTAATTAGGAATTTATGAGCTTTAGTGCATAGAATCTGCAACCACCATATGCTTCTTTCATATCTCTAAACTACTGCAGGTTGCCACGGCATTTTTGTTCTTCACATCATCACATTTTCCAGAAAAAACAGACATGGCTAATACCACCAAATTTCAGATTTCTCACAGTGAAGGCAGGCAGCTGATTATCCCTCTCTTCAGCTTTGCTGGGCAAGGATTATGGATTTGCTTCACTTCCTGAGTCCTGCTCAGTAACAAAACACAGTGGGCCACTGAAGAAGTAAATATTAAATATTACTTTTGAAGTAATAACAATGCTAGCTCCCTTTCTTTGGTGTTTTTAATTATGCCAATTGCTGTAAATACTTTACCTTTTCATGGAGTAAATTAGGGAGCAGAAGTGATTTTGTAGAAGTGATGAGGTCACCAAAAGGGTAAGTTGAAAAAAATGTAACACCCTACACTTGGGTGGAGTGAACTTTATGAGAATATATTCAACAAAATATATTTTAAATCTATTTTTAAATAGCCCATAAACATGACAGATAAGTGGGGTTTGCTTTTCAAATTTCCATGCAAGAAGTTTCAAATTAATTTAATTTTGTAAGAAGAGGTGTCCAAAGAGTAGATTGGAATTCAGTTGAAATATCTGTTACCAACTGGAATCCACCTGAATTTCCAGATACATGGAAATGCACGTTCTTATGATTTTACTAACTCTGACTTTTAAAGATAGGAAAACCTGGTTTGTTCTTAACTGCGTATCTGCACAGTTCTACTGGCTTTGACAGAGTCATTCCAGCTTTCCATCAGCACAAATGAGAGAACAAGGCATCTCAGGGACTTGTGACATATCTTTAAGGTCTGATATGTCCTTTGCATACTGACTCCACCCACTATGTCAACTGCATACTGGTTCCACCCACTAACCAGTCAGTCAGCAGGGAAATGGGTCATTTTAAATTCGTTTAGACATGTAAGTACTCAGTCAGAGTTGCTGGTTTAGGCAAAGCCATGGTTTCATGAGACTGTCCATGTCTGACTGCTCGGATATGCTCTTTCTCTTTGATGAGACAGATATTTTATGCATACCTAAAAGCAAGGCATCTACTAAAATAAGACAGTGCTTTCCAGGAAATATATTTATTGATTCAATATGCGAAATTTGTCTTCTCTTTAATCTGTGTCCAAACGTAGAACTCAATCACAAAATTTGACTTAACTTGTAATAAGTTAATTATAATTACTTGTAATAAGTTAATTAATAAGTTAATAATAACATATCTAACTACAAAGAAAGAGAAGTTTCCTCATAGCTAATCCTTGGAAATACCCCCCCTCTTTTTTTTTTTTAACTGCTTTATACAGGGACAATGAGAAATTAAGCCAACATGATCTCTGAAGGCTTCTGATTTCATATATTTGGATTCACCTTAATGAATCTTTTTTCTTTTTCAAGCCCTTGGCATCTTTTTGTTTTGTTTATTTTTGGTCTCTTAGACACTGGAAAACTGAAACTTCGGAGTAAATTCTCTATTAGTCTTCTAAATACAACAGATGATAAGTGAGATCTGAATTGCAAAAACAGTTCCACATAACTTCTAAATAATGCTAGACTACAGAGTTCAGACTATAATGTTATTAAAAAATTTACTTTTTTTGTTTTTATGGCAATCTAGAATTGTCTTCTTATGCATTAGTTAAGGGTAAAATCAATTTGCACTAGAAATACCTATTTGTAATTGAGTATTCTCCATGTAGAATTTCTGAATTAAAACTAAGAAAGTCCTGTTTTCATCTTTCTACATGCTTGGTGACCTTCATTGACATAGCAGCTGGGACTGAATGTGGAGAACAGTATCATGACAGAAGGTGAACACTTCTATCAAGATGGTGATTTGATTTAAGTAAAATCACACTTTTCCCATTGGATTTCTATCTGAGGAGATTTGACAGACCAGAGAAGCCATGCGACACAAAATTAGTTCTATAGCTACTTGAATCCTGCGAAATTTATACTCTGAAGCTGGACAAGAAAAATAGAAAAAGCGGGGGGTTTTTTCTTTCTTTTTTTCAAAAAAAATCAAGGACCATTGGCAATGCAAGTTACTGTGGTAATATAAAGGCCTGATCCTTCTCAGTCCTAATTCTACTCTCCACTGAATTCAACAGCTATAAGATCATATACACTTATATGCCCCTCCTCAGTTTGGCTTGGATGTGCTGCACCAAAAAAAAAACCTTTTGGGTGAAGTTTAGATCTCAAGGCTCACATTAGCTGATAGAATTCATGCTTCCTGAAGTGCCAAAGAATTTTAAACAATACAAATACCCTAAGCATTTGGGAATAGTAGTGAAAGTTCAGCTTGGCTTGGGTTTGCAAGCTACTGGATATAATGAAAAAAGCTTGAACAGTCCCACTTGGTAAGCCCTGCACAAAATGCTCTTTTTGGTAGTTATGCATAATTAGGAACTTTAAATTGTAAATAGGAATGTGTTAATACCTGAAACACAGCATAATAACAAAAAAGTAAGGGCAAATAATGTAAAGTTGTTTCCTTGAAAGAACATCCATTTTCCATGTTAACATTAATGTAATTTAATAAGTATTTTAATACTTTTATTTCTACTTTTTTTTTGCAATAATACCAATCAAAATACTGGCTATTACAGCAATCAGGGAGAAACAAGGCACAGAGGTATGGGGAGAAGGAAGCTAGTAAGTCCAGGATGCCTCTTCCCTATGAAACTTATCCATTTCACCTTCACAGTAATAGGAAAAAAATGTGATTTCTAAATGCATCAATAACCTAAGTCCCATTTTTTGGTCCTTTGTTGCGCCTGAATCCCTTATCTTTATGGCAGGCTGTGATATTATCTGTCTTGCTGCAAGACAGAAAATAAGAGTTTTGCTGTCAGGTTGACATGCATCTAAAAGCACTATCTTACTATTAAATGGAAGACCTTCCTACAACAATTGAAAATATTTTCTCTTTTTGTTGTGTTGTTTCATATTGTTTTACTTGCTGATACATATCGATGGAGGGTGAAAAGGGGAAAAAACATTTCTAACTGTGTATCGAATCCAAGCAGTTGCACTGTTTGTGCTCAGGTTGCATGGCTGAGCGATATGAAGAAGCAGTAAATCTCTCATGCAGTGATTCTGCCCCCAGTACAGAAATAGCATCAGTGATTCCACCTAGACAGACTGTCAAACATTGTAGGTTTACATTAGCCGCTTTCTGAAATGCAAAAATTTTACAAGAACAGCAGTAAGTCCATTGGTTAAAAACTTCTTGCCTCTGTAGAAGAATTAAGGCAAGTAGCTCATTTGTGCCTTTTCTGGTCCTTAACGTTAGTATATATTGAGTATATGTGTAGGTAAGATATGATACTCCTCAGCATTGTTACACCAAAGCTTCATTGATTCTCATGCTCTGTGTTGATCAGCCTGCCACATGGCAGACCAAATGTATGAGAGGCATCTTTGCAGATAAGATAGGGAGAGAGCACACGGGATTCTCACCAGCCAAACTGAGAAAGAGAGAATGAGAATGGAAAAGGCAGGAAAAGTAGGGAGTACTGCAGTGGTTTGGGAGAAGCAGAACTTACCATGTGGGACTATTCAAGGATTTTTCATCATCTTCAGCATCTCGTAAACAAAAACCGACATCACTCCTAAGGAGATCTTTAGTAATATCCTTTGAATGAATAGGAAACCCATCTCACTTAATTCACCGTATAAAAGCACCAGTTTCTCTTCAGAACCAGAAGCGACTGAGCCATTACAGAAGACTTGCTGAACAGATCTGAAAATTATACCACATTTCCTACATTTGGGTTTGGAAAGTTATGTACCAAGAAGCTGCAATACTGTATTCAGAGCTCGCCTAAAATGTTTGTAGCTGCTACTATGAGTTCAGTCCCCTTTTCTGTTATTTCCAGGATTGCTGATGATACAGCAGCCATATCTATTTCTGCAGTCGTACATGCAGACACAAAAGTAAAGATGCATTCCTTTAGTAAGACAAAGCTCAAGCATATACACTGTAATATTTTCTTCCATGGCATACCACCTCTGAAACATTGAAACCTAGGGAAGTAATTATTAAAGCAACCAAGTAAGGCTTGTGAAAACAATTAAGTTAAATGTTTTACTTCGTCTTCAAGGTTTCTATTCATTTAAAAAAAAAAGAAAGGAAGATCCCTAGCAAGCCAGTCATCTGGTTAGCTATGAGGGGGCAAGGAAGGAAAAATATATTCAACAAATGTTTAAAGACAGCCTACAAAAAAAGACTTAAAAAAATCTTAACAGTTCAAAACTGTGAAAATACAATTAGAGGTTGTCAGGCTGAATCTTTCATCATCCAGTCATACTTCTAACAAGTCAATCTCTTTACTGCCCCTGAAGTACAATTTAAAAGAATTAAATCTACCTTCTCTATTTGTGAACAATGAAACCACATTATAATATCTTCAGTTTGTTGACTGACCTTTACAGGAGTTTCTGCCTGGCAGTTTTTATTCTTAGCTTGAATTTGCTACAGATTTTCAAAAGATGAATAGTCATCTGCCTTGTAAAGGGTGTTGCAGAGATAAATTGGGATGAGGTTCTCTCTAGACAGCTTCTTCTCAAATTAGGACACCCACTTTCTTCTGTCTCAAAAGATTTCTTCAATCTTACTAGAGGTGGAAAAAAGTGGGTTTTTTGTGATAAGTATTCATTGCATTCAGGTGCTATAGAAATTAAACATTAGGCTTCCATGAAGCACAGGAGTTCATGGATCAAAACTATTTCCTTTAAGAAAACGCTTGTGACAGTGAAATTAATTCAACAAATCTTGCAGAAGACAGGACTGGCTAAGAGTCTCTACTTTCAGATAACAGCAATAATGATGATTTATTATTACCAGCCTACCACGTTCTATGTGCTCAGCATGCAAAAAAGTATGACTGAGGAGTTTCTGCAGACATGTTTGGCCAGTTTGTGGCGATTTTGATGGTGAAATCCTTTTGGAAGTGCAGGGAAATGACACTGCTCCAGTGGTCTAGAAAAAAAATCTTCATGTGATCTTGCCTAATTATTAACAATTGCAATGTCGTGTTCTTGTTCTGTTCTTAACTATGCTTCTTCGACAATATTGAATTAAAAAGTGATTCCAATAGAGTGGGTTTCATGCAGGATCTCAAAACTGAATAATGCGTAGAAGAAATGTATTTCTGATCACTGAAGAAACAGGCAAAATTTTCTGTTCTGTCACAAATGCTCTCTTGTTCCCACTGAACTGAGTTGTAAAATTTCTCTTATATGGAAAGGATGATCCTGCAGTAAGTTACCGGCATAATAAAGAAAAAAGCATCTGAATGAAAATTTAGAATGCAAATTAGATACAGAAGAACATCCATGCTGCATCCAAGCAGATCTCTGAACAGACTATGCTCCTAAAGTCTAGGGCCATGAATCCTGCTTTTTACCTTGCTCCCTCCTCTCAGTATCCTGCACTCCGCCACCTCATGGTCACCGCAGCCAATGCTGTCCCAAACTTTCATGTCCCCAACCCGTCCTTCCTTGTTTGTAAACACGAGGTCTAGCAGAGCATGTGCTTTCATTGGATCCTCAACCACCTTTCATAAGAAGTTGTCATTAATATACTCCAGAAACCTCCTGGATTGCCTGTGTTGTTTGTGTTGTGCCTCCAGCAGATATTGGGGGGCGTTAAATTTCCCCATAAGGATCACAGCCTGTGAAAGGGAGGCTTCTTCCATTTGTCTGAAGAAGGCCTCATCTACTTCTGATCAGGCATCTATAGCAGATATCCATCACAACATCGTCCTCATTGGCCTGTACGCTAATCCTCATCCATAACCTCTCAGCTGGCCCATCACCAATCCCAAGGCAGAGCTCTATATGTTCCTGCTGCCCTCTCACATAAAGGGCATGCTGCTCTCCCAGTTTGGCCTTCCTACTGAGCCTGTATCCAACCACTGCCACATTCCAGTTGTGTGAACTATTCCACCACAACTTAGTGACCCCAATGAGACTGTAGCCCTGCAACTGCACATAGTCCTCTGTTCATCCTGTTTGTTTCCCATGCTGCATACAGGTACTTCAGAAAGGCATGCAGCTGTGCCAGTTCCCCGGAAAAGGTATGGATGAGAGGTTTCCTCATAATCCTGTCGTGTAGACACCTTCTTATTCTGTGCATACTCTTGAACTGGGTTAGCTAACACAATGGTGTGCAAAAAAGAAAAAAACCACATCATTACTTTCTAAAACAAAGAAGGATTTTTCAAACGACCTTGATAAGTGGATGCCGTCCTACTATTTTCTATGATGAAAGTGAAGAGAGGAAAAAAAGACTATTTTATAAATAGCAAGAAACTAACTTTGCAATTTTGCATTACATGCAAAAAGGCATGTAATGAGCTGAGTGCATGTAGATATATATCTGTGTAATGTATTTTGTTTGGATGATTGGACAACAAGTCATATCAGAAAGGAATTTCTAAACATTTAGATCACATGGAACTGGTAACAACATAGTAAGCACTAGATAAAATCCACATGTATTTGCGTTATATATAACTCAGCATAATAGAATCAAACTGCACAATAAACACAAACTGTACTTCCAGAGTACAAAATATTTACAGTACTAAACTAAATACTAATACATCCCTTAGTAATCCCTTAGGTTTCAGCACATGTTAAAGATTAAGTACTGAGCAACATATTTATCTGATTATTAAGTATTGATCTTCTCCCCTCCTTTAAAGGAAAAATAATCTATTTTCCCTGAAGCAAAAATATTTTGCTTTGAAAATATTTGTTTTCGTTAATGTAATTTTAATACTTAATTAAAAATGAGGGATTTATTTGAATGAATTACATGTCGGAACTGTAGAAATAAAAAAAACAGTGTCACCAAACAAAATGGAATTTTATTTGCAATATTAACTGGATCCAAATTATGTGATACTTCAGTGACACTACTGAGTTAACTCAGAATTAATACAATGGCAGAATTTTGCTGTAGATGTCTACCATACAAAAGTAATTAGATAGAGTTTGAGATTTCAAAAAACATTCAGTCTTGGTCTAACTCTTAATCCTCAAGAAGTCAATGATAAACCAGCCATAAGCTTTAGTGGAATCAGAATTAAGCTTCTGACTCACTTAGACTTACCATGTATAGAATAGTTATTTGTTCTCCCTCCCTCTGTCCCCCCAAATCTGTTATCATCAGAGACATACATTTTGGGAACTGTATTTGTAATAGTAGAACACCAATATTCAGTTCCAGGTACATGTATCAATATGAACAGAAAGACAGGTCAAAGTGTTAGGAAATGTTAATTTAGGCCCAGATTATTAGAGAAAACAACGCAGTACGTGATGTATTTCCTAAAAATCTGTCACAACGTAAACTGTGAAAAACTCACATGAAACTTTCTCTTTCCCAAAGACTACGAAAAATTTGGCCCTTTTCTTAAAATGCTTTACATACAATGAGTTTTCATGGCACTATTTAAATTCTGCCCACATACACTCCACTGATGTATATTTCAATGACATAAGACAGGAAATGTAAATTGCAGGTGGAATTTTGGTAACTATAGGAAAACATGATAGATAATTATAGGAAACCAAGAGGAGTTTATATAATGGAGACCACAGCAGAGCGAGCAGCAGGTATCATTCTACAGGTTTTTTTTTCTTTCACTTCACGTTTTTGGTTTTTTGGTTTGTGGTTTTTTGTTGGTGTTTTTTTTTTTTTTTGGGGGGGGGGGGTTCAGCGGAGCAGTAATATTACATACCTGGAGTAACTAATGATATTATGTTTCCTGATATTGAGCAAATTACTTGCTCTTCCAGACACCTGTAACATACAGGTCTACAGTTCTGGTTTTCTGATAATAAGAATGGTCTACTATATTACATTGCTAATCATCTCACTCATTTAATTAAAAACAATAATGTTGTCAAAATCTCCTATCTCTGCAAGATGAACTTGGTAATCACCACAGTGTGTGCTAAATCTTTTCAGAGTGGTTTGATAGTAAATTATGGAGACATCTGTATCTTTAATTTTCTTTAGAAAGTAAATTTGCATTTGCTATAAATGTAAATAATTCTCAGATTTTACTAGTTTTCCTCCAGTATGGCACAGTGTACTTAATGTTCCAGTAAAGCTTTACTTTACTTTTGTCACTCAGAGGTGGTTGGCAGGCCATTACCTGATGCAGTCATAGCCATGTGAAAAAAAAAGAGGAAATAACAAAGGCTAGGACACCAAATACTTAGCACACTGTCCTTCACTGGGGAAGTTACCATTCAAATAGAGACATTCCCAAAAAACCGGATCCACATTTGTGTAATATCTGAATACACTGCTTGGATGTATGGGCAGACTGGCAGTCTGCAAAATATGCGCTGTGCAATCTGGCCTTGCAGATGTGTAGGAGGTACATGAACACTTTTGGGAATGTAAATCCAACTCTTTTTGCCAAGTGATGTTCAGTATTGAAAACCTGTTAGGTATTACAAAACTAAACTATGAAAGTCCCTATTGACATAAGATAGCACAGGAAGATGAACAGAGCAGTGGAATGGCCCAGGACTGAGACTGGGAACTCACCAGGGCTTGATCAGCTCACCTGGGAGTATCTTGCCTTGAGAGATCCAGTATCACATAGAGGTGATATAGTGTCTGCATAGCATTGCAAGGTGCTGCAAGCACAGCTGTATCAGCAAGACAGGAAAGACACTATTTTCACCTCCCTCCACGCTGGCTGGTGGAGAACTCAGCAATCTAAAGTTTGTCTAAAATATCTTTTTTCATTTACCAGTATTTTCATCTCAAAGACCACAAGTCTCGATATCCCAGAGATATGCAATACTGCTTGGTATAATTCATTCTAGACATTTACTCAGATGAAGAAATGCTACATGGGTTAAAGCTATTAACTCAGTTTATGGCTTCCAGAAGGCTGCTGTTTTGTTGTCTGTTTATGTCTTCTGTGAAAATACATAACTAGTACAGTTTAAAAAGTTAATCTCAATACAGTCTTCTCAAAATACATTCCTTTGGTGCTTGCCATTTACTCTGTAGTCTGCTTTTGCTTAAGTGCCCTGCTATTTCTTTTATTTAGTTTTGTTGCGTACTATGCCATTACTTTACAGAACATAAAAATATCACCAAGAAAAAATTAGGCCAGTGTAAATAATAATCTTAGAAATGTGTCTTGTTATTTATAATAGGGCACCGTGTGAATTTTCACCTGGGCTACATATCTATTTCACTTCAGCAGATGTTGCTGATCCTCCTGGGGGTATTCTAACTTTCATTGCTTTATTTTCTCACTGAGTAACCAGATGCCAAACCACAGAAATACCAAATTCTGGTGAAATGTATGTCTACTTCAGTCATCAGAATACAAATTAGATAACTAATCTAATTTGCCTGGGCAGGGCATAATTAAAGATTGAAGACTGCAGGCAAAACCCTAACTAATGCTTACTTTGCAGTTCTTCCAAACGTATAATCCATTTAGAAAGAATGGTTTCGAGATCTACACTCTGCTCGGCTCTGTCGCTGAATTAGTGAGTGACTTTCCCTTTATTTTCATGAGCTGTCAAATGGATTTAAGAGAGAGTTAGAATAAATATGGACAAATGCAACTTGTATGATCGGAAGCATGAGAGAGATTTAATGTGAGGGGAAATTAAATAGGCTACAAAACTTTCCCTTCATAAAGAAAAGACGAGGAAAGGAATATGATGGAGATCTGAAAGTTGCTAGGGCTGCAAATAGCAAATGAACGTGTATTCTTTTTCAAAACACAGAAACGTGGTTCATTCAGTGAAACCATCAGGCAGTAGGTTTAAACCAAAGAGTACTCTCTCACGCAACCAATGCATTTGCCACATAAAGGTATGAAGATAAAAGGTTATATGGGTTCAAAGAGGGACTAGAAAAATTCAAGGAACATAGGTTTAGTATTAGCTATCAAACACAAATATCTGTGTGCAAGTTCTTGTTCAAGGTACCCACACTTTCTGGAAGCTGAGGAAACATGACCCTAGGTCTGTTCTTCCCCTAAAAATCCAGTAGTCCCTTCTGTTGGAATGAGATGCCAAAACAAGCTAACCTTAGATCCAGTCTTGTGTGGCAGTTACATATTCAGCAAAACATCTATCACATCATCTCGTGAAATTTTACATTTTCATGAAGGAGGGGAACTTCTGGTGGTAGTTTAAAAAACATTACAGAAATGTAAGGGGAAGTAATGACTGGGATATAAAAGCTTCTTTAATTTCTGGACTGTTTTAATTTTTTTTTGTTTGTGTGAAATTAGCAAGTATAATGCTTGATCAAATTCACTTTTTGATCTGGATAAGCACTGTTGATCATAATTTGTTATAGGAAAAGATCTTAAATTTTTTTTTGGAGTATATACACGTAATCTGGATAGTAGGAGCATGCGAGTCCTAATTAGCACACTGTACTTTGTACCTAGGGATGTCAACAGAAGGCAGAATATATATTTGAGTAATGTAGAGATTTTGCCACAAAGACTGCAGTCGCAGATTTCCACTCTGGGAATGACTGAACACTGCGTCAAATACCTACATGGCAAACAATTTCTGCAATCACGAGAGGAACAATATGCTTGACTTAAGTTTCAAACTTGTGTCATACACAATCAGAAATGAAAAAAGAAAATTACATAAAACAGAGCAATTACCCATTTGTGTCAACACAGTTGACCAAAATGGGGCAAGGATAAAATCTTATGAAATATCAATGAACTTGAATGATTTTTTTCATTTACATTTTTTTTTCCTGTTGTTTTAACACTTGCTAATTTGTCTGAGATTTTACCAGAGTGTTAAAAAGGAAAACACTGACTGGAGGAATCTAGTCCATTATAAGTATCTGCAAATATAAACTACTGGCAGACTTTCTAATAACTAAGGTTTGCACCTTTTTTGTAATCTGATTTTTAAAATATGCCTCATTCATTTTTAATTAAATGAACGGCTCAAACATCTGTATTACAGTTTCATTGTTAGAATTATTTCAGTTACTTTGGAAAAGTTTAAAGTTTATAATACTTTGCAATCCATTTAGGCAAAGAAAGCTACCTTTTAGCTCCTGGTAATACCCATACCCACAAAGTCCAGATAGATACAAAGGGAAGTTTTACTTGAACTTGCTCACGTTGGCACCCACCCACATATGTAAAGATCTTCAGCACTAGCAGAGCTTCTAAAATGTTCCATTCTTCCACTGAGGGCATTTTTTAACTCCTGGTACCTTGTGTTACTCAGTAATCACTCAGGGTCTGCTTGCCGAACAGAATTCTGAATCACTTGGTAAAAAATCCAACTCCTCAGCAATTAGAGCTTCTGCTACAGCAACTGCTGAGGATAAGGTGCTACAGAAAGTAATTATGGTCACTATTAGCACTGGGTGCCCCAAGCAGCATGTTGCTAGCCCCTATTACTGACCAAGTAAATAAATGAGATTTTTATTTGAAGGAACTTAGGAACAGCAATTTCTAAGGCATCACTGAAAACATGTTAAAAAGGAACTCCTCTCGACATTGAAAAATCTAAAAGATATTTTAGAGATATTTTATACCATCTCCAAAGTCACACGAGAAAAGTATGTACGCATATTCCTTGTGAGCATACAAATAAAAGTAGAGGCCGAGAAACCTCATTAAGTCCATGTACTCAAAAAACCCAGAGCACATATTTACACAATATCAACACATAGCATAAAGAACAAAAACCCCTTATGTACTTAGTCCTAGATTATTATTTTCCTTTTCCCTAGATGATCTCATTAAGAACCATTGTATTAGAAATAACAAGTTATTATGAATATAATACATTTTTCTTAAAAAGAAATTGGATCTGATAGCTGAAATGGTGAAATCTGAATACTGAGCAATATTTTGGCAGGCTAGAATTTAAGCATTTTGTTTTGATGTAAAATTATACAATCTAAATTAAAATGTAAAAGATAGATAATATTTTCCATCAAATTCTGTGTTAGGGAATAAGAATTATAAAAACAAAATACCAGCAAAAGATAAAAGACCATACAGAGCCTCTGATCTACATTTAGCACTCTTAAATTATAAAATACTACAAATGGGTTACACTGGCTAATAATTCATTAAATGGAAACAACAATTCCCATGTTATTAGCAACTTAAAAGTAGAACTGCAGGGAATAATGGGACACACAAGGGCATAGGAATAGCCAACCAAACCCAAAATCCTTCATAACTTGTCCAGAAAGTTAGTACAATTTGAATGATAGTATTCTTAGTATATGCTGAATATATTTGTATTTTTAGTAAGACACAATGGTCACAAACAGTAATATTACAGTACCTAGTCTGGCAGTTAAAGGAGACTGTAACAGGTATTATGGAGAAAATTCTAGTATGGAAAAGAAATTATCAGTTAAACTTCAGCCAACAAATTAAGCAGATCTCTGAGAGACCCTTTGCTTTGGACAAAATAATCTTCCATTCATTTAGTGAAGATAAAGGCAATAAAACATGTCTTCAAACCCACTAAAATATGTTCATTAGCAAGATACTACTAACATTTATACTATCACTAGGAAGCCTGTGTCGCCTCTAATATGTCATCTATTTAAAATAATTTGATTTTTAATTCCAGTAGAACTCCAGAAAAATTTGAACTGTGTTTCATGTGCAAATACTCAGCTCAGATTTTAGTAACTATATTTAACCTCAAAACACTTGAAAAACTATTATGTGATTAACTTCTAGCGCTACACCCCCAAAGCATGCAAATGAGCTCCTGTGCACCCAATATAGTGGTGAGGGAAAGAAGAACTCATCAGCTTAAAAGAAATGTTTCAAGCATTCTCTTTAGTAGTCTGAAGGGAAAGTTGGAGCTTTCCATAGAAAGATTAAAGAGCAGAAAAGACATTGTAGGAAGATCTCTCCTCCACTTAGACATGACAGATGATATGCCATGTGCCAGTATAATAAATAATTTCTAGTATGGGGAATACACCTAACAGCTGAGCAACAGAGATGTAACTTACACTGTCAGATCAGACAACAAATTAAGAGTACCTAAATAGTAACAGAGAACAGATAGAAGTAGTTAAGGATTCTATCATGTGACATGAGTGCTAGACCTTTTGAAGCCAAATGTGGTATCTCAGATTAAAGTATTATTGTTATGAATTTAATTGCCTAATAAAGGCTACAGAGATGGCAATTTATAAATTATTTAGCTGTCTCATATTTCTAGCAGCTTCAGTCTTCTTATGGTATCTTCATCTTAATACATGATGAGGCCATGATTTACAATATGTATTGCTCCCCAACAAAACCTAATAGCATCTTTATAGGACAAGCTCTATTACACCGGTGAAGAGACTGCAAGCTGTTTCACTGACTTCAGTAGGAGAAATACCATGCCTCACATGATTTTAGACTTGCATTTTAATTGGAACTCAGTATCTGACTGACCTTAACAACATCAGACAGGTGCCTTAACAGACACCTTTTGATGCAGGCCTTTTGGTATTTTGTTGGTATAAATCAGCCTCTGACACTCACTCCAATGACCTTAGATGATTAATGTTAGTTTGGATGTGCTGGTCCTTAATGAATGAAAATTCTTATTATCAAATATTTCAGATGATACTGGAATTTTTAGGTATTCTAATTTTCTAATCAGAAAATATAGCAGGGAAACTTTAATTAATTATAGTTCAAGTTGTCAGCGGATTTTTTTTTTTTTTTTTTTTTTTTTTACTTTCCTTCAACTTCCCTTCTATCCCCAAGGCTACTTTAGCTGAGTGTGAGCATGTCACATTTCTCCTCTGAACAAAAAATATAATTTCTACTCCTTCACCTATTCCTCACCATCACAAATACAATTATTTTCGGTAAGATAGCTTCTTAGCCTTGACATCTGTTATATCCTCAAAATTATTATAAAGTTAATTTAGAAGCTTCTTGGCTTTTGAAATGAGATATTAAAAATAAATTATATTTATTGGCTTTCTTATAAACATTATCTCTTCCCCTAGTTGTAGATACTGTATAGATAATATTTTCTCAACAGAAAACATAAAAAAAATTCAACAAAAGCACTTTTATCACGTCATACAGAGGAATACAAATGGCTACTACCACAGAAGAGCAGTATAGGGTACAGATTTTGACATCTAGTGAATACACGTTTAGGAGCATGCAGGAACCAGTCCCATGTACTTGTGCCAAAGAGAGACGGGAAATTGATCACTGTCAATTAAATCTATAGATGAGGTTTAGATAAGAGAATACTTAATAGTACACATACTGTTGTGGTTATTCCATCCCCAACCTAGCTCAGGTCTTTTCAGCCATGCAGGTCAATTTTGCTATACCAAAGATCAGGAAAAAACAATTTACTCTGTCCTGATTGTTGGTGACACCGCAAAACTCAGTTTTAATTGTTGGACTATTGCTTCTCATTTCTCCAAATGCTTTCAGCTCTCAGAGCTGAGAAAAGGCAGACTTGGACTAGGCCTGCAGACACAGGACCATTGCCATGGCCAGATCAGGCAACACAGCCTAACCTGCTCTATACTGACATTACTCTCACTAGTCCATTTACAACTCAAATGTTCCCCAAATTTTGTTTTTGTGCTGCCTGGCAACACCATATATCAGAAATTTTTCAATCCTCAACTATGTGCACTCATACACTTGGGTATGTTTCCCAATGAAATGAAAAAGGAATACATTTGAAGCAAAGAATCCACCTACATCAAATGGCTTTGACCCTAACAGCAATGCCAAATGGATTTACTTTCCTAAATATTCACTTATTGAGGGTTCAGTTTTCTTTCAGACATCTTCATTTACAGATCTCATAGAGGTGACAAAAGTCTCACCATACTCTTGGCCAGAAAATGATCTGTTAGATAGCTTGATAGTGCTACAAAGTGTATTTGAAAACCTTCTGGCATCAGCAATCCCCTGTTGCCAGTCGAGGTGATATACTTTATGTCAATAATAGTGTCACTTAGCAATTGTTCACGAGACTTCTATTATAACCTCTTTTGGAAAAACTAGATATTCTATTAACATCACAGGAAGAGATGATGAAAAGCCTTCTTGGGTTACTAGAATTACTCATGCCTGATTTATTCTGCTGCTTCAAGGACGCATCCACGTAGAAGATGGAATCCAAAATTTGCACAGCAAGGAAAAGGTTAACTAATAATATTGCCCCCTCCTGTACAGTTGCTCTAATGCAGCCAGATAGGCAGGAAACTTGAACCTTAGGTTGCTGTGGCACAAATAGTCTCTATATGTACTACTTAGTAAGGTATTTCTTAAATCTACTTCTCAATTATCTTAATAAACTTGCATCTCAGTGTTTTAATTGAGGCCAGGTGTGGTTAATTATGCAATCCACAGATAACCTGCTTAAGAGAAGCTATTTTCAATATGATTGTGTCCTGTATGCACATGTACCTTTTTGTGAGAAAGAACTACTTGCTTTTTGTGAATAGCAAGCATGATTTCAATGGGAATTTTGGTTAAATATGTGATTCTGTGCATCTAAGGTGAACATGAAAATAGCAAACTGAAGAAAGACATTTAAAATGAAATTCATATTACCACAAAAGCATTGAATGGTACGAAGTCGAAAAGAGAATGAGCTTGTGTCTCAAGAGATCCCATGGCAATACGTATTAGTATTTCCTTTAGAGATTATATAGAGATGAGAGTACGTGTTTAGAATTTCACGCCCCCATCTTATATAGCTCTGTCATAATGTAACCATAGTTACAATACCAAAAGTGGTATTTGGGTTAACCTGTAAAATATTTTTTTAAACTAAGTTAAAAAACATGGAGATAGAGAAGTTTTTATGAGGACAGATAAAACACCTCATTTCCAAAAACATCTAGGGAATTTATTAAATGAAAGTACGAAAAGAACAACACGGTTACAGAGGATAGATATGTGTAATTATTACATTGGTTCAACCCTAGATAACATCAATCATTTTATTCTCTCAGTTTGGGAAACTGTTCTGTAAGGATCAATTTTCCTAAGTTGGTCCAATGTATACAGCAATCCCTTCATAACAGAAATTTTTATATCCAACAGAGGCATTTATGGCAGACGTTTAATGTAAAATGTAAAATTACCGCAAGTCTTCATTGCCAACTGTTAGGAACAGACAACAAATTTGGCATGCCCTTTAAAAATAATGCACTTCAGGAAATCACTAGTACCTTTCTTCTTTTCAGGAGAATTATTATATTGCCCTATAGATTCTTTCCCCCAAAATATTTTTTCTTTACTACTTCCTTCTCATGGCTCCCTTAGCAAACAATTATGGCTTTTTTCAAAGCAATTTATTTCTTTTGTTTTCTAAAGCCTCTGCAATTTGAAAATGCATACAGAAAAGTGCTGGGAGTACACAGTCCACTATATATTACCTACTGTTGCTTTTAGCAACAGTACGTATCCTGTCATTGATCTGCATGTAGTGAAGTTCCTACTGAAATCAATGGAGACTCCTACAGGAAAAAAAAAAAAAAAATCAAAGGCAGGAAACTGTCTTCTAATGAACAGACCTAAAGTCTATCACAACTCCCATTAGCAAAATAGACTACACTTCCAGAGAGTTACCAATGTTAAGCTTAGTGTCATTCATTCAAAACTGAAGACAACTGGAATTTACTATTGACTTGAAAAAAACAGGAATCCATTCTATGTGTAAAAACAACATAAAAATAATTATTTGCATTTCTACTTGTAAGTTTATTTTTTATTGTATTTATTGAACTTTTCTGAAAAATAAATGCTACAATAGTCTCTTCAATAATTATGAACTGTGTAAAGGCCACTAGAGAATTCAGAGTGTCTCAACTGACACTAGCCTGCCATCTGCTACCAAAAGGGCACATATGCTTTGGATTTACTAACCCATTTATCATGCCAGAGGTTACATTGGCATGAATAGCCACTTCTGTAAATAATAGATAATGTCGGGGAATTCAGTGTGATAATGATTCTTCTGAAGCATATTGTTCAAAAGAAATATTAACTCCTGAAATATTCTGAAATATTCAGAATAATTAGACACTAAGTTTTAACTGTGATTCTTAGCAGTTTCTTATACTAATTTTGTAATTCTTTGGGTTTGACATGTGCAAGGTTAAATTAAAAAATATTTTAAATGCACAATTAAAATAAAAAGGTTTTCTTGAAATAAAATGTCATGCATTGACAGTTTCAGCTTTGCTCTATATTTTCATATTCTGTGTAATGGATAGTTGGTATCAAAATGATGGAAAAAGTCTTAAGGAAATCTGTATATCCTTTATGCAATGAAGCATGAAATAATTGCATTGAAAATATAGTCTCTGATCTTGCAGACATTCCATTTCCCCAGCATAACTTCCAAATAATTGGCTTTCATATAAGTGAAAACCAGAGGAGCTTGGAGATGAAAGTTCACCCAGCCAGTTAGGGAACTGGATTTCATGAGACCTATTCACCACAGACTACCCAGTTTCATTTCTGTTTTGTAGGTGTAAGTAAAAAATTGGCATTAATCAAATACCGTAACTCTATAATCTGTATAAAAACATTTCAGGTATAAATTGTGTCTAGAAGTATCTGTGATCAGGGGATATCAAAATCCTTTAATCCAAAAAGATATCTTATCTGGCAAGTGTAAAGAAACTTTGCCTCTATCTACCCGATTCCTAGTATCTGCCATTTTAATTGGTCCATCAGACTCTTCCATTAGTATTTTAGTTTTAGTTCTAGATCTTTGCTATGTAACTGCTCCAGGAATTTCCAATGGACATGCCATGTAATACTACACCCCCTAAACTACAACCAGTTGCTAAAGATAATTATCCCATCTTACCACTTCTATATTAATAATTCCATAAAGAAGGCAAAACGATCTGAAAAAGGAGGTGGGTGAGGTGTCAGGAAAAAAGGTGTCAGTTCTTTCCTGCTCCTGAGTGATGCAGCCAGTTGGATGTCAGATAGCCTTCAGAATTTCAAACAAAGAATCTCAGTTACTAGCAGGAATATGGGACTACTTTTTTTTTTTTTAAAGCATCATCTTTCTCCTCACACCACGTTGCACCTGTTTAATTTAAAACTAATTTAAACTACAGCTACTGATCTTTTCTGAAAAGAAGAGCAAGAAGGAAAAACTAGATACAGACCATTAATGGTCTACCTATTCCTTCCGTGGGAGAGAAGTCAAACCCTCCTTATTACATGGTGCTAATACTGCCTGGAACAGCAGGCACAGCTATTCTACTTCATTGAATAACAATTAAATACACCTTTTCTGATCATGCCAAAGGCAACAGCAAGAGCTGAATTAGGAAGCCGAAAATGCTAATAATATTGTTTCTGAAGAGCATACACACCATCATCTTCTAGCTGTGCAGTTTCTTGCTTACCTTCTAAGCTTTGCATTCTGTCAGGCTGAAGCGAGTACAACTACACAGTGGTAATAGCAATCTAGCAGTCACTTAGCAATCTAGCTGTACCCACCTGGGAGAGAAGTGTTTCAAGTGAAAAGTTGCTTATTGATCCAAGAGAACTTATTGTGACTCTGCTGTGCACGCAGATAAGGGAGAGCTTTGGCAATGAGATTTATATAGATGATTGATATATAAGCCTGGAAAGGATGTGAACGTGTCATTTAACTCTCCAAAAATAGAGTAATTCAAAATGAAAACCAAAACATTTTTGACACTTCTCCAGCATTTAAAGAAGTTCGTAAGAGCTAAAGTACTCAAGGGACATGAAATTTTGAAGCATGGCACATCTATTATAGTAAGCATCTTCTTGTTTAGTGCACGTGCTTTTATACTGAAGCAAAATACAGGTGTAATTATTAAACTGTATTATTTACTGAGTAAAACAAACATTCTGAAAGATTCTTTTCTAATGTGGTACACAATACAGACAGTACATTTTTCAAGGCAATGTTCAATCCTCGTTTCTGCAAGATCTTGGAATATTCAAGATACTGTATTAGAATACATGCTGTGCATTAAGTACTCCTAAGACAATTTTTCCATTCCACTCAACCCTTCACTAAGTTCTGCTTCTGACAATTTTACTTATGTATCCTCAAACAGTGTCTTTAAGTGCTGTGCAATAGGCTATATGAAAGATGACACATGAGAACTAGAAATATATACTATTTAATAAATTTTATTTTTAAGGTCTAGTTCCAGAAAGTATCTCTGATAGAGTGCAGTTTCTGTACAGTACAGGATGATTGATACAGGGGAAAAAATTGGCCCATTCTTTTAACTATCACTCATATACTGTAAAGAAACTATTAAAAGTATCTTTTTTTACAAGAACCATTTCAAGTTATTACTCTTAAAGGCCACTGAAGTTTGTATGTTTTATTTTGAACTCAACTAGGGGAATTTTATCTTAAAATTAGTATCTTGCCTTTTGAAAATTTTTTAAAAACTTTTTAAAAAATGATCTTAATGCTTGAAACCACTGAGAACTCCCTGAAGAATTGTCGTGGTTTAACCTGGCAGGCAGCCAAATACCACGCAGCCGCTCACGCACTCCCCCCGCTCCCCCAGTGGGACGGGGAGAGAATCGGAAGGGTAAGAGTGAGAAAAACTTGTGGGTTGAGATAAAGACAGTTTAATAGAACAGAAAAAGGGAAAATAATAATGATAATGATAAAATATACAAAATGAGTGATGCACAATGCGGTTGCTCACCACCCGCGCTGACCGATAACCAAGTAGCGATCGGTACTTCCTGGATCACGCCTACCATTCATATACTGAGCATGACATTACATGGTATGGAATACCCCATTAGCCAGCTGGGCTGGCTGTCCTGATTATGTTCCCTCCCATCTTGTGTACCTAGCTCAGTCAGTAGGCACGGGAGCTGTCCTTGGACTAGGAGGGCACTTAGCAACAACTGAAAACATCAGTATGTTATCAACATTCTCCTCCTACTAAATCCAAAACACAGCACTAGGAAGAAATTTAACCCTATCCCAGCCGAAACCAGGACAAGAATATAGCACCTGAATGCTTTAAGAGACCGAAATGACTAAAAACCGCCTGTGAAATAAAGTAACACGGTATTGCATTGGCTTGTACCTTTTACATTCTTGGTATGCTGCCTAATAATAAGAAAGATAACAGAATAATACAGAAGGTCCCAGGCATGAGATAAAGTTGCAGTGACCACAGCCTCTTGAACAGTGCGACTACTTTGGCTCCTACTTGTGTAAGATGGCTAAGGAAGATGATGAGGGAGGACTCCTACTTCCCCTCTCCTTTCTCTTCACCT
The DNA here is from genome assembly GCF_964195595.1 of Calonectris borealis. Taxonomy (NCBI): domain Eukaryota; kingdom Metazoa; phylum Chordata; class Aves; order Procellariiformes; family Procellariidae; genus Calonectris; species Calonectris borealis. Next base: position 14,777,021 of record NC_134323.1, read on the forward strand.
TAAGACCAGACTCAAAATACAGTCTTCACAGTGGGACTAAGAACCTGAAATCACTGAACTACACTTTCTTTTCATGTTGTCTTCAGTAGATTCTGAACCAGTTGTGTTCAGAGTAAGACAGGTAACTTTCACAGGCAAAAACCACTCCGCTATTTTTGGAACGGAGAATTTTTCCAATAATCTTCTGTCTCCGTAAACACACCATAGAGCTCTTTTAGCGCAGAGAACAGTATCACAAATTACTTCACAACCGTTACCCTCTCACATACGAGAAACCTGCCTAGCACTATTTTACACAACACAGTGTGGATATCCACATTCTACAAGAGAATGATTGCATGTACCATGTTCTTACTTTCTTATTGATTTGCTATCCAAAACACCGATTGTGATTTCAAAAACCTTTGTAATTATTAGTTAAAGTTTATGGGCATTGGCTTTTTTTTTTCTTTTTCTTTTCAGGAGTTGAAGTCCCACACAGTTATACTGTGTCATACGTGCTTCCTTCTTCATTTGATCACAATGATTCTTTTACTGTAAGTCCGATTACACTAATTCAAAGCAATTTATTGCTTAGCTGTATGGATTTCAGCTGCAATTGATGACCAGTAACTTCCAGCTAACTCTCTTTTAAAATCCATTACAGATTTGGTAGGTTTTAAGATTTGGTCTGAGAGAACTAAGAGTGACTGGGGCGTCTGTGCACTGTCACTTAGATGAAAGCAGTTTTCCTCTTCGTAAGTCATATACAAAATTGGACTGCATCCGAGGGGAAACATATGCGTAAAGATCCCTGCACAGCCCTTTTAGAAACAACAACAACAAAAAATATTTTAACTATTCGCTGTGAATTAAATTTATTAAGGTTTTATAAAGGATTGGTTTTTAAGTAAAAAAAAAGAAACTATAAGAGTTAAGGGGATCTAAAGCAGAGATTTTGAGATACTTGGGAACTTCAAGGTGCATCTAACCACTCATCCAGTTAAAAATATTCATTTTCAGATTCCTAAATGCTTTCATAAATGACTCCTGATTTTTTATCCTTAAAACTTAAGTAAAAAAGATGCATCTTTCTATAGAAGAGTCTGCATCTCTATATATAGATATACATCCTAAAATCCTATCCCAACCTGTCTTATTAGCTGTAATGGATGGTAGAAACAGTATACAAGTACAGTACAAAGGTTGCATATTTTGTAAAAAAGGATGTTACTGGGTATCAGAAGGAAAGGCTGCCTGTATGTCATCTGACTGCTGTACTGTGGATCATGTGGAACAAGCCTGGTATCTAACTCTAAATAAAGTACAGTGACCTGACCATAATTTCAGATCGATTTTTTTTTGGGAAGGGAGTCCCCAAATGAAAAATTACAATCCTGAATACTACCTTTCAAATGGTATCTACCATCTGAGGTGTTGGAAGGGTTTTTTGTTTGGGTTTTGGGGTTGGTTTTTTTTGTTTGTTTTAAACAGAGATGCTATTTGGGGTTGGGTTGGGTTTTTTGGTTTTTTGTTTGTTTGTTTGTTTGTTTTTGTTTTTTTTTTTAATAGGAGGGAGCGAAGACTAAATCTTACATTTTCCATAAGCACATAGTGGAGAACATAGCATATGGCTATTTGGGCTAGTGACTATACCTGCGCAAAACAAAACATGCAACTGGAAAGAGCTTAGTGTCATATGGCTGCAAGAGGCAACCATGTCATATCATCTCTTTCAGAAACAGCAAGTTCTACTACAGAGCTGAGGGACCACTATCACAGAATGTCTTGCAGCTCTTAATTTCAGGCATGCTCTTTGGAGACAAACATGTTCTGAAACAGGGAGGGGAGGAGGGGAACAAACCACAAACAAACTTGATTTTTAATTTCTTACATTCTGGGTGAGCTGAGCACTACAGAACTAAGGTATTTAGTTCCTGATATTAGTTTTTGATCTCCAGAAGAAACAGAGTTGGTATGAACCCTTAACTGCTTAAGACTGTATAGTATCAGGAAACCTTATCCACGCTATGTCTTTTACTACCACCAAGGGGAATGCATCCACACCCTGCTCCCCAATCATACTACTTTTCTTTCACAAACGTTTTATTTGACTGATTATGAAGCTGACTAACCTTCCCAAACATTATGCATGTACAAAATATTACAAAAAATGTTAATTCAGCCTTTGCCTTTGTGATAAAATCCCAGAAATTATCAAATATTACCACAATTTTGCAAAGTACAGTAGAACATGTTGGACAATCAGTTTTGGATGCCACTAGCTTTTTTTCCTCTCTCAAATATTCTGTTTCCTTTCCATGATCTCCGTTCTCTTACACTTTTGTAGGATTTACTAGTGTATTTAAAAATCTGGCATATTAATCTGATTACCCTAAAATGTAAATTATTAACATAATCCCTATTAGTGACTGATACTAACATAGATGTATACATCTTAAAGATAGAAAAATATTCAAAATCACTGACAGAAATTCAGCCAATTCTAATTCAGCCACTACTTGATTAAAAAGAACCAGGTCACAGCCATTTTTTTCAAGTTACCCTAAAACTGAAGGGCACTCAAACAAATAACTAGAAAGTGAATGGCACTTGGTTCAGATTTGCAGTCCCAACAAAGCAAGAGACACGAAAAGCAGAAAAAGGCCGCCCCCTTCCCCAAACAGCATTTCAAAATTGGCCTGCTCATCTGGAAGTTGGTCCGTTTCTCTACCTGGACAGATAGAAAGGATAGCAGGACCATTAAAAATATTTAAAAGCACTGCAACATTTATCACTAATGGTATACATCTAATTATTGAAACAATGATGTTAAACAACAACAAAAAAAAGTCAGTGATTTTATTTAGTAGCAGTGTGAGTAGCAGAGGGGAAGTAATCTCTGAAATAGTATCAACCAAATGAATTATAAAAGAGATTTAGAACTTTCCTTTTATTTGAGTACAAATAACGCTAGATCTAATTAAATTACATGTTAAGATCTAATTAAATTACATGTTAAGAGCATCCTTATATCCCTTAATGCCGTACAAATTCACACATTGCCATCTGTCTCTCACATACACTAATTAGTCATACAAGAATGAAAATCTATTTGTAATCATATACTCTGAATTCCAGCTTCTTGAAAGATAAGCTTGCTTTACATGCATAGGGCTTAAGAGTTGGCTAGGTTTGTTGAGAGGGAGAGTGTCTGTGGGAATCAGCTTTGTATACATATATATTCCACTTCATTTTGGTGTTTAAGTTCTGACTTCACATTGTGTCCTACCCCATAAAGTATCTGTAAGGAACTAAAAGCTGTTTTCACAAAGTAAGACGCTGTCTGAAATATAAATGAATAGGCTAAACAATGAAGAAACTTGCTTTGAAGAAAAATAAAATACTTGGCACATTATCTTAGCTGATACACTTAAATTCTTCCCACCACTTCAAAAAGATTCTCTAAAAAACCAAACACAAGTGGGCAATGAGCACATGGTGTATGCACATCTGCCTTTGAACCTCTAAACATTATTTTCTACTTAAAATTGTTTCTTTGTGATTACCTCTGTTAAAAAAGATGCAAAACTTCATTATTCAAACACAACAAGCTAATATTCCTTGCACATTTATGCTACTTCATGTACTACGAATATCGAATCAGACCTCCAAAATTTAAAATCTCAGGTCACTTAAGTTTATTTGCAATATATCACAGCAAGTTCAAGAGTGCATTATTAGTTTCTCAAATAAAGCAGAGCTATTTTCTACTGAAATCCAATAAGCAGAGCTTAGCACCCAAAATGCTGGAATCTTTGTGGTTTCTTTAGGGTCAGTATGACTATATTTAAAATACAGAAATCATGTTATCACCTTCAGAAAATCCAGTTAGCGATTTTGGAGTCAAAAGTCATTTGGTTGGTAATTACTAATGATGGCAATACCTGTTCATTAATCAGACTGCAGTAAAAAGTCAATTTATCTTTTAGGAGTCTATCGTCCCACCAGATTAAAAAAATGGCTTGAAGTCTCATATTGAGATCCTTACTGTTGATACATATTAGCTGGGGGTGTGGTCCTCCTCACACCTTACATACATAATGTCACTCAAAGAAGTTGAGGATCAAAACTAAACACATTTTGAAATATACAAGATTATCTCAACATATTTTTAAATCAAATCAGCTAAATTAAGACACATCTTCAGATATGTGGCTTATCTACCTACAGTGCATAGGGGAATGAAGAAGAGAAATCCCCAAAATAGAGCTGAGAAAAAGTATTTTGGAATCCTTTCTGACAATTGAGCTGCTCCTGGGAAAACTGAACAAAATAGTCTGATACGCTGCCTACCTTTCTTATATTTCGTAGAATTTCAGTCATGGTAGTTCAATAACAAAATTTATAATATCTTCAACTTTCCTACCTTTGAATATGCTTTAGATATATCTGGATCTCAGGGAAAGAAAAGTCATGTAAGAAAAGACAACAAGAAATATCTATGTCTGAGCTGTGTTTATTTAGCTTTCCCCTTTTAGCTATAGGGAGTGTAAACACACCTTTGCCTGTCCACATGTACATTTATATATACACCTCTGTGAGGTTATATTATTATATAAGATAAATATATAAAAAACAAGCCACCATGACTGAAATATCTGATACACACAGCAGTGACTGTTTTAATAGCACCATGGTTTTGTACCCTGTAGTATTTCTATTTGCATATTAATGAAGTTGAAGGTCAGATGCCACTAATTACAACCTATCCACTCTGTCCAACATACCACTACAAAATACTCATGAGTGGACCTCTTAATGCCATTATGCAAATGATATTTAAGTACAAAAATAAATTCAAAATAGTGGCATCTAAAGCAGCATAGTAGCAGGAGGTAAATTAATATTAATAAATCTATTCAAGAAATTTAAATTAAAAGTTATTATTCAACACTAGATTATTCACTGCTAAATAATATGTTAAAAAAACTTTTTTTTTTTTCCCCCTGGTGTTAGTTACAACAGAATAAAATTTCCAGTAGCTTGCTAAAATATATTAACCAACATTTCTGGAAGGATTCCAGCATGGGTCTGATTGAGAGTGTATTGAAGTAAATATTAAGTAACTATCCATATCAGTAGAAAAGTAAAGAACTGATTCTCAAATAATTTGAAAATATATTGAATTGATGTAAAAACCACACAAACAAACCACCCACCGCACCCCCCCCCCCCGAAAAAAACCCACAACCCCCCCAAAACAAAAAAAAACCCAAAAAACCACAACCCCCCCAAAACAAAAAAACCACAATGTCTCATAGTATAAGTTTGGTACTAGAGAAGATACATAATATGCCTTCTACAATTCATGGCTAAGTAAATAGTTGCTTACCACTGTAAATTGTTAAGTGTGTTTCACATGTAACTCCATGGCATAAAACAATGTGATTAGTTCTTTGGTGTAGAGTGCTAAAAGAAATTGACCATTTATTCTAACACCTTTTTTCTATATAAAATGAGAGCGTAACAACTACATAACTTAAAAAGGAAGACGCCATATGAAAAATACGCCTGGAAATAAGCATTGAATTCAGACAATTCAGCATTTATAGACACTTGCTGAAAAGGAGAAAGTAGAGAATAAAATTATTTTGTCTATTGTGGGAGAGCAAAGACTAATAAAAGACTTCCAAAGTCAAAGCTATCAGGTGGAAGAACACCTGAAGTTGTGAAAGAGGTTTACACTGTGAAGAATGTGATGAAGGTGCAAGGAAGACAACACGCCAACATTTCCAAGATGACATAACAGATTTAGTCCGTAGCAAAAACCCCAAAAGGAATTATGGTGATATGCAGGATAGCAGAATAGGAAAGGGTGGACTGTGTCTATGCTATTGGTTTTAATCACACAGGAAGAGGAAAATTAGTTATATCTGAGAACTGGAAAAGAACAGAGAAGCATAAGAGAGGCTAAGGAGATCATGGAAGGAGAAAACACTGGTATTGCAAAGTAGTAATCAGATAAAACACTCAGGGACAAGTTTGAAGGTAACTGAGTTAAAAAAAATAGATTGCCAGAAGAAAAACAAGTGTGATATTATATAGTAATGCAAGGAATCAGGCCGTGGGAAGAGTAAGAGTGAGAAAAACTCGTGGGTTGTGATAAAGAGAGTTCAACAGAACAGAAAAGGGAAAATAATAATAATAATAATGATGATGATGATAGATCTCCTTCTATGACCAGGTGACCCGCCTAGTGGATGAGGGAAAGGCAGTGGATGTGGTCTGCCTGGGCTTCAGTAAAGCCTTTGACACTGTCTCCCACAGCATTCTCCTAGAGAAGCCGGCAGCTCACGGCTTAGACAGGTGCACTCTTCGCTGGGTAAAAAACTGGCTGGACGGCCGAGCCCAAAGAGTTGTGGTGAATGGAGTTAAATCCAGTTGGTGGCCGGTCACGAGCGATGTTCCCCAGGGCTCAGTATTGCAGCCAGTCCTGTTCAATATCTTTATCAACAATCTGGATGAGGGGATCGAGTGCTCCCTCAGTCAGTTTGCAGGCAACACCAAGTTGGGCGGGAGTGTGGATCTGCTCGAGGGTAGGAAGGCTCTGCAGAGGGACCTGGACAGGCTGGATCCATGGGCTGAGGCCGATTGTATGAGGTTCAACAAGGCCAAGTGCCGGCTCCTGCACTTTGGCCACAACAACCCCATGCAATGCTACAGGCTTGGGGAAGAGTGGCTGGAAAGCTGCCCAGAGGAAAAGGACCTGGGGGTGCTGATTGACAGCCGGCTGAGTATGAGCCGGCAGTGTGCCCAGGTGGCCAAGAAGGCCAATGGCATCCTGGCCTGTATCAGAAATAGTGTGGCCAGCAGGAGCAGGGAGGTGATCGTGCCTCTGTACTCAGCACTGGTGAGGCCGCACCTTGAATACTGTGTTCAGTTTTGGGCCCCTCACTACAAGAAAGACATTGAGGTGCTGGAGTGTGTCCAGAGAAGGGCAACGAAGCTGATGAAGGGCCTGGAGCACAAGCCTTATGAGGAGCAGCTGAGGGAACTGGGGTTGTTTAGTCTGGAGAAGAGGAGGTTGAGGGGAGACCTCATTGCGCTCTACAACTACCTGAAAGGAGGCTGTAGCGAGGTGGGTGTTGGTCTCTTCTGCCAAGTAACTAGCGATAGGACGAGAGGAAATGGCCTTAAGTTGCGCCAAGGGAGAGTTAGGCTGGACATCAGGAGAAATTTCTTTACTGAAAGAGTGGTCAGGCCTTGGAACAGGCTGCCCAGGGAGGTGGTTGAGTCACCATCCCTGGAGGTATTTAAAAGACATGTAGATGAGGCGCTTAGGGACATGGTGTAGTGGGCATGGTGGTGTTGGGTTGACGGTTGGACTTGATGATCTTAGAGGTCTTTTCCAACCTTAATGATTCTATGAATATACAAAATGAGTGATGCACAATGCAATTGCTCACCACCTGCGCTGACCGATAACCAAGTAGCGATAGCTTCTTCCGGGATCATGCCTACCATTCATATACTGAACATGACGTCACGTGGTATGGAATACCTTGTTGGCCAGCTGGGCCAGCTGTCCTGGCTATGCTCCCTCCCAGCCTCCTCCAGAGCATGGAAGCTGAATGTCCTTGACTAGCCCTGCTAGCCAGGGTACTTAGCAACAACTAAAACCATCAATCTGTTATCAATATTCTTCTCATACTAAATCCAGAACACAGCACTAGGAAGAGATTTAACTCTATCCCAGCCGAAACCAGGACAGATGCTTATAAATAAAGGTTCAGCTTTAAAATTATAAAACTTCTCTGCAGAGCTGAAATCAAGTGGCATGACAGGAAGAGACCTATAGACTGAATGGGGTCGGGGGAACATCACCACAGTTTGAATTCGCAGGATATCCAACTATTTTTAACATTAGTGTTAAAACAAGGGTAAAGGCAAGTCCTACAGGAAAAGTTCGAGACAATACAAGAATGCTATCAGCATCTTGATATATATCAAGAAACATAATCAGTATTTCTTGGGGATAAATTTCTCCCAGAGTAGAAATCTGTCACAGTATTATCCAAAATTTGGAAGGACACACAGTGCCATGTAAATCTTTGTTTCTGAAAGCAAGAAACAAAGCAGATCCTTTTAAAGTATCCTTCAGATGATGGTGAAATAATGAATCATGTTCTCTGGATACTGAATTCTGTAATATTTACCTAAGCAGTCCTTCACCTCTTTCTCAAAGTACTTTATTAATAAGAAAAATTCTCTTTAAAATTTCATCTTGAAACTCGATTTCTCTATACATTATTTTAGGCTTTCCTTTTGTCTTTCATCTTCATTGAATGTAAGTCAATTGGACAGGTGCACTTAATGTAACTCCCCTCTATAATATTTAATAAAAAAAAAGAAAAAATGTCACTGGTATTTTCTCAGTTTTTGTTTTCATAAGGTTATGGTACTAAAAAAACTTCAATAGTCGTTATTTTGTTATCAGACTAACAGAATAAAGTAGAAAAAGTGTTTAAGAAATATATATCAACATTTTAGGACTGATAATTTGGGGGATTTAAAATAATGAGCAAAAATAAAAGCACAAAGTCATAAAAGATGAGAATGAGTAGTATGTTTTTAATGAAGACGACTATAATAATCTTCTGGTTTTCATCTAATTCCATCTGGTTTCAATCTTAGAGGGTTTTCACAGTAGTAATACATTAGATTGTGTATCATGGTTATAAAGAAATCTGTCAAAGAAAAGATTTCCCCTCATGGTGTAAGATAATAATAAAACACTAGTACTATTACATCTGTAAATATTAAAATCAGTCATAATTAATAATTTTAACATTTGTTCCTCTATTGTAAATTGCCATCTGTCACTTAATAAGCATCAAAGGCAAACCTTTTAAGGAGCTGAGTGAAAGACTTTCATTTCCAAAATCATTTAGTAGTGTATTATACCTTCACGCACTCCTTTTTAGGTATTTGGTTTGGTTTACCAAAGACCATAACGCTAGCCAAGCTACTTTGAAATCTTCCCTGCAGCATTTACTTGTATTTACATTTACTTGTACTAAGATGAACAACTCTAAAATGTTAACAAGGTTTATCTTTTCTGGAAGAACAGATTAACATAAACAAAAGTCACCTTTGCTACATAAAGCCAGAGTCTCTTAAACCTTCCATATCGACTGCATAATGATGTCTTGAATTCCTTCAGCTGTTTTCCCCATATTTTTATACAATCTTTCTACCTCTTAGTCCTATAACCACAGCACAATCATAAGGCTGCTTTTACTCTGAAAGCCTTCAGGAAGGAAAATTTTGCCAATATCTGTAGCTATTCCTGTGGCATATGATGGATGGTCATATCCAATTACTTAAAGATTTCCTTTTTTTATAACCTCTGGAGTTCTATTCTAGAACCATCAGTGTGCCTGAACATATTCAAAACATTTTTTGATTCTTATGACGGGACAGAGAAATCCTTTGATGACATACTGTGTCTTGAAGTACCTCTTAGTGTTTACAATTCTGCATGAAACTGTCTTAATGTAGTACTGGTCTAATTTTAAAAGACTAATTCAAGCTTCTTTTAAAGTGCTCATAAAATATTCTGATCTTCCAAAATTACATTATTTAACTGAAACACTTTTCTCACTAGTAGCTTTATTACATTTTAATTTGCTCATTGTTTGGAGGGTATTGACATGTTTCTAAGAAGCACTGATGGTATGTAGAAAAAAAATCAAAATAAAGAAAGAAATTATTTTAGTATGAATTCCTTTAATATAGCTTCATACTACAGTTTTCATTTGATATACTTTTTTATGGTGGTTTTTCTTTTTTTTTTTCCCCTCCATCTTTGCATGCCATGTAAAGTTCAAGTTTGCACATATAGTATTAAAGGCTTTAGGAGAGTTCCAATTATGCCATTCAGTGACATTTTAAAAGGTATTCTAAGTACTTTTCAAATAGTAAGCCACCCTCACATGACTTAATATTTTTGTCTTTATCAAAGCAAATTATAGCCATTACACAAGATGTTCTGGTCTCTGGAACATTTTAAAAATGAACTTGACCTAAACTTCTAGAAGCTTTGGTCTTCATTTAGGTTACAACTAGAAGGAGTTTGACATCTGAGAAATTATATAAATCATCCAGATGTATTAGCCAATAATATGATACTTCTATTAGGACATCAAAATATTCAGTTTGTCCCTTCCAAGTATTCCCTCACTGACACGAAGGAAAGCACACCAGGTCCCTCCTGACTGCAGAAGCAAGGCAGACCTAAGTATATCTGTGTATTTGGAACTACAAATATACTGTCCTAACCCAAACTCTAATGAGCACAGAGCTACTTAACAGGTACACACCCAGCTGTGTGTCCTGCTTCATCTTTTATTTCCTTTTTTGCCAGCCAAGTACCTCCACTTTACCACCTTCATGCCTTTCAAAAAAAAAAAAAAGAAAAAAGAAAAAATCATACTGTCTTGTTAGTGCCACAAGCCAGTGTAGCCTACCTGCACACATACTGCAGAAATTCTTCAGTAATTCCTCATAAGTGAGTGGGTTTTAGTACAGCTTTTTTTGTTTGTTTAATAACTTATTTCCACTGTATACAAAATAGAAAAATAAAAAGGTCTAGTAGGAAATAGGAAGTAGCTGAAACCTTGAAGTGTAAGCATGCTGGTGTTAGAAAGCAAAGTTGCTGTACTGAAGCATAATGAATACCCAAGGCAATAAATAGCTTAATACGTAACAAGAAAGAACTAGAATATGCACTTTATAGAACTAATCCACTGACATGTGATTCATTAATTATCTCCATTTGATCCTTTCATACACTATAATTGACTGCAGACGGAATGTCATAGAAAGGCACACAGAAAAGTAAGAAGTTATACTTGAGACTTGGTTATGCTAGCTTAACTGTCTGCTAACACTAACAATGTTATTTTTAAGAGCATACAGGTATATACACAATCTCCGTTTATCTCAGTAATTTTGACAACTCACACTATTATTCCAAAGCACGGTTGAAGTAATTCAAAATAAATTTCTACGCATCAGCTGGAGGCAGTCTGAACAGAGTGATTTCAGAAAGCTTAGTAAGTACTTTTATTTTGTGGTAATAAGTAGAAGCGTAGGCCTTGGGGGCTCAGTGCTAAAAAAAGGAAGAAAAAAATTTCTTTGTATATACAGGAACATTTTCAGTGATCATAGTGATGGCCTAAAGCGAGTAACACTTTGCAAAGGTCTCATGATATAACAATATCAAAGATATTGATTACATGAGCTGCAAGAGCACTAAAGGACCAAGTTCCCTTGAGGAACGTACAAAGGATACTATAATTACCTGTCACTGAATCAGCTTTGTTACTATTTTCCTTTTCATTTGAAATTGAAATTATTTATATAACATTTAAGATAGTTACTCTCTAAAACAAGGCTAAAAAGCAGCACTCACAGCTCTAAACATCTTTCAATGTCATGCAACAACCAACTGCAAATTGGCACTAAAAGCTAAAAACACAGCTAAAAAGTAATCTTTTTATTTAGCTTGTAAAGTTAAAAGTTTATTTAACTTTACACTTTCTGATCGAAGACAATCTTGTTTATTCTATAAGGTGGATACCATATGAAGTACAAAATGATTGAAAAAAGGTGAAGATATGTACTAAATATAAGTAGGTACGCTGGAATAAGGGAGGCACGACTACTGGAAATTTCAATAAACAGCTTTTGTTAAGTAACTTGCATTAGGGTTTTTCTTTTTTATGGTATGGTTATGTATTTTTTAGGAGTAATGTAGAAGTTGCTTTGTCCAGTTCTTAAACAGAAAAAATCAGCTGTTGCCGTAGCTCAGAGTAAGTTGCATATCACATTATATACATGCTTCCTTGTATTAAATTGCCATATTTAGGTAATGATGTTACCTCATTATCAAAAACAGGACTTTCTTATACAGGATAATGAACTATGGTAATTAGACAATATTTTTCATTAATTCTATTTCATAGTTTGTGATATTGCTGAAATAATAGATGGTACTCTCAGTTGTTACAGCCTATAATTATATCTTTCATCCAATGCCAAAGATCAGACTAAAAATTTTGCAGTTTAAGACCATAAACATTTTTGACATCCCAATTCATGACCAGGATTATACTCTTCCTTTTTAGTTATCAATTAATAAAAGATAAAATCTCTTCTTCCTCACTCAGATGAGCAACTTACCAGCAAGTGAACAGATAGCAGTGTTTCTTAACATAGTTTGGCTTAATTACAATGAGGTATATGAGATGTTGCTCAAATACTGTTATATACTATGAACTTTTATCTCAGCTGTCAGATCAAGAAGTTGCTTGCAGTATAGGTTCTTCATTAGATTTTTATTGCAAAATTTAAATCATTGCCCTTTGCATTTAAAATTGAGCAGATGAATAAAGGGATTTCCACACCAATTTTCTTTTAATGAATTGCAGAGGTTGGTCCTATTTCTTTAAACTTAATTAACCATACTGACTGAAGACTGAAGTTCATAGAGGCTCCACACTTTCAACAGGCACTGAGGACAATGTGAGCATAGAGTTCTCAAAATCCTGAAAAGCCATAGCTGAAACAGATGTTCTTGCTACTCATCTTGAAAGTTATAAATGCAAGAAAAGAGTAATGTTTCTTGTTGTTTTCTCAGCAAGCTGACAATAATCAGTGCTAATATACTGTGGGTCATAACATAATGCACACAGATTCTGCCTTTTTTTTTTTTTAATGTTAAGAAATTAGATGGCCCCGTCATCTGAGTAAATAAAATATTATTTATATGGGTGATTCACTACTAAAAGTTTTGTTTAAGCCCAGGAGGTAGGTACTGTTTTTGTGTTCTGAAGGTGAAATGCTTCTGTGTTATGTAATAAGACTTCATAGCACCAAAAAGAAAATGTATTTGAAACAAAAAAATTACTTTATATTGCATGCGACTGTATAGGGGAGTAAGGGGAAATCCAATCTCAAGACAATTTTCTGAAACCAGAAAGAAAACAATGCAATTGCTAAGAAAGCAATCAGACACTTTTTTTATGCTACCTGTCTTGATTTTTAATAGAGATAGCTCTATCTCTCAAGACACAGTTTGATACCGAATATAATTTATTTTTTTCTGAGTACAAAGAACTTCAAATCGTTTCTTTTAGAATGTATTAAAAAAAAAAAAAGAAAGAAAAAAGTCATTTATTTAAGATATGCAAGGAAGAAAAAACCCACATGTATTGAAATTGTGAAATCTATTTTCTTGCTTCTCTGCATACAAAATGGACGGTACTAATACATCTAAGGAATCTGTATTCATAATTATTCCTCATGTTTTAGTAATCCTTTCATCTACCGGGAAGTATAGAAAAACTCTCTTTTTTTTTTTTCCCCCACATCCTCCTTTGAAGATAACTATTAAATCTAAAGATATTTTATATTTTTTTCCTACCCCATTAACATGAAAGCTAAAATTACTTGAAATCATGGGTCATGTTGAAAAGCATTAGGAAGTCAAGAAAATGTGACTCTGATATTGTTTCACGCTAATGCCTATCTTATGTTACTGTATAAGCTACTGGCATTTCTGGAGAATATTCAATTTACAGAAGCCTGAATTCTATTTTTATCTATGACCTTAAGAAAAGAATGACCTGTAACCATTTTAGTTTCTGAAGAATCATTTAAAAGACTGTTGAATTTTCCTTTCATTTCCATAAAATACATTTTGTCTTTTGAGTCTTAATTGCTTTGTTAATACCATACATTATTATCTGAAATAGTAAACAACCTGGAAGTAATGTTAGGTGTTTATTCCTGAGAGGCATTTTCATCAGTAGACTGAATGTAATACATCTTTTCACTTCAGAAAGCTGACATACCTTAATGCTTTATCATATGACACTCACAAAAATGTAATAAGTAAAAAACAAAATTTTTAAAAATCATGCTTAAAAGGAATAAAACTTTACTTACTGACACTCTAAATCTGGTTCATCTGAATAGATTATTAACTGCTAAATATGTGTTTTTCTACTCAAACAGATAATTTTACATGCTGTATATTTTTCAAAATATTTTAATTACAAAATTACAATTTTAAAATGCCTCAGTATCATGATCTTGCATGAAGTCTCTGCATGAGGCCATCAGAGTCCAGTTTTTGATTCCAGCTCATGTGTGATATTCAACAAGATATTTATTAACTGAAAACTAAAGATTCACATCCATTCCTCTTTTTTGCATGTACGATTTCGTCCCTCCCAGTCCGTTGTTCATGGACATGAAAGTATATCAGAAAAACAGAAAAGCACATGTTGTAGCTGTGCTGCAGGAAACAATACGATTATATAGACATCTGCATGCAGGGAAAGAAGAATTTAACTCTATTACCAAGATAAAGTAAAGCATGTATCGACTCTTCTGTAAAGTACCATTCTTCTTCGGGGGGGGTGGGGGTGGGGGGTGGGGGGGGTGGGGTGTCGCGAAATCCACTTAATAAAAGGGAGTTATATGTGTGAATAGAAACAGCCTTTAACAGAATGAGGCACTGGTTACCTTTGTTACTTACTGTGGTAACTGATCCAGGACTAAGTAGTTCTGCCTTAAGTACACAGAAATGTTTTCTACTAGATCTCCTCAGCCTAAGTTTGAAAACTACTGGACTTCAGTATAATTCTTCAAATCTACTGTTTTTCAAATGTAATATACCATTACTGTATCCCTCAATGGAAGACCACAAACAGTACTTGTTAGTTATTGCCTTACCTAAAGTAAAATGTAAATACTTTTTCCTTTCTTCTTGTGGATCTTACTCAACGATTCAAGAAGGAAACTCTCAGTGCACTAGTTGAATATGGCCAATACCACCCTACAATTTGGTGAAACAATGCAATAGGTCCAGCATTATTTTTCTGGATGGCCAATAATATCTTTAGAAGCAGAATTTTTTGTCAGTTTTGTTTGCTTGTTCTTCCTTCTCTCTCAAAGTGAATTCTGTTTACATATATCTTAAAAACAGAAATATAACACTGCGTTATAGCTTGAATAATTTTCTGGTTTTCTCTCCTATGTCTCCTACTACTATTTAATGAAACAAAAAAAATTTCAGTGGAATCTGTTAATAACTTACTTGCTCTAAATATATATCATTATGTAACTTGAAAGTACTTTGAAAGCCAGGTAAAATATTTACATATTTTTGTTGGGTTTCCCAGGCATTTTATCTCTTTATCTTGATTTACTTTCTTGCATAGTCCATTAGCCATATATTTTGTCAACTCAAAAAAATACATTAGGGGATAAATAAATAATGCATAGAAAACGCTATTAGTGGATCAATATATTCTGTGAGATTTTAGTCAAATATCTCAGTAAATTGAAACTGAACAAAAAATTCTGGCAAATAGATTTATAATTCATTTATGCTGTATTTCTAATTTAATACTGATGATATAAGTCATTGTTCTATGTATATGACTTAGAATTACCCCTTAGCACCTGAAAACCTTTATAAAGAAATGTTATTTTTTTGTGATAACGGTTGAGGTCCTGCACTTCTCACATGTTTTTACAGAATGAAAAATATTGATTCTTTCCCCAAAAATTTTCATTTCGCCCTCCCACCCCTCCAAATGTTATTCTCTAAAAGGATAATAATCCTGTAGACACTAATTATACAGAAATTAATGCTAGTATTTTGGCATTGACTAGATAGGAAATCGTGCAGCATCAGATATTTTCAAACATGATTTATAAGGAAAATAAAAGTACTGTAAGTGTCAAAAAGGAAAATTAGCTATCTCATGGATCAGTGTGTATACCATACTTTACTTCCAGCATATTGTTCAAACACTTCTTTGAATACAGAATAATGATTTTCTTCATAGTGTGTAAACTTCTGAGCTTGTTACAGAATAAGACCATAGCAAGGATACCTTCATAAATCCATTAGAACACTGGGAATGTTTTAACATGTTTTCAATATTTCATGGCAGATGATAGACCACAATGTTCAGGGTTCTTAAGGAACTATTTTATTCATTCTTTTCAGAGGTATTAGTGATGAAGAGGCACAAGTACACATCTAAAAGCAGGTAACAATCCCCAAAACCTAAATAACTTGTCAAAATCTGATGTATAATTTGTGTTTCACATGTTTATAGCCGACGCCTCTACTTCCTTCAAACTGCACCAGTGCCACTGTTTCATTCTGCCTTTCTGTGGCAATTTTTGGGGAGCTTGATTTGGGTATTTTGGTGGAATACTGCACAATATAGACTGGAGGCTATCATTTGTTTTCACAGAAAAGAGCAGTGGCCCAGCTGTGCTCCCAAAAATCCTATTCAGGAGGAAAAGGACTAAGTCCCTGACTTAGCAAAGTTCTAACAAGAAATTAATATGAAAACACAGGCAGTCACAATTAATAAATTAGCATGTGTGAGGAGTATAATAGCCCTACTAAGTAACGGAGCCACTATATTTAATGACTATCAATTAAACAAATGGAGCCAAAAGCATAAACAGGTATTTGCTCTTTCGGTGATGGACCACATAGTGTGCACATACTGATGAGACTCGTTTCTTTTATACTAGACTGGCAATTTTAAACAGGGGTACATGGGTTAGCAAAGATGCAGTGAAAGTAGCAAATTACTTCCGAGGCAAATGCAAGAAGCACTTAACTTCTGATCTCAAGGTAATTAAATTTATTAGAAACGTGGACTTGAAGCCTTCTGAAGCCTACTGTAACCCAGTAAAGACCTTCCAATCAGTGCAAGTCAGGCATCCTCATGTCTTCAGATGTCAGGGTCAATGCTACACTCAGCATTTGTTCTTGCTGCGTATTATTTTATAAATAATATATGCAAGTCTAATTCTGCTCAGACTATGTCAGACAAAGCTATTTGACATTGCTTGTTTTCTAGAAAAGGGATTACTGCTTTTTGTCAGTAAAATAAAGCTCTGTGGGAAATCTATTTTTCCTGGTCAAGAAAAGACTGTAGTGGATACCAAGTGAAGGAGAGCACTCTAAGTACAAAAGAAAAGTAGAAATTATGCAGGCAGTATGACTGGAGAAGAATGGGGGAGAAGTGCAAAGCGAGATTATAATACATGTGCAAAAAAGAGCTGACACACATCACTGGTGACGTAAAAAACTAATCGCCAGCATCTACTATCACATGCTAAGGTTCACAAAGCTGGAATCTACTCATTTCAATGCTTACTGTCATGCTCACTGTCCATTCAACTAGGGAGCTAGTAGACTCTCAGATCTAGAAGTGAAGGTCAAGTCTTGCAGTTTTAACAAATTGTATAGGCAGATATTTGATTTACTCTCCAAAAGAAGACTTTGCTTGTCAGATTTTTTTTTTCCCCTCCACACTCCCTCTTCTGATACGCTGTAATCTTCCAAGAACTCAAATGACCTTTCGATCTTGTTTCTTTCTACTATGCAAAATACATTACACTTTATAATTCACATTCTGTGTGGCAGACTGGAAAACATTCTGTTATTTATAGTTTAAGTTGTTTAGATCATAGTTCAATAGGTGGAAGTATATTAATTACTCCCTACCAATAAAGCAAGCATAGTGAAAAAGACTGGTGGCACAATGCTGACTGGCAGAAGGTCAGAGATACTGCTCATAAGAACTAAAATGAAACAATATTCAATATATTCATTATCTCAAGTGCAATAATTATACCATATAAAAATAATAAATAAACTTTTACATGAGGAATATCAAACATTGAAAATATGATAGCATATATCTATTCAACGACATAGCTGTGTTTGAACATCACAGTATTTTTCAAAGTTTCTAGAATTAATTTAAATCTGGATTTGAAGCAGCTATTTGATAAAAGCTTTGAAATATTTTTTTCTTTTTTATTGCTAAGTTATAGATTAGTGCATTGGCAGTACAGGTAATCCGTCTTTATTAAGTTTTATCATTAAACAAACTCATAGTCTACACTTTTAAAGAAAAAGCAAGCCTTGTTAAGAGGGAAGAGTTGAGGCATTCTTACCCATACTCCATTAGCCAGACTACTCTGAGGGATGCATTCAGTGTGAGCTATCTTACTGATAACTGTGCGGTCACTCTGGAGATAGAATTTTAACCCTACACATTTTTAAAGCATGAAAACCTAAATTATATTCTTCATGTTTTAGCACTGTTATTTAGTAATCACAGAATCACTGAAAAATATAGATGATCTCTGGAGATCATCTAATCCAACTTCCTCCTGAAAGCAGGGTTAACTTTAAAGTCAGATCAGGTTGCTTAGAGCCTTGTACAATCAAGTTTTGAAAATCTCCAAGAATAGAGATTCCACAATTTGTCTGGGCAACCACTTCCAGTATTTAATCACACTTTTATTTAAAATTTGGGAAAGTAGCTTCAGACAAAATATATCTGTACAACTCTGATTAAATACAAACCCCTGTTAATTCAAGGAATTCATAAGTGCATTTTAAAATAGTTTTGAAATTACTTTGGGGACAGCAACAATCTTGATAATTTGGAACTTTCTAAACTTAAACTATGGCTGAATGAAAATATTCCTTTTGATAGGCTAGTCCTTCACAAATTGTATTTGCTTTTGCAGAATACTTGCTTTTCATCGAAGAACAGAAATTGAAAATTACAGCAAAAAATCGCACTTAGGAAGTTCTTAGTTTTGTTACTCTCAATTTTTTAAACCATATTTTCTTGAGAATCACTATTTTCTGATGAGTTCCAATTTAACTTAAAAAACCATTACTTTTATCTATAAAAGAGGTACAAAGATACCGTTCCATAACGACTTCCTCAATAGACCAATATATATACACCAGACTCAAAATTAAGTACTTGAGAAAAAATAATTTTTATGAAGATAAATAATACAGTAATATGAGTAGTTGCACGGTACTCAAACTACATATGTTCAGATGTTCCAGCATCTGGCTCTATGAATATCATTGAGTAAATAGTCTTTGAAGTAAACAGTAGAGAAAGTAACTTAAGAATTAGAATAGAAATGTAAGTAGGTGAGAAGCAGGAACAGTGTTTTAATAAATGTTTTCTTATTCCATAAGCAGTCCCAGCAATTTGCAACTTGATTGCTTTTATTCAGCATGAGAGGCCTTTGTGACTATGCAAGTTGCTAAAATAAAGTACATAATACCTTAACATGGCACTGAATTGTACATTACATAAGCATCATGTTGCAGTGGTAGGTGGTACATTTTGAAATGTCAGTTATATAGTTCCACACATTTCCCAAATGGCACATCGACTCTTAACTCTTGCATTCTTCATTCTGAATTCTATTACTGGCAACAGGACTTGTAAAGAGGTAATAATTACCTAATCATACATTTGTTGATTAATCTGGTTTAGACTTAATTAAATGGTAATTCAGTTCATTTCTTGTAGATTTAAGTACCCTCTAACAATTAGAATACGTATTTAACATACTCTATTAAACATAAATTAAATTGCTTGCATTAAGCAAAAAAAGCTCTTTTTTCTGTACACACATTCACATATGTATAAAAATGCAGAAATACAATGCCAAATATATGAAAGGACACGTGGAAGGCATATACCAATGTCAAATATTTCTAAAAAAGTTTTAGAACAGTCTGGTTAATCTTTTTTGAAAGCAGTTATTTTCTGCAGATGTTGGGCCACCAACACTTTCTATGTGACTAAATTCAAACAAGTAAATGAGCATGCTTTTTTTTAATGTTTCTGTATTGTTTTTTTTTCCATAAATCCTATCTGCTTATTGCCCATTAACTGTAGAATTGCTAATTTTATCTGTTTTGGAAAAATTTGCAAACTAAACAATGCATTAAGATACAATGACAAAGGGCACAGGTGCTCGGAGCAGCTCTCAGGCAGCAAATCAACTATGTTACACTGAGTAAGGACGACAGATAAGGTTCAATTCTCTCACTTATCGCCATGATTTGTAACAGCAAATTATGACAGGAGACTGTGTTCTTGAAGTAGCAGAATTTAAGCAATGCCTCCCCTTTTCTGGGCATGTGATTGTGAGACAAAGAACAGGTGGAAATTACTGATTACAGGCAGTATGAATCACAACAGGAAGCAAATTTGGAGTAACATCCTGTTACTTCTCATCTTCCCCTCCTTCTCCCAAATGCAAAGTTTTAACCTGACTTTCCCTGCTCTAAGCTAACTGGGCATTTACTTCAGTTTCTCTGCTTCCTCCATTTCTTTTTGCCTAACAATCTTTCCTCTGATTATGCTCTAAAAATGCTTTTCCTTTAATGTCCCTTATGCCTTCACGTGTCTCTCCATTTAGCAGTAAAGTTCATCCAGTGAAGGTAAAATAACATATATCTTAGAGAAAGAACATTGTTTGTAGCTTCTACGTTGTTTTCATTGCTTCAGGAACCACATATTATTCTTTACTTAGTAGTGCTTGGCGCAAGATTCCTACTCCATGCTGGTCATAATAGAAAGAATTACTGCATAACTAGGAACATAAGTAAGTTGTTCTTCAGTGTCGCACTTGAAATAAGGTATCGTGTTCCTAACAGCATGGATCTCACCTACTGGTAACAGGGGCCTATAGTGTCTGGTATCAGGAGCTCAGGGCAAAGATGCTGAGGAATTTCCTTACAAAAATTCACTAAAACATTGATTCACTGAAAACCATATTTTCTAGCAGAAAAATGTACCCATTTCCAATGTTTCACCGAAATATAAATGAATCATCAGGTGCCAGAAAAGTTCACTCCAGTGCAGACATAAGGATTTCTCTTTTTAATTCTCAGTTGGACTGTCAGTGATTACAATTTCTTACAGCCAATTGTTTCATGTCCTTACTAAGGTTCATTATCATTTTGATCTGCTTTGAACCATTGATAAGAATACGATACCTTAAAGTAAATTGGCAAATAATTATAAACAACAGAGCTGAAAAATCCTTTTAATTTATTCACTATTAATGGGCATTTTATGATATTTTTAATTTGCCTTTAAACATGTGAAATCCCCCTAATAAAGAAAATAGTTAACTAAATGTTAACCCTATTAGTGTTAGTGAAAAAAATCTGAAGTACCAAGTCATTTTCAACAAGTAGGCAGTAATAGACTTTAAAAAAAGCAATAGTATCTGCATTTCAGGTACATCTCTGCCTGCAGGAGAATATGTTGCTAAGTGCTTTCCTTCATCTTTTTATACAATATGCAAACCACAAATACTTCCAGTATTTTAAAACATGGTAAGTTTCTACTCAAGATTAAACCAAGTTATACTGACTCTCAACAGATGAAACTTTTAAAAATGACTGCCACAAAAGTTTTTATCCAGACTAACAAGCATGATCCAGTGAGGCTCTTAGACCTGCCTAAAAATTGAGTTATGCAGAATTTAGGCTCCCAAGTGTTAATTCAAAAGCTCAGTTTACTGTCATGATTAGTGACATGAAAGAAGACATTAGTGTCATGAAAGAAGTGCTTAAAGCTGCTATGCACTTCACTATTCAAGTTGCTGAACTTGGAGCTATGCCTGTGCTCATATCTAGCTCGATCTGTGCTTCAAAATCAGAACTTCATACTGTGAAACCCAAGATCTAAAAGAGGGGAGGCACTGAGCAGATAATTAAATCCTGGTCTCCCTCCCTCTTTCTAACTGCTAAAACTACACAATAAACATCAGGGTCTCTGGATCCCAATTGAGATTTGTACTCTACACATGTGTAAAGGAACCCAGAAGTATAGACATTGCAGAGTTTTGCATTTTACTCTGCAACCAGTTACCATAAAATTCGGACATTACCATGACTTAACTTCCAGGCACCTAAAACTGCATTAAGCCCCACATACCAAGATTAAGGGGCATTCTGG
Source organism: Calonectris borealis (assembly GCF_964195595.1). Taxonomy (NCBI): domain Eukaryota; kingdom Metazoa; phylum Chordata; class Aves; order Procellariiformes; family Procellariidae; genus Calonectris; species Calonectris borealis. Next base: position 14,798,914 of record NC_134323.1, read on the forward strand.
GTTCCCTAGAATAATTCAGTCTAATTTAAGCAACTTACTTTTTTTTTTTAAAATAATGTATGAAAATCTTATGCAATGTTTTTAAATAAAAATGTATTTTAATTCTCAGAAAGCTATCTGTGATTTTCAAATGAAGATTTAATATTCTACTTGCTTGCATAGCAGCGTAAAAGGATTCTCTGATGTCCCTGCATTGGATTTCTTTTTTCCAAGCAGAATGGTTCAGAACATTTTAAAAACTAATAAAATGGCTGTTAGCAATAAGATCGAGTTACTATGAATTCTTCCTATAAACCTTTAATAATAAAATAATCATACCATGATGATGCAATTGCTACTGCCTGGTGTAACTGCCAAAAGTAGTTTTTCCATTCTAGAGGTATATTAACATGGTATTTTATAAATAGTGTGGAAGTTGCATTCATGTGAATATTTAAGAACATACAATGGCATGCAAGAAGGACACTTTATGGGTATATTTTAAACATAATTTATGTTAGCTCACTTAAGGATTATCTTCTCTGTTAGTAGAAAAAAGCAAACACAAACCAACGAAAGTATTTATCTAGTCTACAAGATGAATATTCAGGTTCCTTTACATGGTTTCCTAGAAATTGCACCACCTGAAGCTACAGTTAGTTGCTCAACTGGGAAGTACATCCTACCTGTATACAGCTCATGAATGTGAATAGCTAGCATGTTCCATTTCTAGCTGAATGTCTTAAGAGTGATTGACACTGAAAGGTCAGTATTTTTCAAGTATTATAGGACACTCAAGCATTTAATTCTGTCCCTAAACTACAAAAATATTCAAAATATACAAAAATAGCAACACTCCATTGCAAATATGCAACAGACACACCTGTCTGTAAATTACAATTGCTACATAAAAACATGAAAATACTTCTTTCCTCTTTCTCCTACAACTTTATGGCTGCCTTGGATAAGTGAAAGGTCTACTGCCTTCTGTTTGATCCAAAATAGATTCTTTTATGCAGTAATTATGCCTATGATAGCAATGCCTGATTTGGTAGCACTAAACTCAGTTCACTTCATCAGCCGGGTGAGTAAAAAAAATAAGTGACTTACTTTGACTAGGTTTGCTTTGCTTTCTTTAATAGTATCATTTCATACCCTCAGTTCAAGGACTCAATTTCACTGAGCTACACCACATTAAAGGATAAATAAAACAAAGAAGTTATTTGATTGTTGATAATGTTTTAAAAATATAGTATCCAGCAACAGCTTCTTTTTCTAGTCTAACACAAAAACTTCTCAGACTGAAATTTTTGACCTCTCTGACATTAAAACTGACAAAGAATGCTTATGACAACTTGGAATTATATTATGATGACGAAGTGTGTTCACTGCACAATAGTATGGGGGCATTATAGTATTGCCATTATTACTACTGGAAAAGTTCTCCATTAGATTAAACCAGTAACTGATCACACATGTACTAGCAGATCTGCCATACTACAACAAAGGGGGGGGAAGAAAAAAAAAAAAAAGATAATTGTAACATATGCAGAAATGAGATAATAATAATGCAGAGGCGGGTATAAAATTGCAACTATTATTCAGTTGCCAGTGGGCAATAAGAATTTGATCCTTAAATTATTGCATATAGAGTTCACTAGCTCAGTACAAGCTAGTTACTATATTGTATTTGCCAATCAGCACCATACAACAGTATCTTAGCAGAGGATGTAAATGTGGCATCTGTAGGTTTCTTAGTGATGACTATTTACATATGCCTGAGGGTACTAGGGTCTGGCATTCAACCCTTTCATAATTTATAACCTATCAGATCCATTGCCATAATAATCTGTCCTGTTGACGACTGCCTCGATACTGTTAATGGTACAGTTTGACTTAATCTTCCCATTTATTAGGGAAAAAAGTTAAGAACTCTGAGAGGGTATAAGCTATTTTATTTCTAATGTGGTTTTATAGCTCCAGTTTGTATTCTTCACTCCCTGACATTTTGCACGTCATATGGTGTGTTTCCTCAGGGAAAGTAAATCAGCTTCTCTCCTGGAGCGCAAGCTTCGTAATGCACAAAAAAAAGTGCTTTGTTTGAAAGCAAAAGTACTGTACAGTTGTTATGGTAACTGGATTTTAAAAGGAAGTGCATAGTTTTGAGGGACATCTGCTTAATTCCCAAACAAATTCTTCACCCCAGCTGCCCTCAAAGGAATGATTTTAAATCAGTCTCTTGCAAGATGCAAAGAGTGACTTCCAGCTGAGAAGCTTAGCACAGCTCCCACTGGCTCAATGAAAAGGATGATCCCTTTATTTCAGCTGGAAGAGTTGCAGTTTATAAGCCACAAGAGTCCTCGCTTATGTCTCAGTTCTGTTAACATAAACGATGAATACACTGCAAGTCCAGCTGAGGCAATACTCAGTGACTGTATGGTGCTAGAAAATTTAATTGTACTTGGCAGAAACAGAGTATCCTCTTTTCTTCCTGGACATACATACAAGAATAAGTTCCAATGCAGGTATAAGGTCCTGTACAAATAAGGAAAAAGCATAAATGGAAATCCATCTGGCATGTGTGTGTGTGGCAGGGGCTTGAAATGGCAATGCTGATCATGGTTGCCACTGTACTGTCAGAATCTGTCAAAGAAGTTTTAATATGAAGCAGTGAACTAGGAATTTAAGTTCTTTCATATTTTTAAGGCGGCCAGTAATACTTGAATCATACATAATTGACAATATTGGCTTACAGTGGTCTTTACTTTGTGTAGGTTTATGTATTTTCAACAGCAACAGATGCAGGTTTGGTTTTTTTTTTCTGAAACATGCAGCACTTGCACATGCAACACATATCCGCAAACAGACAAAATTACACATGAAGAATATTCATACTAATGAAAAACTATATCAGGACTAATGGCTTTGTATGGAAAAAATGTGGTCAGTCAAGCAACAAAAAGATCATTCAATGACTCAGAACTACAGCTAAAGAGGCAGGTAAGAATCCTAATGTTACAAGTGATACACAGGCGTACTAAGTAGTTCTTTCAAAGGAACATTTACCATCAAGCACAAACTGGAGTAAAGTAAAACAGACAAAGTAACTGAACATGCCAAAAGTCATGCATTATATTACCTTCAACAATAATTAACTATCTTCTCAAAGCTAAGTCAGTCTTTTACTGAATGAGATCCAAAAATACAAAGTCTCCTGTATCTTGTCAAAATATGAATGGCTTGAGAAAGGTTAAAATATTATATAACAACAATAAATTTCAGCAATCAGAAGAAGAAAAACTAAATCTGGATTCAACTAAAGCAAGGAGTTCCAAGTATGAGACCTTTAATGATATATTACACTGTAGCTGCTAAAAATACACATGCTTCTCACCTGATATTTTAAGCGCAACATTTTTGGTTTGTGTTCAAAAATCATAAAATCTTAACAAATGTACAAGTACTTAATTATAGCAAAGCATCGGTATTATTTTGTACTGATAAAAATAATAGAGAATCAATGAATAAGCCCAGTGGAAGGCATTCCTTATATGGCTGCTCCATGCCCTTTTCCTTTTTACTTATTTTTAATAGTGTCTTTCTGTTTTCAAGGCTGCTTTGAAAGATGGGCATCAGATGGCTGTTTATACATGTAAACAATGTGCATCTTTAAAAAACTCTAAATTGTATCTGGTTTATAAATACTACCAACTTTCTGCACCTGCACTGAATCAAGCCAGATTTTATATAAGGAGGAATTGTATGTTCACAGATGCATCTTAACATTAAAGTCCATTTCATTTACATGACCCTGGAGCCTTGTCCAAACAAGCTCACTTGAGCTTTACCCAGATGGTGGCCATTTGCTTGGGCTTCATTTATTACTATTCCCTTAAGTTAAGGCAGGCAGCCAGCTGGCAGAGAAGCACAGACTTTGCTGTAGAGATTACACGTCTTCATCACTGCATGGTAAATAAAGGAATGACAGTTATAAACGTGCTAATGTTTGCATCATTTTCTTGCTTAACCTACTGTGTACAAGCTTGTTTTGTGCCTGAAAATAATATATACATACATTAATAGACACAGTTATGAAAGGATTGCAGCAAGAGCAGAAAGGAGCTGAATTAACAGGACACTAGTGTTGCCGCCTAAGCCTAAAATAAAGCTCCAAATTCTAAAAGCAGGATAAAAATCAAAATATCAAAGACGAGGATGTTATGAAGAAATAAACAAGTTTTTCAGCAAATTCTTGTTCTAACTACTTAAGCAGATTAATATGAAGCTTTTTCATTTTAAAATATTCTACTATGGTAGCATTAGTAAACAGATGAATTAAATATACCAGCGAGAGTATTTCACAAAGTTTAATATTCTGTATCTTAGCAAATATGCAAGAAAAACAGGTAGTGCTGTTTGCCTGAAACTGATACATGTTAAGCTGGAAATTTTTACTAGTGTGTAATTGTGACTGTTTATTTCACCTTCTGCGAAAATAAAATACTACCTATATCCCTTAAAGTTTTATATATAAGATATCACATTCATTAAATGTTAGTAGTATAATATTCTAAGTTCACTATCATCTCACAGTTTTATTATTATTATGGTATTTTCCTTAAGATAGCACTTGTTATCATATGCAACCCACTGAGCTATGCCCATGTTTAAAATAAAAATAATAATAAAAAATAAAAACACCTCCTTCAAAACCCATCTAAAGATAGTGTAAATATTATACAAGGTATACACTAGCAGACATAACATATACCTGGCAGCTTGTAATACCTTTATGTGAGGAGTGTCAAGTTCACCACCACTGTTCTACTATGGAAAAAATTTAAGTGACTAGTTTATGACACTAAACAATATAGAATAAATTCGTATTACATAGGCAGCAGCCAATGCATATTCAAGTGTCCAGCATTAAAATAAATATAACCTCTTATATTCCATCAACATAATGACATCAGTATCTAAAACATTTATCATGTTCCTGAATTATTAATTTTCAGGTAGCTAATGAATGGACAACCAAACCATTAAATTACACTAGCTTTTTTCACAGATCTAGTAGAGAACAACTTACTCATTTTAAGACAGCTTCTGAGCTTTTAAAAATGTATCATTTCATACTCGAGGAGAGCAAGTCCACAACAGGTTTAGAATTTCATGTGAATATCCAACTTTTCTAGCTAAAAATTTAAGTTTTGAGTTCTTTTCTTTTTCCAGAAGGCCAACTCTATGATAAGTCTATATCCAGAATTTTATTAAATACAAAGGTTTGACCGAACGAGGTTTCCAATCACTTCCATGTAGAAGTTACATAGGAAATCAGAGCCCAAACTTTAAACAGCAATAAGCAGTAGGAAAAGAAGTACCTACCTCATATGAAACACAACACTCAATGTGTGAAAGGGGCACCACATCCCTACCAAATTGCACTGAGGACTTACTTGGAGCAGCTGGCAATGGCTTTTCTTCAGCAAAGCTACTACCTGAAGCAGTTTCTCCCACGAAAGTCAGGAACTCCCTTCAGCAAAGTACCACCAGCACTGTGCTACCTCAACTCTAGCAAAGGGCCAGAAGATGTTAAAGCCACACCACGTACAGCTGCTCTGTCAGCATCTGCCTGATTTGTGTGAAGGTGTGAGGTAAAACTACTTCCTTTCTTGGTTACAACCAGAATTCACAACAATTCACAATTACAATTCACAACAGCTGAGGAAACGGGGAGGAAAACCACCTGATTGCTTTATCCTGTAGCGGGGGTGCACCCCGCCGCAGAGTTACCTCAGCGAGCTCCACCTGGAAGCTTCTAGAAGGCGCGGACCGGCGCGGGGCTGCGTGGCACCTCACCTCAGCGCCTCACCTCGGCACCGCGCTTCCAGCCTGCGCGCGGGGTGGCGGCGTTCGCAAGGGCTGCGGAGGCAGCAGGGACGGCTTCAGTCTGGGAAGCCACGGGAGACTGCAGTCTGAAGGAGAGTGCCGCCTTGCCTTGCTTCTTCATTGCTAACGGTATCGTGACTAGGTTTGGGTTTTCTTTGGTTGGGTTTTTTTTTGGGGGGTGGGCGAATGGGGGGATGTTGGTTTTGGTTAATTCCACTGGGAAGTCCTCACTGTGGCGGCCCCCTTGCCCCGCCTCGGCCCCCGCCCTTGTAACACCGTGTTCTCGGACCGTTTCATGCACCTTGACTCTTACTCCCTTGGAGCAGTGCTTCTGTGGAGCCCTGTGGGCTTTCCCGCCCGCCCGTGGGAGTGCGGCTGGAGGGCTCTCGGTGTTGGAGAGGGTGTGCTTGGAAATGATCTTATGCAGATATTTAGGTGCATGTAAGGATGCACTGTTGAAAGATAATTTCTGCTGTATTTTTTTAGTTGATTGTACGTTTTAAAGCTGACTTCATTAGCTGTTTCTACACTGAAATTAGCCGTGTGTCCGTATGCTTTGGGCAAGTGTTAAAATTCAGCCTTGTCTGCGCTGAAATTGGTATTTGTTGCAGATAAAGCTACTGGTCCGTTCCTGTCAGGCAATTTGTTGTTAGCTTTTGTTATCTACTGAAGTCATGTTGGTTTCTGTCAAGTTTAAGGACTGTTAAAGTCAAGCATATGTTTAAATTCTTCACTGAACCCAAGCGCTTGTTAATGGCTTTACTGAATTGGTGATATGTTTTTCAGCAGCTTTTCACTTAGTCCAGTTATCATCAGTGTAAACACTTCATACTGCTCTTTCATCAAAAATAGAGGCTGCAGTAAAATAATTGTCACAGAGAGTTATTGAAAATATACAGATCATGTGCTCTCTTTTTGGCCTCTATCTATAACTGTTCATTAAGGATATATGAAATTGGTCAGTTGCAGCCCTCCTCTTCCCCCATTGACTCAGCAGTTGTTGGGAAATGTTTTTTCCCTCATGTTGTTTTTCTTCCTACACCTGTTCAGAAACTTTGAGTTCTTCTTTCTTTTTAGCTATCATGATATTTATTCTATGTGTGGATTCTTGTACCTAATGAGTTTCAGAGCAATAAACATGTTCAGTATCTCAAACAGTCCTGTTTTCACAAACTACAAACTGATTTTCCTTCTCTCAATTTTTTTCCTGAGTTATCTTGACCCCACCTGTACCACAAGTGAAGCTTGTTGATAAGAGCAAGGACTTGATAGGCTTCTAATCTAATCTTTGCTGCTAATTCCTTTAGTACTAGTGGATTTCTTTGTTTGTTTGTTTGTTTGTTTTTTTCCTTCTTTTCTTTTGTTTCCTTTCCTGAGCTTCTGTTGCAGGGAAAAATCTAACTGTCTTGATGAGTTTATTTCTGGGCTTTCCGCAGTCCCTACGCCACTCTCACCCAGCTTGGTACATGTGGGGAGGTTGATTTTTAAATATAGCATCATACCAGGATTTCCCCTTTGAAGAATGCCCTGGTCTTCAGCCTCGGGATAGTTACAAAGCCCACTTATAGTTTCATGTTTGTTTGGTGCTTTTGCTTAAAATAAAACCAATGTTTTCCTTCACAGTACTGCTCAGATGTGTGTATGACAGTTTCACAGCCTTGTGTACATGCAGAAAATACAAATGTGTAAAGATGTAGCTTTTTGCCACCTTTTCACAGGCATTCATTACTTGCACATCTAGATCAAAATTTTGCTTAAACTTATTTTAAGTGTCTTCCATATTTCCAGTGATTTTTCCCTTGAAAGATGTTTAATTCCGGGTTACTAAGGCTGTTTTTCTTTATTTTCTCTCACTGCTGTTATAATCTGTTGTGTGACAAATACCGCCTCTTCAAGATGCTTAAAGCTGTTGCAATTCAGTCACAGCATAGCAGTCATTTCTCTGTAGCTCAATGTGGGCTTCCATAGGTGTCTCTCAGATGACCTGTCTCCAAGGCCAAACTGTTTAATGTTATGGTTCGCAAGATGGAGTCTTACAGTCCAAGGTCCTTGCATAACATTGAAAAAAACCCCTTAATTTTAGAGTTCCAAGTAAATTCTAAGCAAAAGAAAAACTGAATTGAAAAGAGCAATAGAGTTCAAAAGTAGGCACCTTCTAATTGAAGTAAAATTATAATAGCAAAATGTGAGTAGCATGTGAGGTATTGATGTATCACCACATAAGGCGCTGATTATAACTTCTTAATAAGTTACTTCTGACCAGTGTTAGTTTCTGAATAAAAATAACTGTTCAACACACAAACATTCCAGCATATATAGAAAATCACTTTTTTTTGGTTACATGAATGATTGTCTGAATCTTGATTCTTGCAACAAATTCTGAAATCAGTACATGGCTAATGATGTTTTACAATCACAGGAACCGAGTCACACAATTTCAAAGTTAATATATACAAGTTTAATTTTTAAATCGCAGAGTGGCTGTCTGGAAATGATCTACAGGACAGAAGTCAAAAGGAAAGTATGTCAATGGGCATTCCTTTTTGATAGTGCATGATTTCTTCATTTGCTGTGTATGTGTGCTATAACCTTCCATTTGCTTTTAATTACTAGAGCATTTGCCCTTACTATTCCAGCTCAGCACTGGCTTGTGTTTATTGCCTGTTGTTAGCTTTCCTAAACTTTTCCTGGCCATCTTCTAGGTTATAGAACATGGGCCCTCAGCCCTAGGTCTGTGATCCTGGCAATCTTGTATGATCTACAAAAGCAGTCCTTGGAGAATCTATTGAAGGGGATTTTCCTAACAGATAAATTGAGCCCATGAAGAGGCACAAAGAGAAAATTGTGAAGTTGTTTTTTAAAAAATAATAGTACAAATGAAAAGCCCCTCATTCATGGTTTCTAATAGTAATTATAATTCTCAGTTGTTGTTAGTTATATATGGCTGGTGAAAGCTAATTGGATTTGTTATTTTAGTTTAACAAATTGCACAAGGATTGATAATTAGTTTGCGACCTCAGACAATAAATTCATTATATTAGCAATTTTCCCATGAACGTTATTTTTTGAAGGATTAGGACTACAGAATGTAAATTTTCTTTTTAACGAGTACTCACTAAACAGTTCAAGTAAATCATGACAAACCATAGAACGAAAGTTACTTATTTTGACTCCTAACCAGTCGTTACTTTTCTTGACAAGTTATGAAATATTAATTAAAACATTTCTTGCTACAGGAGTAACTTAAAGGCAAAGTTTATTATAAGTACAATTCATAAAGGACCAGTACCTTCATTATTGTTTTAAGGATGAGGAGCAGTTTTAGGCACTTTTTTCCTCTGTGCCTGCTGACATCTTATCTGGGTGGAGGTGGGTGTTTATTTGTTGTTTTTTGGTAATATTTGTATGTATGAGCATGTTTCAGTGAAGCTGAAACAGACATACATGTCTCCTGAAAATTTCTGTTTTCCTTGAGCACTTTAACCTTTTTTCTTTAGCTTGATAATTTCATTTTTATTGCCAAATTTCTGGCGTTTTACTTATGATACTGGTGTAAGTGCTTTTATAACATCAATGGAAGTGTCTCATATATATTTCCACTGACATGGTAACAGCCCCAGAGGAGCCATTACCATCGCATTCCAGGCGCTGGAGCTGTTACAGTGTCAATGAAGTGTCTCTCATACTTCCTTCGATGTGGTAACAGCCCCAGAGGAGTCATTACAATGTCAGTGCAAGTGCCTGAGTGGTTCTGATGTCAGTGGAAGTGCTGTTTTAATGCCAGTGTAGAATGGTTCTGCAAAATTCCATAACCGTGATGAAATAAGGGAATTACTTCTAATACATTATTTTGGCTACTCAGTGTAAGGTTTGAGTGTAAGCCTCAAAAGGAGAGAGATCCTCTGCAGCCTCTTAGATATGTGCTTTGGCATGCTGAGAAAGACAAAAATTACTTAGGAATTTGCAACTTCTACTACACTACATAGTACCAACATATTATAAAGGTGCACCACAGTACAGGTGATGCAATAGAGCAGTAACTATTGTCCTTACTGAACTAGACAAATGGTGAAAGCATCAGTCATGACACAAAGCAACGTCAGAAACACAAGAAAATCGTGTTTTATTCTTCGTCCTGTTGGGGGTAGGTATAGTAAGTTCTGTTCAGTTCATGTTCTGGTGATCTCATGGATGAGATCCTAGAATACGATCTTTGCACTGCATTTAAAGACCTCGTAGGACTGAATGTTTTACTCAATGTTGTTAGCTAGTTAGGTGAACAAGGTGAATTAAACATTCGTTGCTTTGCTGGATTTGTCCCTCTAACCAGACATTTTGAAGTAATTGCACTGTAACAATGGATTTGCATCAGAAACCAAATGATAGGAGTAACATTTTTAAAATTGAAAATCAAAATACTTGTTTTCATCAAAGCAGAAGTCAAAGAAGAAACGTAAGAAGAGTAGCTCTGGGCTATTTCTGTGTATAACTTCTAGTAATATTAACCATTTTGATTTGTTGTGCTAAAATGTAGCATGATGAAGGTTGCCTCAGTTAAAGGAGTTCTGGAGAACCATTCATCTGTATGTCACTCAGACTTTTTTATGATCTATTTTCTTTATAGTGATATTGTGGATTATTTGGTTAGGACAGCTATCACAACATACCCACATCGCCCCCGCACCCCTCTTTGTCGTAACTTTTTTACTGTAAGTTAACCTAGCAGTTGGTTATTGATTAAAAACCAATCCCAGCAATTGTTTTCAAATAAGGGTATAGGGCAGTAAAATATCTATTGTTAAACTATTTTTTCTTTTTAACACTCCCTGAGGATTGAGGTTCATTATAAACAAAATGATTAAGGAAAATACAGACTGCACAATAAAAAAAGTCAGTTAAACATTTAATGCTTTATTAGTTCATATAAATATATTTACAACAAAATGTTTGTAGGCTGGTTGGTTCTCATACAATGAAAGGCAGATGGATAATTGAGACAAGATTTTTTTTTTTTTTTTCTTACAAGGAAAATATAATCTCCTTTAACTTTTATTCCCTGCTCTAATCTACATGGACACTTGTAAGCTTATACCTATTGGCTATATATTTTCTTTTTATTGTACCTTCCCTAAATTTTAATATCATCTTAGTCATTGTTTAAAATTAGCCTTACAGGTACTATTGAAAAACATAGCCCGACTTCACTGATGTTGAAAACAACATACTTACTTAGTTTAGATGTTTCAAATGCGATACTTTGTTAATGCACTACAAGGTTAATTGCTTTTTATGTTCCATTAACAGGAGTGAGATGTGTCTTTTTAAGTAGAGAGTAATATACATTCTTCTTACTATTCTCACTTTAATTAATATATGGTAAGGGAGTAAGATAACAATGATCCTAAGATTATAAATCAGCTACTTTTACATAACGACAGTTACTTTAATTCATTAAAGTAACCTAGTTCAGTTAGTCCTAGTAATTAGTAATTCGTTAAAGGTTAGTTTCTTTTTGGCCTTTCTAGCCTCAATTTCTTAATTTGCAAGTAAACCCAACTCAGGGATGGTGTTTTTCAGTGGACCCGTAATTCTGGATTGTGGAGGAAGGCAATCTGTGTGTTTTTGTTTGTGTTCCTACTACTATGCACAACTGGGTACGTAATTGAAAAATACATACATATTGATATATATTCTAAGATAATAGTGTCTCCCTTAGTGGCAATGTGTTGTTTGCATTTAATACAAGATACTATTTTTTCCTGGCAAACAAACTTTGTATGCAATGCAAAATACAGCTTCAGAGGGAAGAGCATTGTATGTTTTAGTAACTGAGAATGATAGCATTTGCTGTTCAATACTTAGAAACTTCACAGCATTTCTTTATCTCAATTTATTTTTCTTTTTTAATTCATTTTTGCTATGAATGCCTATTTTTATATTAGCAATGACAGTTTCTCCTCAGTGCTGCGGGGAGTGAGTGCACTATTTAATTTTTTTTAATGTTGTCCTTCATTATTTACTTATTCCTCTATACCTGCACTAGTTGATTAGGTATACTAGGCTTTCCAAATTGTTAGTCTGTAACTATCACCTGGTGAATTTACACATGCTCTTACTCTTTGCACATCAGGCTTCAATTATTTTGCTGGACTAATAGACAAAATACTGTTCTTTCTTGCCATCTGTTCTCAGAAATCCTGAGGTAGGAATATCCAGATTAAACCACCTCGTTCGTACAGGAAAAACTCACCTACTCTGTGATATCCCTAGAATCAGGTCCCCTAAATCCTTTTCTCTATAGTTTGCACAAAGCCTTGTTTAACATTACTTTTGTTTTTTACTACTACATATTTATATCTTTTGCTGGAATATTTGTGATACAAGAAATATATTTTGACAGTGCATAAAAGATAGTGACATTGCAGTCTGCAGATGTAGGCAGTTAGAGGTTAAAGTAGCCTATTTTAAAAATATATCTTAAGAATTTGTTTGTAATTTCTTTTTAGGTAGAGACTAAATTACTTTATTTCCTTGGTCTTGAACTTCAGTACTTTGACTCCGTTCTAATTCAGTCAGGTAGCTTGAATCAGCCTACAATGTGAGCAGCGGTAGTAGTAGCTCTGTTCTTAGCTGGAGATGGTCTCCTCTGTACTCTGCAGATACAGCTTGCTTCCTGTCCCGGTTTATGTCTCGCGTAAGTGCGTTGTGATGTTGGGTATGATGCTTTGCATGGGAGAGAGAGAGAATCTCAGATTTTAGAAAAGGTGTGAAGTTCTGGTGGAGAAGGCTCTTCAGTAACTTAAGGTAAGAGCTGCCTCTGGTGAACATAATCTTATGGTTGACCATATCTCGTGGTTTAACCCCAGCCAGCAACTAAACACCACGCAGCCGCTTGTTCACCCCTCCGCTCCAGTAGGATGGGGGAGAGAATCGTGAGGGCGCAAGTAGGAAAACTCGGGGGTTGAGAAAAACACAGTTTAATAATGGAAATAAAACAAAGTAGAACAGTAATAATAATAATGATAATAACAACAATCATGGAATATACGAAGCAGGTGATGCACAATGCAACTGCTCACCAACTGCCGACCGACACCCTGCCTGTCCCGAGATGTGAGAGCACCCCCCCAGTTTTTTATACTGAGCGTGTTGTCACATGGTATGGAATATCCCATTGGCCAGCTGGGTCAACCTCCCCAGCTATGCTCCCTCCTCCCAGCTTCCCGTGCATCTGGCAGGGCATGGGAGGCCAAAAAGTCCCCGGGGCAAGCACCACCCAGCAACAACGAAAACATCAAAGGGCCATCAACGCTCCTCTCAACCAAACCCAAAACACAGCACCCCCCCAGCCACCAGAAAGTAAGTTAACTCTATCCTAGATGAAACCACCATAGGTGGACACCATAGGACATTTTAAGTTAGTATGTGCTCAGAATATATCGTGTCTGTATGTACTAAGATGTCAAATATTTTAGTTTCTACAAAAATGTTCTTTAATAATGACTTTACCCATGTTCCACTTTCTTTCAGGGACTGTGGCTTATAAACCACAAGCAGTTTGAGCATTTGTGGAGGAATTAATTCTACTTTTAGGCTTTTAATGGATCTCTGTCAGAAGACGTATTACAAAATTGTTTTGTTTTTATTTGAATTGGTATGTTAACTAACAAAAAAATCCTTTGCCTGGCTGCTAATACATTATTATCTAAATACTAAATACTAATGCAATACAATACATGCTTTTGATAACATTTGGCTGTGCCATTTCTTCCAACACTGTCACCATGGTGGAGGGACTCAACTGAATGTGTGTTTCTGTGCATATGTAGTACCTTAGTGTCATTTACTTACAATCAGAGTTCTAGCTTTATTTTTGGGACCGAGTAGTAAGAAGGAACAGAGGTACAAGCAGAGGCTTCCTTTCTTTCAGTCACTTCGTTCAGGCACATTCTGTCATGGTTGGAAAGGCTTTCTAAGCTGGAAATATGCAATGTAAAAGTTTAAATAATGATTAATATGCATAATGTATGTTGTTTTCTTCATACCCCACACATTTCCTTTAGTGTTTTCTAGCTTTTGATGTTGGCATTTCCCCTTTGAATTCTTCAACTGCTAACTCTCTCTATCTTAATCTTACCTTTGCATACCATTTTTGTTTTGCGTGGCATACTCATAGTCATCTCAGCTGTGCAGTTTTCTCAGAAACTTGGGCCCATGTTACATGAAGTATGAAAAATAGGCCTTAAATAGCAAAGAGCTTAACCCCTGAAGAGGAGAAGGGGTAGGAGTCTTATAAGAAAAGAAAAGAAAAAACAAACACAAACGAAACAAACAAACAAAAAAACCCCAACAAAACAAACTTGTCTCACCATCTTCTAAATCAAGTATCCAGAAGCGTTTTGGTTATCCTTTCCTGAGGATTAAATCCTCTTTCACAGTGGATCTGAACCACACACTGTTAGTCACTGGAATCTGATACTTAACTAGGCATGACAGCAGATTAAGGTCTTCCACAACTCTCAAAAGTCAAAAAGGAAAACTTTTCCAGAAGTGTCATAAGGGAAGAAAGAGATTGGAAGTGAGCATAAACTGAGCACTGTGAGTGGCTAAAAATTAATGGAACCATTCTTGTAAGGGATGGTATTTGGGAAAACAGTGTCAAAGTAATAGCAAGGCAAACGCTTTGGTGTGGCCTTCTATAATGACCTTGCTGTGCTACCAGTGAGAGAGCAAACTCAACCTCTGACTTCACTATTTTTTACTTTTGTTAGATGGTAGTAATGTCTGTCACAATTTGTTTCTCAAACATGCGTGATTGCAGACTTCCTCATTCTTTCATTGAGCATAAGAACATGTGCGGGAGTTCAGACAGTGGTTTCTGTGCTGCTTCTTTTCCATGCTGTTCTGACGTTTATAAGCTAATTAGTGAGATTCTGCATCCAGAGTATTACATGCTTCTCTCTTCATCTTGATGACTCCTGTGGTTTGAACAAAATAGTTTAAAGTTCTTTTGTGGGACTTTATCTATGCTTTATCTTTTCCATGGCAGAGAAGTATTTTGAAATTTCTGCTTGTTTAGTTGTGGCATATTTCACTTTTACTATTTATTGAAAGCCCCAGGGGCAGCAAGTACACGTGCTGTCAAACATTTGCTTAGTGCTGATTGAAACTCCAGCGATTGGGTGCAGTTGTTACTTGTTTGGGATGTGTTTTGCTCTGGAACACTTTGGTATGCAGAAATGGGACTTAAGAGAAATGAGCTGCAGTTCTTTTAAAAAGAAATAGACCTTAGCTTGTATATTTTTTGAATTCTATGAGGACATTCAGACCACTCTTATTAGACAGCCAGCATAAATCTTTGAAAGAATAGGTCTTGCTAGATAGACAAGTGACCAGTAAGTTTGTTATTCACAATAAGTCTTTGAAGACCTTAAATGAAAATGTCACAGGAATATAACCCAATAACAACAATAAAGCAAAACAGAAGAAAGTCCTCGTCTTCCCCACCCCCCTAGCTGAGTTTACATCTACTTCTAAGAACATGTAGCTCTCTGCTTTGTGGAATATTAGTTCTTTCCTTGAATACTTGTGGGTGGGGAAACATGCATTTGCTCTTAACTAGACATGAAACAATTGCCTAAAACATACTCGTCTTAAGTGTGCTGTCCTGGTAAAGTTCCACTGCTCATTCCTCACCAGAGCTATTTCAGTTATCCATTACTTTAACTGTCCTTTCCTAATTGTCTGCTCACTGTGACTCTACTTCCATCTCCCTCCCCCCTTTTCAAAAATAAATTGTTGCAGTAGTAAGCCCTTATGTAAGTCTTGGATCACTGATAGGCCTTGAACTCCCATGAGTTTCTCATTTGTGTATACCTGCTGTTTAACTGTCAATCTGTAAACCCTTGCTCTTAGGGTTAGGTATTACTCATTTCAGGGAGGTGCAATTTTGAGTGATCTTTGCTGTAAGTGCTATAAAACCAAAGAATAAAATAATGTTAAAAGTGATATTTTAATTTTTAGAGAGAGCAATGGAAGTGTTGTATGTTGGTAGGTGTAAGGATTGCTGCATTTTGTGATTTCATGTTTAGTGGCTTTTATTATGCAACCTCAGAAGTCTGGACACACTGGACAGGTAATTGCATTTGTGCTTAAAGGCAATAATAAACATAGATGTGAAAAACGAAGTGCTGCTGAATGACCTTGGAGAGGAATACCTGAGGCAGCGTGCTGTGGCAGCTGACATCATTAGCTGTGACTGTTATGCTCGGGTCCTGGAATAATCAGACTTTAGAGAAATGTTTCGCAGGGGGCACCTTATGGATGTCAGTCTTTCATGCGCTCATTATGATGCTGTATGTGTTTGATTGTGTGAGAACAAGCAAGATCTACCCTGAGGCTTATCAGGCAGTCTAGCTGGAGGTATTAGAAATCTTGACAGAGTAAAGCAGTGTATTAAGAGCTTTCACACTGATGATCCTCTTAAAAATGAGACTTCAGAACATCTATTGCATAGCATGATTCATCTAAGACATCAAATAACATATGTTCTTAGCCTTTGACTGCAGTCTTATTAATGTTATGCTTCAGTTGAAAAGTAAAATTAGTAGTAAGTTTTAACATACTTAACTAATTTCTCCACAATATTTTTGCGTATACATGTTGTGAAGAGGTTGATTCCTGTAATCGATCATTGAATCGTGAATTGATGCCTGAGTGAAGTCACTTTTAGGATAAAATATTAAAAAAAACCCAACAACAACGACAAAAAAAAACCCCAAAAAACCAAACAAACAAAAAAACCAAAAAAAACCAACTTATGTTTTCCACACTGAAAAGTAATTGAACGTAAGAATTCTTTATAACATCTTTAGATCTGAAATCTGTTATACTGTATGTCCTGTCCCTTTACAGAATAAGCATTTTCTTTTCCTTAGCACCATCTTGCGAATCCCTAGCAGGGTATGTCCTTCTCATGACAACATGTGCTTGTGAATATTTTCTCTTGAGATAAGGCAGACTTCCCAGATTCTCGATCTCCGTTCTCCTTTGTCCTTAAGTATGGCTTTCCCCATACTTTTCCCCTCATTTCACTGCATTCAAGACCCAGTAGGATAGCTGTCATGTTTGTGATTCTAAGGGACAGTTATCATATGATTGATGATGTTCCCAGAAGTTATCCAACTACTTCATCTCCTTTTTCCATAATGCTATCTTCCCAAATGTTCTCACAAACCGATAACTGACCACTTTCCATTTGCATTTACCAGTAAGTTGATAATATTGTGTGATCTTGTCAAGTTTGTGTAGCAAGAATGTCTTCAGTTTGATGTTTCTATGCCATTCCTGTCTGACAGACAAGAGTTTGGATAAGTTACCAGGCGTTTTGTGAAAGTATATAGAATTTCTTCCTTGCTTAGAACTTAAACACAGGTAATAGGAAACACGGCACTAAAAATCACTTGTTTCAATGGTGCTTTACAGTACACTTGTCCTTCAGGTAATACCAGTTGTAATATGTATACTTTTGCAATTCAAGAAGCTGATTCTCTCTGATTAATTAGTGGTGATCTCATAATTTCTTAATTTTAGACAGAGCTATGAAAGATGAAAAGCTAAAGAATGTAATTACTTCATAAAGTAACAGTGAGGAAAATACTGGAGGACTTGATCAGAAAGTAAAAGAAAAAAAAAAGCAAATACCTGATTCATGTGTAGTGTTTTATTTGTAACTTAGTTATTAATGTAATACCTTATTTCTCTGCTCCAAACAATAGAGATGTCAGCTTTTATTCCCTTCCTTTTATGAGAAGCACCTAATTCACTGGTGGTTTGAGAGACTTCACTAATACTGATAATAAACAGTGCATTACTAATCTTCAAGTAACAACAGTAGAATCTGTACCAGTTTCAAAACAGTGTTTCTTCAGCAAGCTTCTGTACAGTGTGGTTCACTCTTAGATATATTTTTCTTAGAGCTAGAAGATGACTGTCTTATTTGAAATGCATTTATGAATAGAAATAATTACGTTAGGAATCATCCATTATTATCAGTAAAACAGTCTGTGATGGGTATCTTATGTAAGTTAACTATCACATTAAGCTTATGTATTGTAATCTAGTAACATTATGAAGAGAATTCAAAATAATAGACCTAGATAAAATAACCATTTATATTCAGTGTTTATGATATTTTGAGTTAACTGCCTGAGATTCATTGCCCTTGGGTTGCTCCTGCAGAAGCAGCAGGAGTTGGTCAGTTTTCTGTCACGAACAAGTGGCACTAAAAAGAAAGGGGCTTGTCAGGACTGAAAAGGAAGTTGTCTGAACATCTCGGAAAAACCATTACTACTCCTTTAGCCAAAAACCTAGATATCATTAAAGAGATGGAATAGATTACAGATTCTTAGAAAAAATGTGTTTTGTATCAAAAGGTAAGTTAGGAAGGCTAAAAGCTTTTGAAGGGCACCTCATTGTTAAATTTGTTTTGCGTATAACGTGGGTTTAGATATATTTACGTTCAAATTGGGATTTGTTGGTACACTTTGAGTGACCAAATTTAGATGCATAGAATCATAGAATGGTTTCAGTTGGAAGGGACCTTTAAAGGTCACCTAGTCCAACCCCCCTGCCGTGGGCAGGGACATCTTCAACTAGATCAGGTTGCTCAGAGCCCCGTCCAACCTGACCTTGAATGTTCCTAGGGATGGGGCATCTACCACCTCTCTGGGCAACCTGTTCCAATGTTTCACCACCCGCATTGTAAAAAATTTCTTCCCTATATCTAGTCTAAATCTCCCCTCTTTTAGTTTAAAACCATTCCCCCTTGTCCTGTCACAACAGGCCCTGCTAAAAAGTTTGTCCCCATCTTTCTTATAAGCCCCCTTTAGGTACTTTTAAGTACCCTCCCCTTTTTTTTTTTTTTTTTTTTTTACAATCTTGTGAAATCTAGATATTTGACCGATTTGCTCTCAAAATACTTCCTGTATTTTATGCTTCCTGGAGAATACCTTTAAAAAGATATTGACACTGCGCATTCTGTCCCTGCATTAATGATGACCTGACTATTTAGCTTTGAAGAGTTCCGTGTTTTGTTTTCACAAGCAATTTGCTCTCTATGGGAAAAAAAAACAGTTTTAATAATATGTTCTGAATTGACTATGGGCTTGAATGAGGCTATTGAAGGATATCTGGTATTCTGTATCAGCAGCAAAATACCTGAAGGGGGAAACACCCCCTGAACATTGTAAAGAAATGTATTGATTTTAAAGCGTCCGGTTAAGAAGCAACCATGCGTGCTAAATGAGTGTTTGTCTTGCCAATTGTATGGGTTTGGACCCTGAAAGGCAACTAATGCAAGGACTCTATCATAATGGTTGGTAAATATTTTGGATGTGTAGAATCATAGAATCATAACAGCTGCACCAGACTGTGGTTTGGAAGCATTTCATAATTACAGTAAAAGAAGCCTTTCTTTAAAATAAACCATGGCATGCAGATGTCTGTAGCACTTGTATTGTCTGACTTGAGCCAACAATATCCTGTAGATAGTAATTTCATTGTTTCTGGCCCTAATCCTTAGCTTTACACCCATAACAGTAGTAAAGGAATGTTTGAGCATAAATGTTTGTAAGGTTGGTGGTAATTAATCAAGTGATAACCAAAGACAAGGGAAGCAAAACTGATTCTGTTGGCTCAGGAGTTAATTATTACTTAACCTAAAGCAGAATATCCACTAGCTGTTTAACAATGTATAGCTTATACCTTTGCAATTGGCCATTTCTTATCTTTAACCAATAAAAGGTAATGCTATATAACATACTAGCCAGTTAGCATTTATTTGATATCTTAGAATTTACAGTGACATGCCAAGATAGTACCTTCTCTGTACTTAATTTACTGGAATTTATTTATGGCAGTACTCCTTGTAAAACTTGACTCTTAATTAGAAATATTAAGTAGTTACAATATATTTGGTATATTCCATTGCTGTTCATGTGTTCTTGGGGTTTTTTTATGTGACAAAGCTTATAGAGGAAGCAGAATTTAGTTCAACATTCAACTCCCATGTGTCTGTAGTTATTAGTTGAGGTCACAGTGCTTGAATTCAGATGGCAATTGAGTTTATTCAGATTTTATTTCTGACTTGAATATGCTTGATACAATGGGATATCTTAAGGACTGTGGAGTGTTAATTTTTTTTTCTTTCATTTAATAGATGTGCTCTTAGCTCTAATAAGAAGTAAAAATAGGACAACCTTACTACTGCCACCCATGCATGTGTGCAAATGTACACACACGCACTCAGTTTTTATTTTTTGTCCGTGGGCTAGTGCCCTTTGAGCAAGCCTTCAAATTTATAGCCAAGCCTAGCTCTGTTAGAGTTGAGACATTAACAAAAATTGTAAAGAGAAATAACCTTTTGCAATATTAAAAAATGTTCTGTGTTTTTAGTATATTTCTTTGACCTATAATGCCAGAAATATAGATTACACCATTAAATCATGCATTTCTGCATTCTTACGGTATTTGCTTCATTTTCCCTTACAATGAATATGTCCAGATTTTTACAACATCTGGCATATTTACAGCAATTAGTTCTGGACAGGCTGTACTGCTGTCATTCTAAATTGCAAAGTCCAAACACATACACAAATTATGATTAGAAATTATTTAGTCAATGAATAAGTAGTTTATCTTACTCACTTAAACCGTAAAGCTATCAAACCTGACAGGTCTGACTATTTTGATGCTGTTTTCTTTGATTAAAATTAAGGTTTTTATAAGTTTTAAATCTTTTAGGTTAAGTACCAATGTGAAATACTGTGTTCAGTTTTGGGCCCCTCACTACAAGAAGGACATGGAGGTGCTGGAGCGTGTCCAGAGGAGGGCAACGAAGCTGGTGAAGGGCCTGGAGCACAAGTCTTATGAGGAGCGGCTGAGAGAACTGGGGTTGTTTAGCCTGGAGAAGAGGAGGCTGAGGGGAGACCTCATCGCGCTCTACAACTACCTGAAAGGAGGTTGTAGCGAGGTGGGTGTTGGTCTCTTCTCCCAAGTAACTAGCGATAGGACAAGAGGAAATGGCCTCAAGTTGCGCCAAGGGAGGTTTAGATTGAACATTAGGAAAAATTTCTTTACTGAAAGAGTGGTCAGGCCTTGGAAGAGGCTGCCCAGGGAAGTGGTGGAGTCACCATCCCTGGAGGTATTTAAAAGACGTGTAGATGAGGCCCTTAGGGACATGGTTTAGTGGGCATGGTGGTGTTGGGTTGACGGTTGGACACGATGATCTTAGAGGTCTTTTCCAACCTGTATGATTCTATGAAACATCTGATGAAATATTGTTCAATAGGACACTTTTACTTTGGATAGAATATCTTCATGAATGAATCTTTGATAAAGGAATTCTGAATAAAATACACATTTACTTGTAAAATAGGTGTCCCCATGAAATAAATGGATCTATTATAATAATTAAGGCTACTCTTGTCAAAAAAGGATGATTTGTTTTGCAAATTATCTTGGGGATATAAGGGTCACTGTCAACATCATTCTGTTCTTAACAGTCACTTGTCAGCTTTTACTTTGAACTTCAGTTCAAAGTGTATTTACAGAACTTACCTTTGTGCATTTTTTTATACCATAAATAAAGTCATTAGGTACTTAGCATATTAATTACCTCAACTAAATTGCTTATTATTGGCATAGCTTTTTGACACTTAAGACGATGATCTGTGCATAACCACTATATTATGTCCATACAGTAACCAGTAACTGCTCTAATACAGACTTTCTGTACTGTGCAAAAAAAGTACAGTAACAGAGAAGTAATTTTCAATGATGGAAACTTCAATGTAAGCTGCTGCAATTTTCTAGTATGGGAAAACTGTAAATTGCAGTTTAAGGTGTGGCATATTGATGATGGTAATACTACATGTTACACATAAATATCTATAATATCTCAGTGATGCTATGTGCAGTGTAGGAATCTAAAATATTACTTGGCTTTTTTTTGACAACATGAGTTATGAAGGGAATCCAAAGTGACAACTGTATCATGCCCCTGTACATACGCAGGTGTACACACACACGCACATCTCTTCAACAGTGGAGAATGCAAGCCTACAAATCCATTAGAAGCTTTGAGAGTTGGCAGTCCTTTCCCTCTAGTTGATCAAGAAAATTTGCTTGTTCAGCTACAGAATAGAGAACAATAAAAGGCGTGCATTAGGAAGAAAGTTGATAGTTTCCTTCTGTTTAAAAAAAAAAGTTGTCTTTGTGAAATGTCCTCTGTAGTGATTAATTTCTGCATGTCTCGTCAGCTGAATGCATATCTTAAGTTTTTTGATTTTTTTTTTTAAATATTCAAGAAGGATGTTTAATTGGGTGTCTCCACTAATCAGTGGTTTACATTTGATTAGCAAAGAATTAATGTGCTGAGATCACATTGTTCATTATCTCAAACAGTGAGATTATGTTGTTTGTATCTCGCTCCATGCATTAAACCTGAGATTGGCTGCTGAGTTGTGGATGCGAGGCTTACACGTTCAAATCCAAATTATGAAATGCAGAAGAAATCAGCTAGTATAAACTAGTCGGGAATGCTTCATCAGTTAACAGCTTTTTTTTGTAAGCAGCTATTTCCAGTTTGTCAAGAACTGAAACAAATTGTAAGGCAAAGTGTACTTGAAAGCTTTTCTCTGACGATCCCTAGACAAAGGTAGTTTTTACTATGTGACCCCTTCATGTCTGGTTTTCACAGTAAACCCACAGAGAGGCACAGAAATTTGATTGTAGTTTACTAGCTGGAATGCCTAGAAGTGCTTCCCTCTGAAAGGTATAGTTCAGGTGATTTATCGTTTGAAATGTCGCTTTCCACATGGGACCAAGACAAACTCTGAACAAAAAAGGAATCAGTATGATGTGTAATAACAATGTATCTTAACGTTTGTGTTCTTATCATTTCTGTGCCCTTTTTTATTTTTTTTAATAGGAGAATTTAAGAGTTGTACATGTATTCTCTGGTTTGGATCGGAATAGCTGAACTGGATTCAGTGGAACTGTTTTTAGCTACCAAGCATCTGTCCCAGAGTTAAAAATAGGCTATATTTTTAGGTAGGACTTGAGCACAAAATATTCATGTGTGGTCCTGAGTAACAAAGATGTTCAAGGAAAGTCTGGCTGGTTTTGATACTATAATAATTCTGGAATACATAATAGCAAATTAACAGCAGAAGAAATGGGTAAAGATACGGCCCATGTGTATTTCTGCTGTTATTCCACACTAGTCTTTTCATTATTTGGGGTCATTGGAATACTCTTTTTACCAGTATGGTTTTGTACCAAAATACCTCCTTGGCCTACAGACTGAAAGATGGATCACTTTACATTATGCAGTGTAAAACTATTACATTAAAAAAAAAGTTTTACACATAATTTGTGAATAGTTTGGTTTGAGAGACTACACTTTGAAGGTTTCTGTCTTAGATTGCTCTTTATGGCCAAATTCCAATATTTATGTAACTATTTGATTCTGCTTGCTTTCAGCTGAATGACGTTTGCAGCTAGTAGAAATTGGCTTTGTTTTCTTGAAGTCAACAGAGTTGATCCAGGTTAGCTGAGAATGTTGGCCTGCATAACTTTGAGTTCCTGTCTTGAAGTCTTGAGAATTTTTTACATTGAAAGGAATAAGCTTATACAGTAATTTAGCCAAAAGATGCAAGAGCTTTAAAATAGCGGTATACAAAAGATAGTAAATAAATGTATACTTTTTGATTGAATTTTTCTGTTTATAGGTAATGGGACCACAACTTTTATATAAATGCTTTTAAATGTAAATTAGTGTAAGCAATTGGGACAATATGTGCAGAGAACACTTTAAAAAAAACAAAACAAAACTATACACCCTATAGGATCTCCTGTGAAAAATAGCTTCTGGGAGGAGGATAATCCTTCCAAGTAAATCCCTAATGAGTAGTATTTTGTACAGGTAGATGTTACCTCTCTCTACATAGGTACATACGTGAAATAATTCTCACTACTGTTCCTAGGATATATAATGCAAGAACCTGATGTGCGTAAAATCCTTCTTTAATCATCTAAGGTAGTCATGTATAGTTCTATTTGATGTTTAGGTAAGATGCTTGCTCTATCAAATATGGTGATTAGTCACTCTTGAATACAAGAGAGGGATTTCTAGCAGCAGAAATCTATTTGACTGTAAAAGCTAGGAGGCTGGAAAGAAATCCTTCATATAAAAAATGTCTCTATGTAGTTGCTCATACACCAGATTCTAAAAAGAACCTCTAAGCTGTCAAGAACTACAATATGATAAAAGCAGGAGTGATGAAAAGGAAATGGCACCTTGCAGCTGACCGTATAAAAGCATAAATTCCTCCTGGGACTTCTGCATATAAAAGATAGGTTTCACTACTTTTCTAAGAACACTGTATCACATTAACTTGTTCAAATAGGAGGTCAGATCACAGTGTTTAGGTTTAAAGCTGTCCCACACAGTCCTTGATAAGAAAAAATTGACAAATCACACTTTTGAATAAACTCATTTTAATCCTTTTCTTCCTTTTGAAGTAGTAAAAATATCCCTGTCATGCAGTCGCCATTGCATTTAATGGCTGTCATTTAGTGAAATGAAAAAATTATATCTGAACATAATGCCTTCAAATATGGCTAATAGCATTTTACATGAGGAAAAATATCTTTATTTTACATGAATATGGCTGTTACTCTGTGATTATTATTAAAAATTTAGCTGCTTTGCCTATTGCAGCAGAGTGATAAGAACGGATATGACTTTCCTGTCATTCATGTAAAAGAATAGTAATGTGTATTCTTAATGTTTTGTATAATTTTTCAGAGCTCAACAAATTCTTTGCCAATTATCACTTTATATCATTTTTATTTGGTATAGTAAGCAAAATACCACAAATTGTTAACTTTTAAAATGATGCAGTGATTATGTTTTTGGATTTATTGTCATAAAAATGCTTTTATCCCAGAATACATCACTCTTGGTGAGATTTATGGCAATGCCATTGTATAAATGGGCATTAATTAATGCTAAATTACAATGGGGTGTATATATATGAATTAGAGGTGACATCCACATCACTACCAAATGAGTTCCTAGTGATTAAACTTACTAACGTTTCTAATTAACCTTGAGTGCACTGGACATAAACTGCACACTGAATTGCATACATGGTTTGCAGCTCCACTGAAAGCAAGAAGTACTGTTCAAGAAGTGGCCAAAGTAGTTAAAAGACCACTGTATGCTGAGTTGACATTTGAAAGAGTCCAAGAGAATCAGACCTCATTCAGATCCACTCCATCCAATCAAACAGATTGCAGAGCCAATGAAAAGATGTCTTTGGAAGGCTAAGCATACTTGGTTCTCAATTCTAGTGCTTACTCTGGGCAATACCTTTGCTAGAGCTTTAATAGAAATCTCACTAATGGGGCAACTGAAATACATTACCTTCTTTGTACCAGACACATCTGTATCCTGAAGAGGGGAATCAGACTTTGAATTGTAGTGAAGATGCAGCAGATTGACTCTTAATTATTGGAGGATTCTGCCTCAAAAAACCTAGTATGAGACACTTATTGTGACTGGTTTCCAGAGCACACTGAGAATACTAAGTCATGGCAGGTTTTAGCTGAGATTTGAAAATGGGGATAGTTGATGTGACTGAAAACTCCAGGTTTATTTTGTAAGTGGTGGTTAAAAATATAAAGACCAGAAAGAAGAAAATGCCACTTATTGAAACTAGGAATGGCTTGTAGCATAAAGTAAATACTAGTAGTATTTCTAAGTTATGCATACAAGTGTTTGCTTAGAATGATAGATTTTAGTCCCTATTTATATATATTGTTCTTTGGACCACTGAGGTGCACTGTTTATGCCATCTAACCTCAGTAAGATTGTTGTTGTTATCTGATGTTTGCATGTGTCCAATTTGTGGCTTGTGCGTATGAGAATGTCCTACAATCATAAATATGGATAGTTTCTTTGAGATGAAATTGTCTGTTCTTCTCATGAATCAGTGCAGATGCTGATTTCTAGAATATTTCTGATGCAATTTCAGTTCATAGCAAAAAGGACTCAACTCCCTCATGTTATTCTTGTGGGTTTGTAAGTTCTTACTTGGAGAAAAAGGAGATTAATGAAACATGCCCGGTATGGAAGAATGTTGACCAAGGATAATGAAAAATAACTACCAAAATCTTCAGTCAGTAGGTGTTACTGTTTAGTATCTTTCTGAATATGAGCCTGTTCATGTCACTAAATAGCTCTCTTTGATGTTTGCATGCAATTTTATGCATAATTTTGATGTCCTAGATCATTGAAACAAAGTTGGACAGATGACCATATGTAAATGACACTACTTTCCCTTGTTGTAGAATTCTAGATGCTATGTAACTGACTACCCTTGTATGTGCGCTTTCTATTTTCAATTTATTTGTCAATACGAAAATGCTCATGCAGAGATGGATTTTTTGGCAACTCAGAAAAAATTTTGTCCTTTAAAATTTGGAAGTTCAAAAGTTGTGCAGCATGAATTGGCAAGGTGGTCTGCAGATTTTGATAAAATGTCAGTAGCTTCACTTTTGACTAGAGCTAATTAATGCTTGGTTGGGATATAGAGAACTTTTTTATTACATGAATTAAAATTGTCTTCTGCATTTATCATTCATCCAATGCCTCCAGCGTTATTTTTTTGCTTTTAGTTGGTATGATAAGATGCCAAAGAATTTCAGATGGACAGGTAGCCTTCACTTTAAACATTCTGCTTAAAATCTGAATGGTTTGTATATTGGAACACTAGTGACATCACATTCAGTTAACAGATAGGAAAGCTTAAGGATGAGGGGTGTGTGTGTAAACTTTTCTATCTATTAATTAAATTTTTTTCATGATGTCACAAGCGTCAAATATGAAACTTTAAGCTACAGTGCTGCTTTCTAATGCAATATGTTCCTCTTGTGACTGCAACTATGGGATAAAAGGATTTGCTTTTCATCATAGGCCAAATTAAATTTTAATTGCCTGTGAAAACACAAATGTCAAAAGCAAATCTTCAAGCCAAGATTGTGATCCTCTGTCACAGGATGTTATGTCCCCATTTAAAAGTAAAGTAAGTGTTCACTTCACTTTAAGTATGTTTTCCATAGAATATTCTAAAGTTTTATTTCAAAAAACTGTGCTGTGATAATAGGTACTGAGCAGTGTAGTTGGTAGTAGAAAACAATCTCAATTTACATATCATATCAGAAACTGTTATGCTTATATGTCAGTTTTTTGATGTCTGATCATCTTGCAAGTACATCAAATTGAACATAATGTTTAGTTTGTTAAATTTTATATTGTGGCATGTACAGTTTGCATACAGAGCTCATAATCAATTAATGGGAAAAAGGGAACTTAGTGGATATAAATCAATGAATCTTCACTGTCTTTAATGCTGCATGCTTTGGAATTGACCCTAAGCTTCTTTTTTCTTAATTATAATTCTTACGTATTTCCTGTTATACCAAGCTGTCTTTAACATAAATCCTGGTTCAAAATCACTAATAGGCATATTGATCTGCTAAATATAACTCGGTAGCTGTTTCATACCAGAAGGTGCTGGTTCATTATGATCCCAGTAAGAGGGGCGCTTGAACTGGAACATATTATTTAAAATGCCATTTATTGAAGCTAAAACTATAAAGAAGGAGAGGATAGTATAGATTACCTTACATCCTTTCAGGGACTGGGAACTCTGATTTGTGTAGCGTTTAACGAGTCTTTGGTCAGGGCACAGCTTTCTGTGCAAATTCTGTCCATGAAGGGGACAGGCTTTTTCACTTTTTCATCTTCAGAGTTTTTATAGAATTTTGTTGAAAGAAAAGAACTCTGTTCTTTCAGATAAAAATGATGATTACATGAGAACTTGTTGCTGCCTTTTAGATAAAGGCAAAACACACAGGGCATGTTATCGCTGCTAACAAGTGGGAGCTGCGTATAGAGGCTCCTGTGTTACAGCTGGCCCACCAAGTTCATGCTGCAGCCAGGGGATATGCACAGTGCAACATAGACTTTAAGAGCATGCTATACATGCAGCATAGGCCTGCTCTTACTCAGATACGTGGATTCCTTGATGTACAATGCTCTTTGGGTTGGGATCACTATAGCAGCTATGACTTTATGAATGAAAGAAAATAGGGAATATTATTTTAAAGTATGTAGGAAAGCAGACATGAACATAATGATTTCGTTTCATTCAATTATCATTCAAATATGGCATGTAATTGTAAAACTTACGGAACTATGAAAGTGGAAATTTATAATGATGCAGTCTTAATTTTATTAATTTAATCCATAAAGCAGATATTACACCAAGACAGACATCAAATTAAAACTCTCAGACTCTAATTAGCTTTAGAAGTCTCTTATGTCTAATTTATATGGCTGTCATAATTAATTTAAATACTGATTTCAACCTGGTCATGATGCAGAAAACTCCATTCAGTAGCAACCATTAAAGAAATATTAAGTGGGATCTCATTTTGTAACCATGCTTTAATTTACAGTAGAATGTCCAATTGACTTACATGATTTGGACAATATTAAGGTACTTTATAGGAAAGAGAGAAAACTTGAGAAGTTAACTACACCACATACTATTAGTATTGCTTGGCCTATCATGCAGAAGCAATGCGTTGAACTAAAGGTTTCTGTGTTCTCTGTAGTAGATAATACTATTTTCCGAGAATCCTTAGGATGACAGCATTTTAAGAAAAAAAGACTAAGTTTTGAATTTGAAAAGGTACCTACATGCTTTTTTGCCTCTTTTAGTCCCAAGACCTAGGTGCCAGAAAGGTGTAAGCCATCTAAAGTGAGGCTGGAGCAGAATTTCAGTGTCTGTGGACCAGATTCACTAAAGGATCACAGAAGTTTGTGTAGAAATATCAGTATCGCCGCTGTCTAGCGTTTAAAGCTCTTGTATTTAAAGCTCTCTTGATACGTAGAGTTCTCTTTCTGTACGTGCCCTAAATGCATCAGGCTTTGAGCAGTTCAGTATCCATCTTGCAAAATTTAATCCAAGTTCTAGAATCCATTAATTATTCCATCTAACCTCTTGGTACAGCCCAATTCAGTAGATATTCTCTGGCAAAGCCCTGTTGATTAGGCTTCTTAAAATTTAGTTATTTAGTTCTTTCTGTTAATGGCTTATGGAGGAATGAGTAGTAGCGTTCACCTGTTAACAAGTTCTCTAGTTAGGTAAGTCTATAGCTCAACAGCTAGAATGATCATCAAGGAAGTTGGAAATGCATGTTTTGTTTTATTACTTAGGTACAGGATGTTGACATCAACATCAGCAATCTTTTAGGAGGTTGTCCAAAGCCTCTAGGCAAAAGCTCTCCTCCTGAGACTATGAACTGTGATTATACAGATTTATTGGTCTGTACAAGTGAGAAAATAACACTGCAGCCGCATTGTTGGGACTTTTACTAGAGCATACAAATGCACTGAAGTCATTGCAGTGTTTGAAGGAGTGCTTCTATGTTTTCTGTTTTGATTCTGTAACATTAAAAAAAGTAGCTTTTGAAATAGAAACTAGCAGCCAGAATTTATTTTCTGTTAGTGAATATAAGAATAGAATTGAGTTTTGAGGAGAGAAGGGGAAAAAAAAAAGTAGAGGGGAGAGGGATGGAGAGAAAGAGAGGGAGGTTTGGCTAGTAACAGCAGATTTAATTTAACTTACGATGTCATTAGACAGCTTTTAAAAGTGAAGTAACGTTAGGGTGGCATATGCAAGCCTAGCTATATGATAGTTAAAGGCAGTTCCATATAAAACCATTAATATAACTTACCACTGTGAAAGAAACAGTGCAAAAATGACAAGACTCTTTAAAATAAATAATACAAAGAATTAAAAATTGTTTTGTGTTTGCATACTTTTATAGGCAGAGCTCAAAGGTTAATGATTTGTTTCTTGCAAGCAGCATTATATCACCATATCTTAAGCAAATGCTGAATGAGTCACGAAGAGTGGTTGGTATCAGCGCTCATCTATTGTATGGTAGGCTGCAGTGTAAGTTCTATTCCAGTGATTCGCCTCAATGTCCAACAGGCTAATTTCTATGGCGCTTTATTAAGAAGTGGGACCTAGACTGAAGTTCTTGTTCCAAGACAGGATGAGAAGGAATTTGTATCTCTCAGAGGTTAGTGCTGTGTTCAAAGGACCATAGGGTGGAGGCATCTTATTTGAAGAATCAAATAAGCTCTGAAGCGCTGAGAGGAGTGAAGGATACTTAGTTTGTAAATCTCTCCTAGTGAGTTTTGAGCATAGGAGCTTGGATGTGTACCCCTGAGGCCTGCCCCAGTGCACACCAGCTTGGATGTGTGTTGGCTTGTTGCTCTCTCTTGCCTTTGTGTATGTTCCTGAGTGTATGTGCCATCGATAGCAATACTTTTTGTATGAAATTTCATTGAGATAAATGTATACATCTGGGAACGTTTTCTTTAAAAGTTAGATACACGTGGAATTCAGTTGTACTTAAATCTAATCAGAGATTTGAGGTTTTGAATTTTGCACATGTACCCTGGTTAATCCAGCCCTTAAAGTGTTTTATTGGGCTGCTCTGTATGACATCCTCAGATAATGTAAAACTGTATCTTCGCTCACTTGTGTAACTGCATGTCCTGGTTTCGGCTGGGATAGGGTTAAATTTTTTCCTAGTGCTGTGGTTTGGATTTAGTGTGAGGAGAATGTTGATAACACACTGATGTTTTCAGTTGTTGCTAAGTATCCTCCTAGTGCAAGGACAGCTCCCATGCTTACTGACTGAGCTAGGTACACAAGACGGGAGGGAACATAATCAGGACAGCCAGCCCAGCTGGCCAATGGGGTATTCCATACCATGTAACGTCATGCTCAGTATATGAACGCTAGGCGTGATCCACGAAGTACCGATTGATACTTGGTTATTGGTCAGCGCGGGTGGTGAGCAACCGCATTGTGCATCACTCACTTTGTATATTCTATCATTATTTATTATTATTATTATTTTCCCTTTTCTGTTCTATTAAACTGTCTTTATCTCAACCCACGAGTTTTTCTCACTCTTGCCCTTCCGATTCTCTCCCCGTCCCGCTGGGGGAGCTGGGGGAGTGAGTGAGCGGCTGCGTGGTATTTGGCTGCCTGCCAGGTTAAACCATGACACTGCATCAAGTATCACCAGCTATTTCTGAATGGGAAAGTTAGAAAGGAATAATTGGTGAGTTTTCACTTTGCTGGTTGTTAGATAGTCCATAAATAGCTGTGTCCAATTTTCCAGCAGTTTTGGAACACTTTTCCTTTGCTTATATAATCTTTAAAATATTATTAAGCTTAAATCAAGGTAAGTGTTTGGAAGTTTAGGTTTATACTTTAGATAAAGGATGCTTATCTGCATCCAGTTTTCTCATTTCTGATCCATGAGAAAGTAAGTTTCATTTTTTTAAAGAGGCCATACAGGGGTGGATGAGGTAATTGTGTGAAAAAGAGTTTAGAAAACATAAAGACAGTCATATAAGACTAATTATCACTTTTTTTGGCGTACAATAGCTGTCATATTTTCCCACTGAAAATATGAATACTAAACATCAGAATAAAAGGAAAGGAAAAACAACAACTGCAGAAACATGTAAAAGCTATTTTCTTTCTTGCTAGATATAATAAAGAGCTTACATATGAGTAGTCATTCATCATATAAATGAATGGAGTCATTTGTTAAACTTATTTCACAGATGTGAAAAGAAGTTTAACAGTCTTCATTAAAGTTTATATAGGATTTTTCAACTTCCATGTTTTCCCTGAAATTGCTTCCTTTCAGGCTGAGGGGGAAAAAACCCATTTTATTTATTTTTATATCTATTGCAGCCGACTTGGTTGTCGGTGGAATAGTTGATTTGCAGCAGTTTATGGTGATTCAGGATCTGACTTCAGATGAGATAGGTGTTTTTAATGCCATCTGGGAATTCAGGTAACATGCCAAAAAACATTGTCTCTAACAATTAGTGTGAATAAAAGCTGACACCTTAAAAAATTCTAAGCAGTTAAATAGTCTTGACAGTTATAGTGCAGTGTTTTTTAAAATACCTGCAAATACTGACAAATTTCTTGTCAGTATACAATCTAATTTTCTTTCACCCATATTAGAAAATACCTGGAGAGAAGGAATAGTTAAGGGGATTCTTCAAAATATGCTTATGGATATCACTTCAGAATTTTTTTCGTTACAGTTTTTAGGAGACTTCAACTGTGTCACTTCTAATGCTGATGTCATGAGAGCCATCCAAAACTCAATCTATGCTCTGTTGTGAGAAACATGAAAAAAATAAGATTTTTATCTGAGTTTAATAGACCTTCGGATATATGGAGGCCTTCTTTTGGCCAAGCCTATGTGTCACATTTCCCTCTCACCTATGACTGTCTTTCAGAATGGGCATAGAAAAGCTTAAAACATCTTGTCTTCCAGGAAAGAGCCATGCTGTTTCTCTCACCTCTCTGATTCAACGTGCATACTTCATGGCTGCTCACTCCAAGTCCCACACTCATTCCGAATGTCAAGAACCTTTCCCCAGGACATGTCTGTTGTGCTTAAAACAAAACAAAAACATTGCCATCCTCTAATTTTTGGCAAGAGTTCCACTGAGAAATTGAAGATGTTTACTATGGAAATTACCTGTTTGCGACTATTAGGCCTGAATAGTATAGACCACAGAATGATGCATGAGTCTAATATTTCCCCTTTAGTTATCCATGTGAAGTCTGAGATGTTTGCATTAGGAGGAAAAGCCCAGCATCAGAAAAGAATTCTACACAAATTCAGGATTCAATTTCCTTACAGAGCATTAGTGACACAAATTCTAATTTGTTGAGAAATAGTTCTTTGCCAAATATTGTAGATTCAGGTATGGAGCTAGTTCAAGCTGGTGGAGTACTGATGTAATATAATGTAACTGCACCAGCATATGCACAATAAGGCTCAAGTTCCTAGAACATAGCAAGCAGTTAAATTCAGTAAATGCACAGGGAGTGTATTTTTTCCGTAGATAATAGCAGAAGTGCATATGTTTCTCTGTAATTGCTAGAAACACGAGGGAGGATCTGAGTAACTTAACAGTGGGTGGGATATAGGAAACAAATTATGACTGTTGCAGTTATCAAAAGAGTGGAATACGAAATGTTGATGGTAAATAAATAGAGAATAACGGTCCTTGCTAATTTATTTGTACAGAATGATTTCATGCTTTTTGTGTTTTAGTCCTAAAGCATACAGAAAATTGTAGCTTAAATTCTTTTATCACTGACGTGACCTCTCAAGACTATCAGTATTTCAGAGTTGGGTAACACTTCAATTACATAGTAAAATATTGGAGGTAGCTGTCACAAATGAGTGGTTTAGAGGCTGCTTAAAGAATCACCATCAAAGGTATGGCAGAAAGTGATTTTAATAGAAATTTATAAAAGCGTGACTTAACAGAGTTCGATGGCAAGGTTTACTCTATCACTTGCTACATGGATGAAGTATACAAAGGAAAATTGTGTTAGAATTGAGTTGGAATGACTTATACAGAGACTGAGGATGAAAAGGGGTAATGGAGACCCTCTCGTTGAGTCATGAGGTTCAGAGAAGACCCCTTTGCTTTCTAAACTCCTGATGGAGTCTCGGTGCAGCTGAATCGACTCCTAGTCCCAGACTTGGTCAACGGTTTATGTCTAAGGGATTATACATGTTTAGCAGCAGTTCTAAGATTCATTCACAGTTTTAAGGTCGATCACAAGATTTTAGCAACATTTAATCATTGACTAATTCAACATTTACAAAGTGAGTTAGTAGAGTCTACTACAATTACAATGGTGACTTAATAACTGATAATAAGCATATTCTGTAATCTAAATCAACTCACACACACACGCACAGACACAAAGATAGACAAATATACAAAGGTATACCTGTTAAAAATTCCCCTCTAGTCTCATGAAATATTCATGTCAAATGTCTTGGCACTTGTCAATGGGTGAGGGGTTGAGCCTCAAGGAGTGTTTCAGCCCAGGTCCTGTTGTCGGTTGGCAACAGTCCTCCAAATATCGCGAGCTCTGAGAGGCAACCCGCTCAGAGGGAGATGCTGGGTGCAGCCCGCTGCGGTCCAGGAGAGCTCAAAGGGCCTCACTTAGGACCCTTGTTTATAGGGTCGCAAGATGATTGACTTTAGTCATCAGTAAATTTCCATCCTGGCCACAATCCGAAACAATCTGGGATAGTAACAATGGTATCGTTCCACAGTATCATTCCACTTGAGCTATGATCCAGGTAGGGAATGTTTCAAGGCTGTTGGGGATGATGAATTATTCCTGCCCTCGTTCCCTACCTTGGTCAGGCAACAGGAGTTCCTGGTATGGTTAGTGCCGCTCCCCATCTTAGCCATGCAAGAGTGCCTGGTACGGTCAAGGGACACCTAACTGCCCAACTTATTACACAAAGGCTAAGGGCTGACGGGAATTCCTGAGATCGTAGCATGGTCCAGGGGAGGGGGGGAAATGCACCATCACAGTAGCACATATAAAATTCCTTTGGTGTACTCCTGTGACTTCTTGACTGCAGTGGAACTGGCATGCTTA
Source organism: Calonectris borealis (assembly GCF_964195595.1). Lineage (NCBI taxonomy): Eukaryota > Metazoa > Chordata > Aves > Procellariiformes > Procellariidae > Calonectris > Calonectris borealis. The sequence continues at coordinate 14,833,452 of NC_134323.1, forward strand.
TTTGGAGAATTAAAAATGAATGTATTAATATTTTACAGCTATAGCCAAACTGCTGCCATGCATACTCCAGGCTACTTTTGAATTTAGAATTTAAAAAAAAAAATTGCTTATTGGTTTAAATAAACAGATGTAAATACTTAAATGTTTAGCCTGTCTTTTCATAACAGTTATGCATAGGTTAAAATAAGGCCACAGAAGCTACTTACAGAGGAAACTGGGGGAAGGATGGACTTCAGGGGGTGGAGCTAAACCTGCCTTACAATGGCAGGTTTTAAATACAGGTCAGATGAAAAATTGAGAGGGTATTCCTTCTGAGTCAGTAGTTTAGTGACATGTCACAAGAGCGGTGATTTTTCACAAGACTTCATGTAAGATGCTAGTGTTAATCAGAAGCAATCAGTCTGGATTATCCAGAGCACGTTTGGGCTTTTTTTGTTGTGTGTAGGTTTTTTGGTGGTGTGGTTGGTTGGTGTTTTTGTGGTGTGGTGGGGTTTTTTTTGGTTGTGGGTTTTTGTGTGTTTGTTTTTTAAAGATTGTGTAGCCAGAGCTCATGAGAGATTTTCTCATGAAAGGGCTTTCTGTTAGGAAATACTGATCAGTTAAAAATGGTCACTTTCAAGAGAACATTCACTGAAGCTCCAGCTGTGCTTCACATTCTAGCTGTAGCCTCTGAGGAAGTCTGTGATCTAATCACATGGTTGTGACAGAATTGGGGGGCTTCAAATGTTATAAGTCAGCGACAATGTGTATCAACCTAACACGTTGTGTCGAGGGGCCTTAGAGCTTACTAACTTGTACACAGCTGCCTAATTGGCATGTGCTAGCAAAACAACTGCCAGAGTGTCAGGCAATCAAGGAAGCCTGGCCATGAGACCGCATGGCTGAACCTGAAAAGCGAAGGCAGTAGTTGGTAGAAAGTGGCTTATTTCTGCATTTCAGTGATTGACACAAAAAATAGTGATGAAATTGAGGAAAACTGTACCAGTTCTACTCAATGGAAGTTGAGATTCCCAGGAAGCACCCCTTATTTCTACAATGCAATTAAATCTCTTATTTTCTATGTTTGTGATCTCTGAAACACTTGGAGATTAATTTGCCTCACTTCAGTACAAGGAGATACTTCAAAACTGCTGTAGAAGATGCATGCTTTTCTTCAGCCAAATCTGTCTACTTGTAGCACTCCAGAAAAGCATTAACAATGTTGAGAATCCATTAAAGTAGTGCTCAGGAATAGGAAATAATTTCACATTGCCTCAGGTTGAAACATCTGGTTAAAGTGCAAATTGCATTCATATTGTCTTACAGCTTCCAGTAGCAATACATGGGGGAGGGGAAACTGACTGGTATACTTTTCCTAAAATTTATTTAGATTCCAAGTTTTCACAGAGAAGTTCTGAGTTCATAGCTTCCCTCTACAGTCTAATGCACAACCTGGAAGCTTTTGTTTTGAAAGCTTTGTTTGCAGTTGCCTTTAGCTGTGTGCATGATTTGTAATGCTGCTCTCCTTGGCTGTTTTGTCAAGATCTGGATAAGTCTGGTTTGCTGTAGAGTTGTCTTTTGTCACTGATCTCATGCCTTGTCAGTTCATTTCATTGACAAGACACTGGTACTTTGATAATTTCATCAGAAGCCTTTATGAATGTTGTTGTAAATACACAAAGTTCCTCCTTTAAAAAAAAAAAACAAACCACAAACCAACAGTATTTTTGAGAATCCTATAAATCTTGAGACTGATGATTCAAGTGGGCTGCATTTTTTTCATGGGTCTCTACTGAATGTCTATCTCCTACATAATAGGAGTAGATAATTTTTGCTGTGTACCCTTTGAAAGAGTTCTAGCTGGTAAAAAAAAGACATAGCAATAATTAATTACAATTTCTTCATTACTTCATTGTAAATAGACTTCAACTATTTGACTTTTTTTTTTAAAAAAACCTATTGTTAATGAACAACTTCATAGGTTTGGCTTTAGGCCAATGTTGGACAATTGTTTTTAAGAGAGAATTTTAAAAAGTAAGAACAAAACTCTGCTAAGAGGCACACTTTGCAGCATTTCCAGCTTCCAACTGAATACTTAAATCTTCCAACTTAATTTTAGAATCTAGTTTTTTGGTTAAAGTGTATGGATTCAAAATGTAGTATTTGCTTTATACCCTCTTTTTTTTGCTTCTGTTTTTTCATGGTAACTTGGTATTCCTCAACTGTACTTTGGTTTTGTTTTATTTTTTAAACAAACAAACTTTTTGCTAGTTTGGGATCAAAATATGAATGCACAAGGGATTAAAACACTACTAATAAAGACCTGAATCTTTACTCATGTAAATAAAACTCCATGAGTTTGACGAATGGACAAACTGGGATCAACAGACGTTTTTCTTGGTGTTACAGCTGCTGTTAGGGTGTGAATACCATCAGGGCTTCTGTTGGCATAGACTGTTCTATTAGGGACAAATATAATCTATTTTTGTTCACCTACATGAAATGCAGCCAAACAAATGCAGCTAGTAAAAGGCAATACCACAAATTCACAAAATAGGTTTACTCTATATGTGTATACCATATTTAAAATCCCAACAGCGAGACATAGGGAACTCAGATGTGTCTCATATTTTGACTTCATGCTTTCAGGCTAAAATGATGTCTTCCTTCAATATTACTATCATATGATTTTTTGGCGTGTGTGTGAATTATCTCCTTATGCTTACCAGACTTAGAGTATCAAAAAAGAGATAATTTAGAGTCCAAGAATATAGTGCTCAATTCCCTTTTAAATGCTTAAGAAATTAAAGAAATTAAGAACCAATATAAGAACAAAGTAGAGACAGAAGGGGGCTAACACAGGGAACGGAATGGTTAAGAATACAGAAGTAGATAGAAAAGATTTCAAATGCACTTACAAGATATCGCCTGCTGTTGTACCTTGCATGAGTTTTTTGGGTGTGTCTTCCTGGGACCATTCTGATGTTTTTTGGTTTTTTTTTTTTTTGGGGGGGGGGGGGGGTGGGTTAATTTATTTTTTCCTTTTTTAAATTTTTTTTTTTTTTTTAAATCTTACTCACTGCATTGCCTTTACAGATCTCTGTCTGGACTCCAGTGGTATTCAGGCTGATGCTTTAATAACTGCTGCTTCTACATTGTTTCTCGCTATTTTGAATTCTTTGACCCTCTGGGTTTATCTTAATGAATAGCTGGTGGGATGTGTGAATACCATGTACTCCAAAACAAAAACATTGTTGCCATCTGGGAGGTTTTTGCTCAGATTGTGAAAACAGGTTCAATATTACTATAAATTTGTTTTCGGCTAGCAGTATTCTTGTTGGCTTCAAATGGGAAAACAGCATTGTAGTTTAAGTAAAAATTAAGAAATCAGTAGATGGTGCTATAATCTTAGTTTTAGCTTGTTAGTGCAACAGGTCTTGAAGAAAGACTTACTGTGTGGTGGGTTTTTTTTGTATCTTCGAAAAGGAAACATATATAAAAATGTAATCAACACAATGCTATGATTATTTATATGTGTGACATTTAGAATATTTTAATATAGTATTTACTCTGAAGGTTATGCTATATTTAGGTACAGTTCTTTATGAGAATCTACTGGACAAGCAACAAGTATGTGATGTGACTCTGAAGAGAATAAAGATTTGATTGTGCCCACTGTGACTTTTTTCACAGCTGTGCATTGGGTTTGCTTTGCTTCAAAACAGCACGTCTCCCAAAGGTTCCCTGTTGTGCTGAGAGAAAGAAATCTGTTGTTTCTTTTGAGATTGTACATCTTATTGGAACCTAAGAGATCTCTGCATGCTCAATTCCTCTTTTTCTCCTTACTGGCTCTTTTCCTCTGGGGGGAAGGGGAAAGGGACAGGGTATTTCCTGGAAGTTTGACTTAAGTAATTTTACTCTTCAGAGAAGAGGAGTTGCAAATGTAACCTGTTGTTAAGATGACTGTCTGGGGAGGGGAGGATCTTTGTACATTATCGCTCTGTGATGTGTGTGATCTGACGTTATTGGCCAAGAAAATATATTTAAGTATATGAAGCTGGAAGCAGTGGCAGTGATAAGGATTCAGTCATCATTTGAAGATGGATTCAAAATCTAGGAAAGCAAGTAAAATCTAGGACTAAAAGTAACAAGCAATTGCTGCATCTTCTTTGCTAGAAGACTTATCCTGAATAATCTACAGTTTCTGTAGCATGAGAGCTGTAAAAGGTAGCATAGGTATCATCAAGGAACAGTAAATGTAAACTGAAAAACAAATATTCCTGGAGTCTTTCTATACTATAAAAATTAAAGCATATCCCTCCCCCGTGGAGACTATATGGGAGATATGAGCCTGAGCACATGTTGTAGGTGTGAAGTCATTGTACAGTGTTGTTAATGAACAGAAAGAACTGGTCACTTTGTACTGAGGTCAGGAAAATTTCTGGTAAGAAGAGTTTGTCATTTGCAGAATGTAAGCTCTGCACAACTTGCATATATTTCTCTACTTTCTTTCTATATCACCTTTGCATGAATATTGCACTGCTATAGCCTCTATGCACAGTAATACATATAAAGTGGAAAACACAATACATTTTCTACAGGTGGTAGAGTTATGGGAGTGTACAAGACTTGCACAAGAGTGGATTACTCTTGTATTGATAGCAGGTGGCATTAAAGATGAAAAGAGTTTACTCCCACCTTGTCTTGCATTTCTTTTCTAAACCTTTGTCTCTTTTGCAATTACAGACTAGGTCATTTCAGGGAGGTGTGGCAACGATAATTTGTATAAGCCTCTTCGAAGTAAGACTAGGTGTTTTAAAAATTTCATATTAATAGCAATTATGCATTCAGTTAAGTTTCGCATGTCCTGGACAATGAGACATAAAGATATAAGTAGTTTATAGTGGTGTATTGAGGGGACTTTAATTGTTATGGTAGAGTTACTATTATTTTGAGTATAATGTTTCTGTTTTAGAATGAGCAAAATATCATGTTTCTGTGTCAAAAAAACAGTAAATGCTACTAGTTCTGGAATGCATGTGGAAGCTACTGGAAGCTTTTGGTAAAGCAGCAGATAAATCAGTTTTTGCTGGTGTACATCAGAAGTATTTTCACTTCTGTTTAAAGAATATGTAGGAATGTTGAACTATTTAAATGAAAGGATCATATTTTGCAGTCTAGTACCCTTAGCAGAGTAGCTGTATGCTTGAACAAGGAATGTAGTTTAGAGGCCCCTATTTGTGACAGTACTACTTGTGACAGTAGTCACAGGGACATTGTAATAGTTCCTAGTACATTAGATTATTAAAATATCCAAATTTTTATGCTAAGATGTGAATAGCTGCACTAGTTAGATGCAGAACCATTTTAACTGTGGGGGAGCCTTAACACAACTCTAAATGGCCAATGAAGATCTTGCGAAGCTTATGTGAAGTCTCATCTGTACCACTTAATTGGTGAAAAGACTTCTGAGGTCCCAAAAGCAAGCATGAATTATAAAGTACAAGATTTTTTTCCTCAAGAAGATCTTCACTTGTGGGAAGATTCTGAAGTGGGATGTTTTATGAATGAGCATGTGACTTAGACTAATTTTTGCTAAGGAAACAGAGGCTATATATGCAATAAATATAGTACAAATCATAATCTGTAAAGGTTAACAGTATAAAACTTTATACATTGTTTTATTTTATGTTGCTGATAGTAGTTTCTTTTATGAGAGTTCCAAATCGCTCCCAAGCAAAGATACATAGCAATAACACAGAAGTACATTGTATTGTTAGGAAGTGGCTCATTATAACCTCATCTTGCCATATAAACCACCAGCTCAGGGATGCATTAATGCACTTAGAATGTGCCTTATGGGCCTGCACAAGAAACAGATTAATGTTTGTGAAATCATATTTTAATTTTTAAATATTCTTTCAAGATGAAAGGAATCCTCTTTAGTGCCATGGGTAAGCAATATTTTAAATCTGTGTGATTGTAATATAGTTATTAATTTAATGTATTATTCTCATACAAAAACACATATTACCATGGGTCTGGTTTAAAGTGACAGTATTGCAGAAGCTGCTCTTTTTTGAGCAAATATAGTAACACAGTCAATCAAAACCAAGCAATTTGTTTGTTTTACTTTTATGTAAAGGTATACGTTCCTGATGCACTGAAAAGCACTTAATTGTTGTTAATAAATTGTATTTATTTTATCTGATATGACCAAATGTTAAAAACTGTATTGGGGGGGAGGGGGGGGGAATGAGATGAGCCCAAAACCTTTGAGATCGTACGGTGTAACCGTACAATATCCTACTCCACTCTGTGAAAGCAAAAGGAGACTATTGAAATACATTATCCTAGTTAGAAATGGAATTAGAAAAACTATATATGCAGTAGACACTTCTAAATTCTTCTTTTTACCTCCAGAATTATCATTTTAAAATTAGAATACAGTGTACCAGGTGCTAAATCCTGAAATTTAGTATTTCTTCAGAGCATTTTAAGTTGCTGCAGATAGACAGCTAATGCCTCCATTCATTCCAAAGAAGAATAAAGGAGAAAAAAACCCTCAAACAACCCAAACAACTTTGCAAGAATTTGGAAATGGTTCAGAGGAAAAAAACAACTGAAATTCTAAAATTTGTAAGAGTTGCAGCTGTCTTCAGATAAGTAGCCTTTTGTAAGTCATTCATGGAAGGATACGGTCTTATTCAGTTGTCTAAAGCTGTAGGTAAGAATATAATGATAGAAAAGATAATATTAAAACTAGAATTAATCATGCTAGTTAACCCAATGGATGTAAGAAATGTTCCTTGATTGTGTTTTGTAGATCCTGATCAGGATCCTGTTCTTGATTTGTCTTCTGTAGAACTTCACAAGGAATTGTATTGAAACTGCATGATCAGTCACTGACTCAAACAAATATCCTAAAGGTGCCTGTGAAATTGAGGTAGATATAAGTGATACTTAAACATAATAAAAATCCTCTATTACTTCTTCATATTGTCAGATGGCACTCATGAGAAAAATGTTTACTGTACAAACAGAAACTTGATTACCAATATTTTGTAGTTGAACCACTTCTGCTAGGAAAGAGCAAAAATAAGTACTACTTGTACTCTGAGGAAGCTCTTTAGTCACAAATTTCTGTGTATAGTAGTAGTGTCCTTCCAAACACTGAAAAAGATCACAGTTCTGCTGAATAAGAGGAAGGTTTTCTTTCTTTTTTTCCTAAAAGACTCCAAGAATCTAATTTTGGATTTAGGCTTTATATCTTAATCTTCAAAGAATGATTTAGACTAGTAAATTTATCTCAGTCCCATTTTCTGATTTGTGTGCTAGCAAGCAGAACTCTTCATTCTCTGGTGGCATTTGTTCTGGCAAGAGACTTGTAAGCAGCACGTACTGATGTAAAACTCAGCAGTATCACTGGTGTACACTGCTTAGGGAATCAATTTTCTGTGTAATTTGGATGTGGGCAACATGCTATTTCTGACAAGAAAATGAAATTCGCGGTATTTGTAGATAGGTTGTTAGGTGTAATTAATGAGTTTGGCAGGTCTTCTGGTCTCAACATTATTATTTTGGAAGTTCTGGATTTTTCCCAATTAAAGTTTAAGAGCAGTTGATCCCAGCAAGCAGCAAGTTGGACAAAAATGCCGAGAGGCCTGCATGGATGAACAAGGAGCTCCTCCCTCCTCAAACGTAAAGAGGGAATATTCAGAAGGTGGAAGCAAAGTCAAGTATTAAAAAGCCAGTTTCTCCCTACCTGTAATACCGTTCGCACTGCAGAGCTTGTTCTGAAAGGTCTGTGTCTGATCAGCTGTTAATTCATATTTAAGTGTTAATTGTTATTGAAAATTATTTAAATTGACTGACGCTTTCACTTTTAAACTGTATTCCTATTAGCAGGTCAATGATGATTGCTCAGTGATTATTCTGGCCTTCCAAACATACACTATAAGGTAAGCTAGTATAAAGCCAGGAAGAAAAAAGTCAAGCAGGGGAAATCAGCAACTGACTTGGTCCATGAAGGAAAAAAATTGGACCACCTTGCCTGATTGTCTTTAGCTCCCTCTTAATTCTTTTGTTAACAATTTTATGCAAAGTGACTTCTTTCTTTAAGAAGCTGAAGAAGGAAATGATTGGCATACCATACCTTTAAAAATCATGGAAATATTAATGGATCAGTGTAAAGAGTGAGAAATTCAGGTCATTAGAATAAACAGAGCCTGAATTCCATCTTTTCTCTTTCTCAGAATATAGCATTAAATTACAGCACTGTAACACTCCTGAGAAAAAATATTTTCTCTGCTTGCATTTGCTTATCTGTTTCAGACATAATTTTGTTGTAGGAGAAGCTCAACATTAGCTATGAAAATATGAACATTATGTGAAAGGAATGAGGGAATGGATTTCTTATTCTTTTGTTTTCAAAAATTGAAAGCTTTTTATTTTAATGATCACTGAATTCCTTTAGAAGTATGACAAACTTGAGCAATTTACATCTATTTTCCTAAATTACTGTGGTATTTAAAACTATTCACATTCTTATTTGTTAAACACACAAAAAAGACCTCTTTTTGTAGATACACTGTCTGTCATGGGCTAAAGACATCACCATAGTAATTACACATTTTAGGTTTGTAAGAGTATCCGTATATAACATAGAACACCATCAGTTGTTAGTACCTGTGGGTGTTCAAAACTGAATATGAATTCTGTTCTGACATAGTTCAGGGTTGTTTAGATATTTGGTCTAAATTATATTTTAATTAGAAATAAGTTTTCATTTTTAAGTCTCAAAAAGAAAACCCAAAAGATACCTGACAAATTATTTTTCTTTTTTTTTTAATCTCACTATTATCTTAGTACTTGTCTACTCTCTCTCTTTAATCAGTTTGAAACATTAGAAAATGTAAAATCTTACCTCACAACTGTGTCACTTGCAGTGATTTGAGAAGAATTTTTTTTCTTTCATCTAAACTAAAAGTAAATAAATAATGCCTGGCTATTACATAGCATATTTTTCAGCAGCTCCCAGTGTATGTTGAATGGAAGTTGATTGTTATTACCCCATTTTACAGATGAAAAATCTTAAAGAAAAGAGACTTAGCAAAACTATTTAGAACGTCAGGGCCAAGAGCAGAAATCGGTCTCCTGAGTTCCACTGTACTGCCCATGTTACTGTGTATATGAATCAGATTGTATAAATGTTAAAGAAGGCATGTGCTAGTCTAACTGCTCCACTTTTTCTTTTGTACCCCTCTTCCTCACTCACTTTTGCATCTTCCTTGTCAGCACACCAAAACCTTTGAATTTTCTTTATATTCTTTTGCGGTCATTTTGTGTTTCCATATTCTTTAGGGGTGTGTGAATTGCATCTTTGATATGTGCTTATCTGTGGTCATATTTTTGAGTGCTATGTATTGTAAAACAATGAAGGTACAACCTAAGCAGGAAGGGAGAAATTAAGTGTCCCTAATAAAAAAAGAAAAGATACAGTAATGATGAAAAAATGGCAGGTATGTGATGACTTGAATAAAAAGTAAGTTAACTTCATTTGATAGATTGTACGTTGGAAAATGTGTTCCAGCACATTGTATTTAAAATTCATATTTTAAAAAAGCATCTTGTTTATCAGGTTCACTATCATTTTTGAAGGAAACCTAATTGACTTCCACTGCGAAATTTAAGATGAATAGAAATAGGTGAATACTTGTCCATTCCCTGTGACATATATTTGCTGAAGCCAGTTTATAACAGGGAAGAACAGAATTCTTCTGTTTTGGTATATGAATTAAAGGAAATAATTCACTTATTTGCCACTAAGATGTCAACAATATAAACAAAGTTTAAAGTAGAAAGAAAAAGCTTGGTAGTATGTCAGAGAGCAGCTAAGCAGCTATACTCTTAAATTATTCATATGACATGTAAAAATGGAACCTGGAAAATGGAAAAGGAAAGACTATTATTTATTTATTCTACTGAAGAATAGCACATGTAAGTGGAAAAGCAAGTGGAGTCTGAATTGTAGTCCTATCATTTTTTATTTGTGTTTTAAAATAAATAAAATTAAACTACTAAATCAGTCCTATTGAGTATACTTTAAATTCTGGTAAGAAATATCTTTGGTTAAAAATTTTGATGCAGATACACAGTTTCTGTGAATATTTCAGTAACACTAAGAGAGGGCTTGAGCCATTGTCTTTTCTGGTTTCTTTCTAAACTAGTATAAGAACAGGAAATGCAGCCAACACGCTCTGTGAATATTTTCTGCACGTATATATTTTCATATTATATATCATTATATATAGTATTTCTCCATATCACTAAAATACTGTCATGCATGAGTGCCTTTTGCGATTAAAGAATCCTGATGCGAATTTCTAATGCACTTAGGAAACACTGATCAGGATCAAAAAAAAAAAAAGAAATAATTTGAAGCACTTTGCTCTTGGGACTCATTTCATAATGTCCAGGTGTCTAGAATAAGATCAAAGTGATTTTAAGGAAAATTCTGAGGCTTTGTCTCCCAACAGTGAATAATCTAGTAGGGGTTGGTAGAGATGCTGCTACTGTGGCTTTTTCTTGTTTCTTTATACTGCCCTGCAACATGCTCTTCCTAATGGGACTAAGAAAGCCAGCTCCTATGCCAGCTCAGAGCTGCCTGAAGTTTCTCTGATAGGTGGGCATCCAGCTGGCCAATTACATTGAATTTGTGTTATCTTCACCTCAGAGCTGAGCAGCGAATCTATTGCATCTCAGCTTCAACCTTCTCTTGCTTCACCTGCTTTAATAGGCACTCTCACAAAGAATACACTGCATACTGACATACATAAGTAATGCATTTTGCAACTTGGACACGTATATTTAGGACTTACCTCTTGAAGTAAAACTAGTTGATTGAATGCAAAATACCCTTCATGTCAGATGCTGTTGAGGACGCACTGTGAAAACATGACTCAAAAAGCTGTTTAGATGGACCTACTGATTTGTGAATATTTTTTTCTCTCCTTCTTTGCTATATATCCTCAATGATCTTCATCTCTTATCCTTGCTTCTTTGCTTGAATATTCACTTCAACTTGTCAGGTAGCTAAATAAAAAAGTTTACCCATGTACGTGCATGTATGTACATATAAATTTACCATGTGAACATATATTACAGGAGAAATTTAAATATGAAGTAAATAGAAATAATATCATTGCTAAGGTTACAGCTAAAGTTTTTTCTGTGTATTTTTTCTGTGTATATATATCTTTTTTTTTTTTTCCCCCCCCTTAGGTAGTGAAGGTGGAAGAGGAAGAACTTTAGGAGATAGGTTATACTGTGGACCAGGATTCAAGTTTCCAGTCTGATCATTCTTCTGTATAAACCCTCATATACTCACTGTGTTTTGTTTCCTTCTAGAGGTGACTGGATTGCCTGTGTGTCACTGGGCCTATTAAGGAGTCGGTGAGAAGATCTTTTCACCAACTTTTCCTTAAACTGTAATACTTCATGGTTTTTAGTGCAGAGGTCTCATATTTGACCCTTATTTCTGCTGACTTACTTGGGGTCTCATTATCTTCAAGAGTTTGTAAGGATGGGAGTTTTATTCATTGTGTGGTAGGAAGGAGTCAGGCATACAAGCAATTTAAATCAGGATAGCTGTGTCCAGTGAAGAGCATGGCCGAGAAAGGAGGATATTTGTTTCGGGATGTTTTGGGGGTATATCTGTGTGGTTAAAAAAAAAAGTACATTTACGAACCATCTTTTAAAGAGGATTCTTCAGCTGCAGTTTTAGGCTGTGGGCAATAAAATTGACCAGTGACGACACAAAACAAACAGAATACTATGGTGTCAGCTTCTCTTGAACATCCCACTTACGTTTCACACAGTAAAGGTTGGATTTAAGAATTTTAGTTTTCCTTACATATTTTCATCTTTCTTTGCTACTCTTTTTAATTAACAAAGTTAATTTTAGCTGATTGCTTCATCAGAAGGATTTCTTTGGTATTTTCTTCTCCCTCCAACCTGTCCCTCGCTTTCAGCTTCTCCTGTGCAGAGACTATTAACTTTCATGATTTCTTTTCTGTTCACAATATTTACTTCAAAATGATATATTACATGTATAATTCACACGTGTATATTTTTTATTTTCCCTGCCCCTTTTTCGTCTTGTTGCTAAAGGTTTTTGTCAGCAAAAATGAAACTGATAGAGAAGACGGATTCATGTACTGTTACTAATGGTCCAAATGTTACACTGTTTTGTCAACAAAGCTCTATTGTTGAAAGCAATTTCTCTTACTGTGTCAATATATATACCATGCTGTGTTGATATTAATGGATCTGCCTGGAAAGACATTTAATTAATCAGTTCCCAGAATAAACTCTGTCAACTTTAATTTCCTAGCTAGCAGTAGTGCTTGGGCCAGCATGGTGGGTCAGTCAACAAATGTTGTAATAAGTTAGATTCATGTTGAAAAAGCCTTGGTTCAGGACCTAGAAATGGTGCTTAGGTCAGCAATTTGTTTCTTTCTATCTGTGGACATGTTTCAGCTGTCTGACAGCTCTGACATTTGTACAAGAAAAGAAAAGAGTAGTTTGCAGTGTTCCAACAAGTCATAGCATCAAAAGCATTTGCCAAGTTCTGGAGGAAAACTAGGAATATATTCAGTCACCTGTTGATGAGCAAGTGTATTTATTACAGTTTTACTGTAGCTAATAATATTCTGTAACTACAGAAATGTGAATTTTTGCTTCATTAATGCATAAAAGTCAGAAATGATCACAAACTTTTTGAGGGTACTTGCATGTAATTTCCAAGATTTTGTAGCATATGTAGCTGGTTTTCGTCATGTTTTCACTTGAACAGATCTTATAATATGCAAAATGAAATGACTTGCGTATTACATTACAGAGAAGAGAGTCTTACCCAGTGCCTGTTGTTATCAGTAGGAAAATATATCGGTGGATATTGTCAGACACATCAGTGTAAGAACAATTGCAGGGCCTAGTACTAAAAATAATTTTTTCACAATAATTTACAGAAGATAAAGATGAGGCTGAGAAGCAGAAGTTAAAATGAGAGGTTAAAATTGTTAAATAAAGTCTCTGTCAAAATTCTCTTAGTACATTTATAATCTGTTAAAACAATGTTTGTCGCCTCGGAGCTCTGTATCATTTAAAGTAACTCTCAAAGCACACTATGAACTCTGTGAGCTTCAAAGCTGTCTTCCTCAATCTAAAAATTTGCAGTACAGCCTCCAAAATTGCAAACCTTAAGCTTGCATAAGATCTCTTAACAAAATTCCATAGTTATCACAGAAATGTCAGAGCATTGGTGTCCACGTTTGTAAAATAATAAAATAATTGAAATGCATAATTGAAATCCAAGTTTTTGCATTAGATGTGAAAATTTCTTACTATTTTGCAGAGAAACATTTTTAAAGAGTTCTGTTCAGTGTTAATCTGCCTGCTCCTAACGCCCAAGGGTGCAATAATCCATGGGGTTTATGTAATTTCAGAGGTGTTACTAGCTGAAGAAGATGGTGGTGAAGTTAAGTAATCCTGTTTCTGCTTTTGAAAATGCTTGACACTGCAGTTGATTTTAGATGGAGTGTTTGGCATGAAACTGAACATTTGGGGAATTTCTGTATTCAAGGAATTCAAGGCCATTTTGCTCATAGCATGTTTATTCCAGCCAAACAGCTAAGACAACTACATTTTTCTTATTACACATAGGTAACATAAAGTAACTTCAGAATCTTCAGCTTTGACCAAGTTATAGTTAACTTTCCATTCTGCAGCCAGAAAAATTGCTATGTCTGATGCTTCCAGCAAGGATCGTACTTTGAAGTCCACAAGAAAATAAGATTTTTCTTCTGTTTATAAATTGGCTTGAGTGCTTTGAGTGTAATAGCTTTCTGCATGCCTAATATTTACACAGTATACAGGGATTATTAATTGCAAATAGAAGCAAACATCATATATACATAACATCCATATATGCGTGTTATTTACATGCCTGTAAAGTATTTAAAATGTTTTTGCTTTCTTATCAAATTTCAGAATTCAGGAAATTTTGATCCCTAACTACTGTATGTCAGGACAACTAGGTTAGTGGAATGGCACAAAAATAATATTTATATACACAGCCTTACTCATGTGAAGCATCTTGTTTGTATTGTCAGATGAGTAGAAATCACTTCATTATTCGAGCATGTTTTATTTTGAATGTCAAATCTCCAGAAAACTAGTATTTCTTAAGAGATAAGAATAGTATCTTAAATTCTCGTCCTCTGCATGTCACTGCCCCTACTCACAAAGATATACTTTTTAGTGTAATTTATAGAGGCATTGACTAGTCATTTTAAATCCTCAAAATATTAATATCTTGTTATTGTCTGGGCATGCTGTGTATATTGTATATTGATAAACCTTTTTGCATTTTGTCCTGGTCAAGAATGGGTACCAGGACATTTCTATTTGATTAGGAGTGGTTAGGCATGGTAACACTTGAACTCTAGCCAAATTCCTACAATGGCTTGGAGATGGGAAAGAATGGTTGGGAGCCAACATGTTAATTTTATAATTTAGTCCTACAGTGAAGTATACATGCTTTAGGCTTGCCTTTATGACTTCTATTCTTTTAGTAATAAAACAATCAGAATACCTCTCTTGTTAGATAGAATTTAGTTGAAAACAAAAACAACAAAAACAAAACTAAACAAAAAGTCCCCCCCAAAACCCAAACAAAATTTTCTTTTTCAGTCTTACTTGGGTTTTTGTAATATGGAAGGCCTTTTTTTCAGAGTGGAAGTGGCAGGTTCTCTTAAAAGCGCAGCAGTGGCCATACTCATGGAACCTGGAATCATGCCTGTTGTTCTACTAAGATCTGATATAAAGTACATGTTGCCCACAGAATGAAGTAATAAATGAAATTCTCTGTCTCCTGGCTTTTATTACCTCGAACAAGTACCTTATTTATTGACAGAAAGACTGAATTAAAGGCATTTTATCAGCAGAATTACAGATGGGCATTGTTAAATTGCAGGGTTTTTTAGCAAATTAAATTAACAGACTCACCATAGTTTGTGTCAATGGAATGTAACAAAACTTTAATAAAACTGTTTTGTTAACAGACTAAAGTAAGGGATTTCCTGAAAAATGTGTTTTATTGACAAAAGAAAAATATGATCTTGGAGGAAAGTGCAGGTCAACAAACTATTGCGCAAACCTTGAAAATTCTTTATGGTGAAAAATTGCACCCCTAATTCTACTTCCACTTGTTAAAGTACTGTGCTAGATGTGATGATTTCCTTTAAAAAAAGGAGTGCTCTAGACTCAATTGACATTAATAGTTTAGTTGCCTTGAAGCCAGTGGAGCCAAGCCAGCTTCTAGTAGATAAAGATTTGCCTAATTGAGTTTACTAAGATCCAAAGTTTTGTATTCCTACAATAACATATTGGGTTTTTTTCAAAGGTGAGCAATTTAGCAGAGAGAGAAGAAAATACTATGCAATGTGCATACCTCTCTGTGCTGCTAATATTTTATTATGTAGCTTAGTTTTATCCACCTCTAATATTCCAAATTAGATTGGTCTAATTATAAGGAGCTAAAAAACTATTACACTAAAAACAGGACACTAAAAATATATTGAATGACCCTTTTTTCATATAATCCATTGTGGGGTTTAATTTGAATTCATATTTGCCCACTATGACTCGGCAAAGAGAATGCACTTTAGAATGGAATGAAAATTTTAGCAGAAATGGCTGTGCCACTCTAACACTTTCCTTCAAATACTCAGTGAGGAATATGTGTATCTATGGTATACATTCTCAGAATTATAAAAGGTGGCTACCCCAATGTATTAGATAGTGATCCAATTAATGTATTAAAATAACAGGACTATTGTAGAGTTGAACTTAGGTGGGTCATTGTGGTCCCCCTCTCCCCCGGCTCGATTACTTCTCTTAATCTTTATAGTGCAGTTCTTCTCTTGTATCCTGTATGGTCCTTCAGGGACTTCATTGTTCTGCTTTCAGAAACCAGAACAAATGTATTGTAAGAGATCTTCAGCTAGAAATACTGTAACAGAAGCTGTTAACGTAGTATGAAACTGTGATGAAGAAAGGTGATAACAGCCCTAATCTTACCTTCTATAGTTATCCTTGTATTGAAGTTGTTACTGGTAACATTTGATAGGCACAATATATACTGAGTGTTTTGTAGGATGAACAACATATTTATTCCAACGTTGAACATTTGCTAGCTGTTGGATGTAAGATTTCCAGAAATTGCAACAAGCAGATACCATAGCAAGATTATATATTTGGAGCATATAAACATCAGGGATTAAATTGCCATATTTAGCTACCTATTCATGAATAATATTATTGAAAAGAGATAACACCCACAGAGTATCAATGACTCATAATATGGAAGTCGAGATAAAGATTTAAACACACTGCTCAATTTCATCTAATTATTGATGCTTCCTGTTTTAAACTAAGATATCTAGGAACTTTAGTGTCTTTGAGATCAGATCCTGCAATCCAACAAGTCATATTTTCAATAATATAGGAGCTTCCTTTATGGTAGGTGGAGGGTTCTGAGCAGTCTTGAAACTCTGGTTGAAGAGAGATTCTCTTCCATTACTGGCAGATTGTAAAATACACATAACATTCTCTTCTGTCATTTATTTTTTGTTCAAAGACTTCTTGGAAGCCTATAGTTAATTGGATAAAAAGGTACTAACTTCCCTAAAGTGGGTCTTACCTCTTATCTCAAATTAAGACCAGATTTGTTTAAGGTGCCAGTAGACTTTGCAACAGATAAACCATTTTATCTGCATGGCATTATATTCTAAGTAATGCTTCTTTAGTATTGTACCTTCTCTTAGCATCCATAGATAGAACAATTCTGTTGAGACCTACTTTAATAATATGAAAATTAAGTTTTTAATGTCTGCTTTTTTCTCCTTTTGTATTTGGTTGTGTAGCTTTAAATAGGAAAAAATGCAATATTTTAAATCAGCGTGACAAGGAATATAATTTAACGGCTCAGTTGTGGTGATGTGGGATCTGATTTTGTAGCAGTCGTTACTGATAGTTACTAGTTTGTGTGCTATGGGGAAAAGTCTCAGAAAAGGGAGAGTGAGGGAAAACAGTTTTGCAGCTTGATTGCCTTATTTAATGAAGGATTCAAATAATATAATAAAAAAAAAGTAAAATGTATTTATTCAAACAGCTGCATGGTAATACACATCCTGAATCATTCTAGATACAGGTGATCTACCTAAAGGCTGAGTATGGAATCTAACTGGCATAGCTTCATCAGGGAAGATTTAAAAAAAAAAAAAAAAAAAAAAAAACAAACCACACCACACACACACAAACACCACCACCCCCTGCAAACGCTAAAAAAAAGCCCCTATGTGTATGTATTTACTAGAGTGAACAAAATACTTTTTGCATTTATGTTTCTAATGAAGTTCAAATTTTCATTTTACAAGCATCTGTGAAACTCCAGCAGTTAGGTTTCAAGCAGTAGAAGATTTGTCATTTTGGAGCACTGGCAAAAACATGATACGTTTTCCCAGAAACTGTGTAATCTAGTCTCACTTGGGCAACCGATTGGCTTGCTGAGTATTGTTTAGTAGCCCCTTCGTGCTTTGGGAGAACAGAGGAGACTTCATGTGCAATGGAGGTTGTGGCAGGAAAAAGGTACTTAAGGATATTGTCTGTATTAATGGATGTGAGAATTGTGAGAATTTAAGACAATTAGATGACATTTATGTGTTTAAAGTCTGTGGATCCACTACTGTCATTGGACAGCCTTCAGTCAGAAAGAAAACTTTTCTTCGTTTGTATGTGGCAAGAAGATTGCCGCCTTAACTTTCAGATACCCCTAAAGATTAGACTACCGCAGCATGTTCTGTACTATTAACATTTTTATAACACATTTAAGACTTGTTGTAAGGAAATTAAATCTCGGGTATGTGGAAAAAATAAATGCAACAGAAAACGAGTCAGAATGAATATTACATCAGTGACCTCCTAAGTCTGTTGCAAGCTGTGGCATGGTGAATGCTGACCACATCAGTAACCTTTCTGAATCTGAGCTTTGATACTGAGGTTGTAGTGTGTAGGAATGTTCCTAGAAAATTACATTTTGGTTTTGTATTTCTCCCATGAAGTACTAGAATACTGTAGAGTAAGCCGTATCATTATTGTCTTATATTGGTGTTGTGAAAAGATTTAGTAAGACTGTAGAAACAAGTCAGAGTTGCATTTGGACAACCATATTATGAGCCAATTAAATTGAGTGATTAGAAAGTTTAGAATAAATTGTTTTGAGAATGTATATCTGCTGAGAGAATACTTTGGCGATTGCATATTGTAGTGGACATCCAAATAACTACTCAAACCCCACAAATTTTAATATATAATCGCTCTCCAAACTACTTGCTTAGTGCTATGTCAAGACTACAGTTTTAATGATGCCTCATGCTGCTACTAAGCAGTGGTTAAAACCAGTATTTAAATGAACATATTAAGTGCTATTGAAAACCACCATCACGTGAATACCAGTTCTAAAAGCTGTCAGTTCACTAAAGCTTTCAGCAGTGCTCACCCTCTGCAGGACCAGCTTTTACCTTTTGCTCAGAATGGTAAATTAGAATGATTATAAACCTTTAATCTTCTTTCATTACTAAGAAATAAAAATGTAAAGCTAGAACAATTAAAAGTGGCTGAAAGCCATGATTATGCAAATCCCATTATATATGTTGTTAAAATGTACCCAAATACTGCTAGAAATAGGAAGAGAAAGGATTCTAGGAGGAACCCAGAAAGTATTTTCTTAGCCAGTAGTAGATGGCAATGTTACTTGGTTGAGATAGGAACCTCAGGTGGGAGCAGCTGTGCTGTAACTGGAATGTGAAGGAGTGCAGAAGGCCAAGGAAGAGGGGACAGGTCTCAGGGGAGGATGTTGGCCAAAGTTTTATAATAAGAAGGAACTCAACACTGTAAAGAGGGAGGCAAGGCTGTATGCATATACAAGCATACGAAAGGGCATGTAATGACAGAAGTAATAGGAAAACAAAAGGAGGTAAAATGGAGAAAAAGAAATTGAATTATGGAAAATTATCTTTAAAAAAAGCCAGAAGGAAGGCAAAGGAATAAGGGAATTGTATAACTACTACAAATTCAAATATACCTGAATGTAAAGAGGAAGCCATAAAGATAATAAATATTTAATTGGAATTATTAGTGAATTGAGTTTAAAGTGGTTAAAATTAGGACTGTAAATGTCACTGAATAAGATTTCTTTTTTTTACATGACCTCAATTCCTGTTCCATGGAGTACCATGTATTAAGATTCCATATATATAAGTATAGTATCTATATCTCTTTATAGAAACTTTTACAGTCTCTCCATTCTCTGAATCATCTTCATCACTGAATTTTTCTTCTGGAAGATAGATAGTGAACTATGTAAGATAGAAATTAAAAATGCAGTTCTCTTGGTGCCTGCTTATGCTTTTTTACAATTGCATCAGTGATGTATATGAAGAAGAACAGGAGCAATAGTAACATGGAAATCTGCATCTTGTACTCTAACATAATGAGGAACCTGAATTCTAAAATACGTACTCTGCAGAAGGCTCTTGGATTACGGTTCAGGCAAGTAGTCAAATTATTGGAAGGAAAGATGTTCCTATCAAAGAATGAGTTCAGAAATGAACAGCTAGTAAGAAGCAATTGAGAGAATAGCAAAAATTTTAAAAATACTCTCTATTCGTACTGTGAGACATGGTAGTGTTTCTGAAAACTAATGTATGGGTGTGTTTTCTTTCTACATTGTGACTCCTTTAGAAGAAATCTTGAGTGCACAAACCAGAAGAAAGCCACCAGACTCCTGACCTGCTAAGTAAGTTGGTAGTTTAGACAAGGCCCATTTTGATAGAGGAGGAATTATTGGAGGCCATGATTGTGCAGGATGAATTTGTTGATATGACAATATATGTGCTTGTCCTTTCATTTCTTAGGAAAAGTAATCCTTTGTGCATTATTCTGTATGTACTTCACTCATAGGACCAGTGTTTCAAATGATGCTCTCTTTGAATCTGGATAGAAGATCCAGCATGCTGCAGAAATTCATGCTAGTCTATCCCTTCCTCAGGTATAGGTATCATTTTGTCGTATTTTTAGATGCTGTGTAAGATTAGCTTTCACAACTGTTCTCTAAATCTTCTGATATTGGTAGGACTTCTGTGCTATCCAAACGAATACTTGAATATTCTTGTATCAGAGTTAATAGTTAGATATTCTTGTATAAGCCTCTCTTCCATGGTGATAAAATGAATGTATTTAGAAGCACATTAAATCTGCAAATTTGAGTACTTTCATGCCAGTGTTCCTTTTATTGCAAGGTATCCCATTTTCATCTTCATAAAATTAAATGCTTACATGTACCATATAATGAAATTTAGGCTCAGCAGAGAATTTGTTCTGTGCATTTATTAACTTTTGACTGCATCTCTGTGTAACTGCTTTGGAAGTTTTATCAGACTGAAATGTAACCAGGATACATTTACCAATGAAAGAAATGTGAAAATGTTGACACACAGGAAATTGTAAAATTAAAAACCACACAATCTATATGCATCACAGTAGCCTACTAGACGCATCACAGTAGCCAATCTATATGCATCACAGTACTGGGTGTGAGGGGGAACCCGACCCTGGCTCCATCTCTAATGCTGTTCATACACTATTTTTCATTATTTTTGAATGGAGAGATACGAACTTTGTGTGTGCAATTGCGCGTATTGGGAGTGAAAAATACGATGTATTGTGCGCACACATGGTTGAACTGAAGTGTTTATGGATTTTTTTAATATAAAAATCTTTAGATCACAGTGTGACTTAAGAAATGCTTGTACATAATGGACGTGTAGAGGTAGCTTTGTCAAACATGCTTCCTAAGCACACAGACCTTTCCTGATACCTGCTAATTAAGTTTTGCGAGTGTAAAATTTATTCAGAAATGTGTCCTCCTAAATGCTTGATAAAGATCAAGTTGGGAAAACCTTCTAAAACTGAACAGGCTTATGTTAATGTTTGGTAAACAGAATAGGAGAAAGAATGAAAAAAACCATATAGCAGCAACAAATAACTCCTAAGTGATTTTATATTTCAAACTCAAGGGCAGAATTTCCGGGGAAGTAAAACCACAAATGAAGCTGAAGTCAGACATGTGTTCAGTAATTTGAGTATCAGTAATTTGATGACCACTGTGTGCCTCATTGTTGCCCTTGAGCATATTTTCAAGCCCATGCAGAACATATGACCATCACCATCTGAACTTTGTCCAGCTGTGGTCCACACGTACCCCCTTTTACAAACTGTTTGTGTCTTCCTGTGACTGTTTAAAGTCTGAAATTGTATGAATACGCAGATACATGCAGGTCAGTATTATGATATGTTCTGGCTGTTGGACAACCCAAGTGTATGACAAATTGAGCATGGATTTTTTTTTTAATCATGAAGATCTTAATATTGTTACATGTGTGCCATATGCAATTATGGTATAATTCAAACACCAAATCCTCTGTGTGCAAACACCAATTCCTCTGTGCACAGTAGATCCTTAAGGAATAGATAAATTATAGTGAGGTAATAGTCCTGTCTAGAGTGTATGTTTCTTTCAGAGTTAAGTGTAATAGATAGTAGTATATCAAAAGGTGATGTAGCCATGGTTTCACAGATCTTTTCTGGTTTAAGAAAATAGGAGAGCGTTCTAGCGCAGTAGTAAGTTCTAATTCTTTCTCTTTTTGTTCGTGTGTTTGTATACGTGCATGCACACACACATTGTATAGTAAATAATACCTGCAATGAGATATTCTAGTTGCAATCAGAGAACTAGAGCTCATATGGGAAGTATTTGAGGCGCTGGGAAATCCGAAGTACTCTTCTCTTTCAAAACTGTCTATTCCATACTTGGATATAAATGGTGAAGCTTTATCATCGTGCTGGTTCTGATACACAGAGCAGTGAAACTTTAGATCTTAAACTATACTACGAATATGCTTCAACAAACGCTCTTATTTTATCTTCTCTTGATAATGTCTGTTATCAGTATGTGTGGCTGTGGTTGCAACAGTACATGCTTTCATACCTTTGGATAACTTAGGGTTAGGTATACAGGATGTCAGCGTTTATGGATGTGGAAATAAGTATATAGAAATATTAAAAAGGAAAAGATATTTTAACTATCAGATAATGAGAAGGCATTCTTGATGCTGTGAGATCAGATGAGAGGTATTACCTGTTTCCTAAAGATATTATTCAGAAGAAAAAGGTCTGCCTGGTAATCAACTTCATAATAAATTTGGCTTATAAGTTTCTGTTTACCTCAATTTATGTCAAGGAAGCATTCTAATGCATTAAAAAATTGACTCCAAAAGGAAAGATTAGGGTTTTTCCTCAATTTATAGTAGCAGGAAACTGGTAAATTCAACAAATTAATGTGCATATGGTATATGGTTCCCAGTTCCAGATAGGCAGAACCCTTTTTTTTTTTTAAGGTTCTGAAGTATTTGAAAATGTAGCTGCTGGGCCTTGTTTGTTTGTTTTCTTTTTTTAATGCCAGCCATTGATTATTGATTCAGGACATGTTTGGAAAAATCACAATTCTAGCTTTTAAAGTTTCCTTCTTTTGATCTTCCCTTAAACATCATCATCGTGGAGGAGGAAGCATTCTTTTTATTAGAACTTCTACTTTCAATTGTTCATATTACCAAGCATTGCCTTTAATCTTCTATTTAATCTTCTATTTAATGTTCTATTAATGTAATGGGTTCCTGTACACTATTCAGTTCCATCTGTGATATAGGTGCCAAAAACTCTTAGTCAGTATTTCCTAAAGTTTTGGAAGTAGAAGAACCACCATTTTAGTTTGCTGCCCAAGATTTTGGCAATTTAATGCTGAGGGAAGTCTGATTCAAAATGTTTATATAAAACTGGAAACTCGATGAGTATATTGTTGACAAGAATATCATTATTAAGAATATATTTATTATTATATTGTTGACAAGAATAAATTTAATTCAATATAAATATTAAGAAACAAAAGCCTAAAATTATGCAATATTATTAAACAAGCTTTGTAAATTAGTTACATTCCGTGTATCATACAGTGCCCTGGAAGTCTTTCTTCATCTTCTTTTTACTTATTTTGGTGGTATTTTCTAAACTGATATGAATGAACTTGTACTTTTTTTGATGCTGTTCTTTCACTGTTTCATTTTGCTTTCAGTGAAGTCTGTCATAGTCTGTTTAGCACTTTCCTATGCAGTTCTAGAATTAATTTTCAAATATACAGTAAGGATGGCTTTCACCTTGGCAATAGTGGGTTTTTCCAATCAAAATTCTATAAGCCTCACTATAGTCTTACATCATTCTGTCCTAATAATAGCGTATTCAAGGATGGCAGCTTTGCAACCTTTCGGAGTATGCAGTGGAGCAAAAAGCAGTAAAGATAATCACATGTAGCAAGTTTTCATAGGTAAATAAATAAAAGTATATTTGCTAATGCTCAAACGCATTTCAGAGTGTGTACACGTTTGTGCACATGTGCACATGCTCAGTAGCCCTCACAAGGGATTTTGCTGGCTGTCCCTAAGCTTACAGAGGTAGGCATGAGTCAAGTGAGGCTTAGTGCAAAAGGGAGAAAATTACAGGTGGGAGAAAATTACAAGGTCCTTCGTAAGTTAATGGTCATTCTTCCTGTCTTCCAACATACAAACAATTGTATATTCTCATTCGGGTAATATTACCTTGATAGTGAATGTCCTGTATTATCATTGCTTTTACAATATTGTTCCCTCTCTGTTATAAGTCCATGTGCATGCACATACATGGATGCAGACATACATACGACTACTACAAATTTTCTGTTGAGACTGCTACTGCTAAAAAGCATTTGAGGCACCACTGCGTATGATATAGTATAATACAATGGTTTCCATATAAAAATACTTTGTTCTTATAAGAACAGTGAGATTGACTTCTTAATACGTTTATATCTTGTTACTCAAGATATAAAGATATCTTTATTTCTATTTCTTGCCATTCTTTTTCAATTTAACTGCATTTTTGTACAATTTTATATTTATAATCCTTCTAATGTTGTAAAACTTTTAGCTCTTTGTGATTCTGAGGGTGATACTTGCTAAGTGCTTTGGGATGCCTTAGTAGATGCTAAGTCTTTAGAAAGTTATTATTGTTGTCATATTACTGATGTACTGCTTATTTGCCCCCATTATAATGCCACACACACAACTCTACTGTTAAGATTAGAATCATAGAATACCAGGTTGGAAGGGACCTCAAGGACCATCTGGTCCAACCATTCTTGGCAAAAGCACTGTCTAGACAAGATGGCCCAGCAGCACCCTGTCCAGCTGAATCTTAAGAGTGTCCAATGTTGGGGTATCCACCACTTCCGTGGGGAGATTATTCCAATGGCTGATTGTTCTCATTGTGAAAAATTTTCCTCTTGTGTTCAATTGGAAGCTCCCCAGGAGTAACTTGTACCCATTACCCCTCATCTTTTCCACGTGACTCCTTGTAAAAAGGGAGTTTCCACCTTATTTGTAGCCACCCTTTAAATACTGGAACATCGTGATAAGGTCTCCCCTAAGCCTTCTTTTCTCAAGGCTGAACAAACCCAGTTCTCTCAGCCTTTCCTTATATGGCAGGCTTCCCAGTCCTTTGATCATCTTTGTGGTCCTTCTCTGGACCCTCTCCAGCCTGTCTGCATCTTTTTTTGCGTAGCAGGGACCAAAACTGAACATAGTATTCCAGGTGTGGCCTGACAAGCGCTGAGTAGAGTGGGATAATGATTTCTTTATCTCTGCTGGTGATGCCCTTGTTGATGCAACCTAGCATCCTGTTGGCTTTCTTTGCTGCAGCAGCACACTGTTCATTCATATTGAGCTTGTTCACCAGGACCCCCAGGTCCCTTTCCATAGACCTGCTCCCCAGCTGGGTAGATCCCAGCCTATGCTGCACTCCTGGATTTACAGAAAATCCTGTTTTCCCAGGTGCAAGACCTTACACTGGTCCTTGTTGAACTTCATAGGTTTCTTGTTAGCCCATTCTTCCAGCCTATCCAGCTCTTCCTGCAGGGTGGCTCTCCCTTCCGAAGTGTCCACTTCCCCACTCAGTTTGGTATCATCCGCAAACTTCATCAGGGTACATTTGATCCCATCATCCAGATCACTTATGAAGATACTCAACAATGTTGGGCCCAATATCAATGCCTGGGGGACCCCATTTGTGACAGGTTGCCAGTTTGAAAAAGAGCTGTTTACCACCATCCTCTGCATGTGGCCTGTCAGCCAGTTCCCTACCCACTGCACAGACAACACAGCAGTTTCTCAAGGAGAAGGCTGTGGGAAACCGTATCGAAAGCCTTGGAGAAATCCAGGTAGACAATGTCCACGGCTCACCCCACATCAACTGAGCAGGTTACTTTGTCATAGAAGGCTATCAGGTTTGTCAAGCACGATTTGCCCTTGATGAATCTATGCTGGCTTTTCCCAGTCACGTGCTTCATTTGACTTGTGATAGCCCCCAGGAGGATTCATTCCATAACTTTCCCAGGGACTGAAGTAAGACTGATGGGCCTATAATTTCCTGGATCCTCCTTTAAGCCCTTCTTGCAGATGGCGGTGACATTAGCCTTCTTCCAGTCTTCTGGCATGTCCCCTGATCTCCACAACTCCACAAAGATTATGGAAAGCAGCCTTGCAATGATGTCAGCCAGCTCTCAACACCCTCAGGTGGATAACGTCAGGGCCCATCTATTTGTAAGGATCAAGCTCCTGTAATAGTTCACATACCAACTCTTCCTTCACTGATAGTGGGTCTGTGTTTGCATCAACCTGGATTTTTGTTCCCAAGGCCTGGAGCCCAATAGTGCTGGTAAAGCCAGAGGTGAAGAAAGAGAACCTCTGTCTTTTCAGCATTGTTGGTGAGTAATTCACGCCTCCTGTTTAACAGCAGGCCAATATTTTCCTTCTGTTTCTGCTCATTGTTTACATACCTGAAGAACTCTTTCTTGTAGTTTTTGACATCTCTGGCCAGTTTCCATTTGAGCTGAGCTTTTGCTTTTCTAACTGCATCTCTGCACACCCTGGCAATGCCCTTGTAGTTAGCAACGGGTATTTGTTCACTTTTCGATCTCTGGTATGTTTTTCTTTTGGTTTTGAGCAGACTCGGAAGCTCGCAGTTAAGCCAAGGAGGTCTCTTGCTCTGCCTACTTCCATTACTTTTAAAGGGGATGAACTGTTTTTGTGCTTCTAGGAGAGCGTTCTTGAAAAACTCCCAGCATTTGCTAGCTCCTTTATCCTTCATGGACACTTTCCACAGAATCCCTCTCAACTGAGCTCTGAGCGAGCTGAAGTTTGTTCTTCTAAAATTTAAAACCTTTGTCTTAGTACTAACCTTCAGCGTGCTCAGCAGGATCCCAAACTCCACAATATTATCACTGCAGCCAAGGCTATCACTAACCGAGTTACTACAAAGCAGGTTTTCTTGGTTTGTGAGTAGCAAGCCCAGCAGTGCCTCATTCCTAGTTGGCACATCCGACATTAGTATGAGGAAGCAGTCCTCTATGCTTTCCAGGAACTTGATGGATGACATGTGAGCTGCTGTATTGTTCTTCCAACAAATGTCTGGGTAGTTGAAGTCACCCATAAGAACCAGGTTCTGTTGACCTGTAGCTTGCTTAAGTGACCCAAATACTGCTTTGTCGGCCTTATTGTCTTGCTTTGGAGGTCGGTAGCAGATGCCTACTGTAAGATCCCCCTTGGAGATGCCCCTTCTGATCTTGACCTAGAGGCATTTGATAGGGTTTCCACAATCGCTGTAGTTGACTTCTACAGCTACTTCTACTTCTGTTGCCACCTTCAACATTCTGCTTAACATAGAGCGCGACTCCTCCTCCTCTTCCCTGCCTTTCTTTACAAAACAGCCTATAGCCATCCATCGCGATCCTCCAGTGATGTGAGTTGTCCCACCATGTTTCAGTTATTGCTATGATATCATAACTTTCTGACTGGGCACGGAGCTCCAGTTCCTCCTGTTTGTTCCCCAGGCTGCGTGCATTGGTATACATACACTTGAGGTGGTTGGTCTTCTGGCTCTCATCTTGGGAGGCAGCTAAGGAACATTTGTCGCTGCTCTGATTGGCCTGGCCTATTCCCCAGTTGGTTGCAATGGTGTGAATGTTGCTACTTTGGACCCCATCCCCCGAGTTCTTCAGTTTAAAGCCTACCTCACCAAGTTGGCCGGCCTGCTGCCAAAGATTCCTTTGCCTCTTCTAGACAGGTGGATCCCATCCCTCCCTAACAGGCTATAATCATCAAAGAATGTCCCATTGTCATAAAAGCCAAAACCCTCACGACAGCACCAGCTACGAAGCCAGAAGCTGATTTGCATTATACGTCTATTTCTGGCTGCACCCTTTCTCTAACTGGTAAAATGGTAGAAAAGATAACTTGGGCACCAGTACTTCTTGCTTGCATCCCCAGGGCTTTGTAGTCTTTGTTGATTCTGCCCAGGTTCTGGCTTGCGGTGTTATTCGTGCCCACATGAAGGAGTAGCAATGGATAGTAGTCTGTGCTCTTGACAAGTTGTGGCACCCTCTCAGCAACATCTCGGACCTTAGCTCCCAAAAGGCAGTATACCTCTTATGACTCCCTGTCAGGCCGGCAGATAGGCGCCTCAGTGCCCCTTAACAGAGAGTCACCCACTACGAGCACTTGTTTCTTTTTGTGGTATCCACTGTGTGCTGCTGGTACGGTTTCTCCTTGCAGACTTTGCTCGTGGGTGTCTACAGCTGTTAAAGCTTCAGACCTGTTTTTGGTTGTAATGCAGGGGGGTGGGGATTGAAACAGAGTCCTGCTTTTGTGGGTCCAAGGTGCCTCATTCTCTGTCGCGTTTGCCACAGGAGCATGGTTCTGAAACCACTTATCTATCTCCGTCTCAGCCCCTCTAATACTGCGCAGCCTTTTAACTGTTCCCTGTAACTTGACCACCTGACACAACAGATCATTGACCTGTGCACATCTTTTGCAGGTACTTCCCTTTTCTCCAGGAGAAGGGTCTGGGCACTCGTTGCAACCTATCATCTGTACTGAAGTCTCCTTCCTTACCTATTCCATCTATGTGGAAGCATCAGACATTGCAGGGGCTTTCTCTGTAGAAACACTGGTTTTAACTCTGAGGCGAGTGCCCACCATTACGGCAGAGACCTAGAGCACTTCCCTCGGCTGTGGGCCTACAAGCAGGGTGCACAGCCCTTATGCACCCTTCTGTGCAAACTGCTGCACCCTCTCGATGCACATGTCAGGCTTTCTATTGTAAACCCTATTTTTAGACTTAAAGCTTGCCTATGGGTATATCTTTGAGTGCTAAAACACACGTCATATCTCAACTTGAGAACAAACTATAGAAAACTGGAAGAAAAAAACAGTTGTTGAGAGACAGAAGTTTAATTGGGGAAAAACTATCTGTAATGGTGACAACTGTCCATTGTATGATATAAACAATACACAATAGTGATAAGTATTAATACATTCCAATAGAAGATTTATTCCACTCTCATATTCTGCATATACTACAAGCAATACAGTAGAAAATAACTATTTGATTTCAAGGGTGTTTTTTTTGTCCTACAGCAAGACATTATCTATAATATTTTAGAATTCAATGTGTTTATTTGCATAACTCTTCAGTAATTATCTCTTGGATTGCTACTGAAGAGCTCTAAGGATAGGAAGGGGCTGTATGTATTACCATAAACTGAGGCCATAGGTAAAAATTTTTTTATAAGAACATGAAAGGAATGTTTTAGAATATAATTCACCTCTAACATAATTCAAAATAGTGACATTTTGGAATACGGTTAGAATTTTTTCATGGACTGCCTTTTTTGAAAGCAGTTATCTTTCATGTGTCACCTCCACCAATTTGAAAATATGTATGTATTGTTATTTTCACAGAACCATCTTAGCTAGTCTCAATATAGAACAATTTATGTATGGTCTGGGAAAGCTGTCTTAGAAAATACATATGACTTAATTTGCATGGTAATTTTATTTTAATTAATAAATCAAATTGATATGGTTAAAGTCTGAAAACATTTCAAAATCTTAACTACCGTATACTCCCCTACCTTTCAGGTTCCTGAATTTGAAATTTAGGCAATGAAAATATTCTAACTTTGAAGTGATTCTGAGCTTGAAATTATTCAGTTTATTTGGCATAACTTCTAAGTGACTTCATTTTAAAGCAGTGTACATAAGCTCAGTAAGGAAAAGGTCAGCTTATTCAGTATTTGTATCTTTAAATCCCCTGGAGTATTTTTTTCAAACTTAATCTCTCTTGGAAGTATCAATAAGATCATATCCCAAAACAGCATGCAGTGTACTGTATGTTACTGCGGAGTGGTTAAGAAATGCTATTTTGTGTCAAGGTATACCTAGCTTGACACAAAACACGTACTACTTGGCTTTTGAATGCCTGTTTATTTGGCAGTTTATGATGATTTTAAGGCTACTTTTTAATTCTAATAATATGATGATAATACAAATGTGTGTGAAGGATAGGTAAGATAATAAGCATTTGCCTAAGTGAGCTAAGGTTAACTTTACACGCTTTTCACATCATGTCTGTTTAGAAGTTGGATGCTGTAATATTTTTAGTTCAGAATTAAATGTGGTGCCATTGCCTTACATATGATAATTTCATATAATGAAACTGTTGAATTTTAAATAACTTGTATTGATAAATATATTAATCTTTTTAATTGTTAAATGTTTAAATGTTAAATACATTTTTACTTTATATTTGACTGCAAACTCCGCTTGTAAAAAAACTATACTATAGCACTGTGAAAGAGAGACGTGTCCTTCTCTCTAAACAGCCACACAGCTGATAAAAACCTTAAAAGTTTCTTTGGTATATCTTTTGCCCAATGGCATACTCAGCTGTACTTACTGTCATTCCTGAACAGATTTTTGAACATCGCTCCACTAAAAGAACTCTCTTTATAGGGACTAGAAGACTCCCAAAGGACTGTATATCATCAATTCCAATGTTTCCTATCTTGATATTTTTAAAAAAAAAAAGTTTTCTTAAGTAGAATCTCTTATTTTCGTTGCTTTCTCCTTGCAGGAATCTTTTTTGCATTTAAAGATTAATAATGCTTTTCCTTAAAATAAACCCAAGTTGTTCAAGCTATCCTTTCAGTTCTAGAACTATAAACATTCTTATTGCTTTTAGTCTTTCCAGCTGGTCCACAACTTAAAGCATACAGATCTGAGAAAAAGGAGGTAGGAAACAACCTAAGAAGTCATAGAATTCTCCAGCAAGAGGCAATGATTTTCAGTCTGAGCAGTTTGTCTGCTATACTTTTGGTGCAGCATATGCTTTACATCTCAAGCAGAGAACATGGGCCTGCCGAACTGATGATAATTTCAGAATTAAGTGTTCTGTGGTTGCCTATCTCCCAATCTCATGTAACAATGTTAGTGACAGAGGAATGGAGGAGGAAAAAATACTGTGAAAGGATGCTATTAATGATCTAGAACATCTCCTGTACTGAAGGCTCTAAGTACTTTATTTCTTGCAGCTGAGGAAGAAGAGCATGCAGATACTTGGGAAAGAGAAAGTTTGGGGGCACAGATTTGAACCTATGCTCTGAATCTTTTCCTAAATCAGGATCTAATTTATAAACTGCCTTCCTGGCATGTTTTTATTTTGGATAATACAGACCAACTCAGTTTATATGTAATTCCGGGGTCAGGTTTTTTCTGTTTGTGAAGTAATCTACTTGGCCTGTCCCAGAAGAATATTTACAGACTTTAACGTTAAGCAAACAAGTAAACTCAGTGGTGTTAAATAATTATGAAAATTGTAATGTTACTTAATTTTCAAAGTTTCTGTGAAGTTTTGATTTAATTCTTACAGCATATTTCACAGTTCTCATATGAAAAATATGATTGCATAATTAAGTGTGGATATTTTAATACAGTTCTGTTATGCTATAGGGCATGGGTTGGCCCTTTGCTTAGGTTCTGGTGATTCTTTTTCCAGATAAATCATAAGTAATTTTATCCAACATGTGAATGAATTATTATATCTGATAAGTATTGGCTAATGACACTTTCAGTCCCTGCACTAGCATAATACATTAAGGGATATATAAATATATAACTGTTAAATACGTATTCAGGCTATTTTTTTACTTGAAGTAATGAGTTGTAGATTGCGTTATATACTCAGATCTGGCATTTTCTTTGGAGATGTAAATTTATACAGTAGAGATCTTCAGCATCTGTTACTGCAATATTGCTGTGATGTTAATTTGTGGCTCAGATAATTTACGGGAATATTTGTAATTTCCTTATATAAAAAGTAGGAAAAAATTGTGAGTGGTTATATTGTTTAATAGTACACTTATATAGCTCATGGTTTCATTAGATAGATTGTATGGAGACAGTACATACTTTTATGTAACAATCGTCAAGGTTTACTATGGAGAGTTTTGTAGTATAGAACAGCAGCATATCTATAATTGTTCCGTCCCCTTTTCTAGATATCATGAAGTTTTGTGTTTTCAAAATAAGCTGATAAGATTTTCCTCACATTTTGAATTTGTGAATGCTTTCAGTTATGTTCTGTAATTATTTGGGGGGAAGGAGGCAGTGCATTTTTAAAAACAGTTTTAGATTAAAAAAAGAGAGATTCTAGCAGTTCAGGTGACCCGTTTGGAAAAAAACCTGTCCAGTCAGCTAATTAATTCCTGTTTTTCTCTATAGTCAAACCAGGCTTTTGGTTATGTTAGGTCAAAGGTATAAGCAAAGAATTGCTGACCATATTGCCAGTACTGATTTTAATTAATCTGGAATTATTTAAACTGTTTCAAGTGATGAAGTCTTGTTATGATACCTTTTGATTTGAGATGTATGATATTTAAAGTCTACTAGCACAGCATGCTATTAAATCAATAGGTATATAAATGTTGAATACTATTGTCACTTCACAATGAGCAATGTCACAAACTTTATCAGATCAGACCCTGGTACGCAGTCCTTAGTATTGTCAGATCAGTGAAGTTGACTCCTCAGTTCTGCTAGTAAGTCTTCATTTTGAATTTCACCAAGTGATGATAGTTCAATCAATTACTCTGGTAACATGCAGTATCGGTTTCTAGTGATAGTAGTATAAATAATCTGATTAGGTGAAAGAGAGAGTACTTAAGGGTTTTAGCAAATAAAAGCAGTTAATCTATAAAGAAAGTGCTAAACCTACTTGGAGAAAAGGGAACATGATGGTTCTTTGAAAGGTGCAGAATCCTCACCTTCTGATGAGTAATTGGAATGGAGTGAGGTTGAGGTTTAGGGTAATGAAAAGGAAAAGTAGAAGAACCTATTAATGGTGGAGATTTGTTGTTGGGAAAGGGAATGATGTAGAATAGGCTGCATTGTGGTTTTTAGGTCGTAATTTGTGTTGGTTGGTTCCTCATCACTACTTACTCCTGGGTTTATGAGAAACTTTACAGGTAGAGCTAGAAAAAGGAAGTACTAAAGTTGGGGAGTACCAAATTGGTGCATGTACCATGAGAGACCAAGGATGAGGGCTGTATTCCTTTCTGGAGATGCAGTAGTTCATCATAGACCCTAAATGTAGGGTAGCCACCATTAGTCATTACAGGAGTTAAAATAATGGGGCAGGGAGGGGACAGGACGAGATGACACCTTGTTGTTCATGGTTATTTACTGCCCGAGACAAAACAGAGATGTAAGCTGGGTTCAGCTGATGCTTAGATGTAGTTGCCCAGAGTAGCTCCAGATTTCCAGTCAACAGAGAAATGAGAGAAGTTTTAAACAGAAGAGGATGGGGAACGAGGTCTTCTGTTTCAATTTATTCTTGGAATGCAATGCCATTCAAGCACTACCATAAAACATTTTTTTATGAATTCTGATTTTTGAAAATGTCTTAAATATAGGACTTAAATTTTTATGTTAACTTCAAAAAATAGGCCATTTTAAGATGTCCAGAGCTGAACAACCCCACCACTTCAAAAGTTATGTGTAGTCCAAAAGATACTTTTTAAATTGACTATAATACGTTCACTTCTAGCAGTGTGATATCTAATTTAAAATTACTTGGTTTAGTACCGTTTAGGTCTTCACATTTTCAAAGCTAGTTATACAGCAACAGTGTATTAGCCATGCAATTTATCAATATTTACTCATTATCCAAATGGCAGACTACTTGTCATAACTAATTATTGAAATAATAAATAGTCTTATTAATAAAAACTGATGACAAGAACAGAATGATTTCCTTGATAAAGACTGATGATAGATTTTAGTATCTGACATGACACTCAGAACAGTGCAGATTGAATCTAAGGCCTCCTGCATGGATAATAAATTGTTATTTCAGAGAATAAAATGATTGATACATTTGCTTTGTGTGGAAAAAGCACCTGGGAAAAGATTCTACTCCCTAAGTTATTTAAACAGACTATGGTGAAATTTTCTTTCCTTGTGACAAATTTAACTTTCCAAGGAAGTGACAGCTCTTTGGCAGAGAGAGAGAAATTGATGCCTGCTTGGGGTCCTTGACTTACAGATTCTCCTAAAAGTCATGTTCATTTGAAAATCTCTTGGCATTCTCGCTCACTTTGCATACTCCTTTGGCAGCACACAAAGGAGTGGCTGCAACACAGCAAAAGGATGATGGGAAAGCATGATCATGTGACATGGCATAGAATATTCTGAGACAAATTAAGCCTGTCAGATACTTTGGAAAGACTGCTGCTGTTTTTATTGCTGCATGGCTGAGTTGGCCTCTGGTTCAAACTCGTGTTTTTTTCATTGGTTTGCTCTTACCTTCTGTGACAAAGCAACCCCAGAGACTAAGCATCTTTTGACAACTTGGAAATGGCTGGGCTGGGGGAAAAAAAAACAGGCTTTCACACTGAATAATAATTAAAAAAAACCAAACCAAACACTATTGTCTGTTTTGGGAAATGTTTTATTCATAACCGGTATTATTGAAAATTAAAACCTAAATATTATATTTGAAAAGTCATCTGAAGGATGTTGGGTGTATAAGATGTCTGGCATTCAGTTTCCTTAGCGTGGGGAAAATAATACATTTTGTTTCCTTTGGTGCGTCTTTTTCCCCATTTTCCATATTTTAATTGAACTTAAAGGAGTTTCATATATATAAAATAGCTCTGACATTTGCAACAAACTTAAAACATGGAAGTCCTATATAATTTTCTGTTAATTACTTCCTTAATAGCTTATTTAAAGTAGTCTATAAAATCAGTCTTAGCACCAACAAAGTCATGATATGGAGATTTATAATAGTTCTTACAAATTTTAGTCTTTCAGTTGCTGAGCTCTATATCAACAATGTTATAAAGTAAGAAAGAGTAATAGAATATGCTATTCTACTGAATGTCCATCTAATTTATTTAGAATTTTTTATGCTATACTCTGTACTTTTCACTATTTCTGAATCATACTCCTATAATCATATATAAAATGTAGTTGTACTTTTATTGGAATTTTGGGTTTAGGCCAAACAGGTGAGTAAAAGACCAAGAAAAGACTCCATATACTAAGACATGAAAAAGATATGATTATTGTCAGGTTTGACACACTCCTTTATGGAACAAACTTTGCATCTGACCCATTGATTTGCCAGATACTTGCATATAATTATTCTGAGAATGGCAGTATTTTTCTTCTGACTCATTAATGATACCTACCTTGAGCCAAATCCTGTCACAATAAACTGCACCCAGTCTTAAGTTACAAGTCATCTTTCTGAAAGAAATTAGATAATGGTAGGATATGATACAAAAATAAACATAGCAAAACTTCGCTTCTGTTTCATATTCTTTTAATTTTTAGTAATGAGTAGAAGGGAGTTGTGGATGACCGACTACCTTTAAAAGTGCTTACTAAGGCGGATATTGAATAAACTAATTATATAGCAAATTCTAATAATAGGTAATTCGAATACTTGTAATTATATGCTACATGCATCATGACAACAGTTCTGTACGAACCTGATCACCTTCAAAGTGATCGAAGTTCAAATTCAAGTGATCAAATTCAAAGGAATTCTGTCAAAATTGTCAATTTTTGCAGAGCAATAGCTGTAAGATAAAAGGCAGCTTAAGAAAAAGAAAATGCTTTGTTACATATATAATTGGGAGTGGGAAGATGTAGTATTGTTTAATTTTGAACTATACACTGGTAACCACAGAGTTCAGGGTTGGGCACTGTTGTATTTGATTGATAGTAGAGTGAAAGAACTTCAGGAACCTAACACAGTTAATCTCTTCCTTACTTGTGCTTATATATCTGTGCTTACCATGTAACTATAGGCCTTCATAATACTCCTGAAGCACTATCATTTGACTGTGCAGAGTACATTGAATTTTTTAATAGATTTGTTGACTGGTTGGAGATTGAATTATTATACTTATATAGGACAGTGAGATAAGAGGTACCTATCAAATAATAATACTTCTTTGAAGATTAAACACTTCAAAAAGGAGAGAGATTAACAATTAAAAACAGAGTGTATATAATTAAGTTTCCATTGTTTGAACACTGATGTTCTGTAACGTTGAGGGTACAGTTGTCTCTTCCACCACAAGTTTTTAACAGAAAGTGAATTGCCATATAGTACTTTCGTTGTTCTTGCAATATTAACATTAGCAAGCTAGTTGTATTGATCATAGATACACGTGCTCTTTAGAGCAACGTTGAAAATGAAGTATGTGTTACTTACAATAGGAATATATTTCTTTCTTTTCTGAATGTAAGTGAATGCATCTGTAATGTCAGTATTCTCCTTTCAGTGTCCTACTCCTTAGTTGTTTGCACAGTGTACATACCATCTTATTCACAGTCTCCTACCTGCAGTCAGTCAGGCAGTTCCCTTGTAAATGGGATGTGCAAAATTCAAAATAGTTTACTCCAGTTTTCAAATCCTATAGAGAGTGTGGATAAAACCTGGTTCCTGGGACGTGGCCCAGGATTAAAGATAGTATAGGCATAGCAGTGGGTGGGCCCAGTTTGTGCTGAGACTTACTGAACAGGATGAAGAATGTCCTCGCATATTCATCTGAGATGGATCTCTGATTTTATTCTACAGAGTTCACAGATACACATCAACATTTTGGTGGAATTATTCCAACTTCTTGTACAATATTTACATAGCTTATATAAATCTTGGCAACTTCAGTGGGTTTAGCATACTTTGGATTGAAATGTATGTCTCCTATTAACACTCAGTGAGATTCCAGCTTCTAAAAGCTAAATTGACAAATGCTTTTAGACATGGAACATTTGAGACTTCTGGAAAAATATTGGACCTTCCATTACATCCTGACCCCTAGTAACCTTTTTATCTATGGGAGCCATTCACATATGAAGAAGAGCAAAGGTGAAAAAATACTTTAGCGTTTGAACTGTGTAAGATTTTCAGAGGCATTTAACTATCATGCTGCCCATTCAAAGGCAATATTCTATTATGATATGAGAAAAGAATCAAAGAAAGTAGTCAACCTTAGAAGGCCCTCATATGAGTTATAAGGTTCAATATCACATCCTTAAGTAAAATGACTGTAAATCACTAATAAGCTCTTGTTCGTGAAAGGATTCGAGTATTTTGGCCTTGCACTGATCCAGAATTGTCCCAGTTTCAGGCCTGATACCTGTCTGAAACACTAAGTCTTAAGCTAGTTGCTTCTTCTACAGTGCCTAATCTGACAGATGCGTATATTAGGAGGAATGGATTCCACGGGAATTCTAGCATTGTGTTCTAAAGCTGAGCACTGTGCAGAAAAGTAATCAAGGGCCAGTGTAAACCCAAACTATATTAGTGGACCAGTAACTTCTTGCTTTGCCTATGCTAGTTGGACACAAGTCATCTATAAACTTGAAGCTGTATAACCATAATAAAAACAACACAGAGCATGAGCTAGTAACTGTTTTGATGGGGAACTTGAAAGAATTCAAGCCTTTCAAGTTTCTTTTTTTTTTTCTTTTCTGATGCAGTTATTCTTGTCTTCATTCCCAGATACTTTCAACAGATCGGTTGGTGAGCATTCCTTTCCCCTTCAGTAAATTGCCCAATTGTGCATGTGTAGAGTAGAATGTAGAATTCGTGTATCTTACAGGCTTGGTTTCGGTTTGTTTGTTGGTTTGGTTTTTTAAATACCAGCAATTCAAAGTGAAATCTAGATGTCTTTTTGACTTTAGTGTTTCTAAAACTTCTGTCAGTAAGGTATTTATATTTATTAAAAAATGTATATTTTCTCTTAAATTTAATAATTAAAGCTATCTAGAATTCTATTTGGTTTACTCCAGTAAATTCTATAGCATTTTCCCAAAGAGACAATAAAATACTTCTAAAATTTTTAAATAAAGAATGAAAGGAAGAGAAGCAGAATATGTAATACTGAAGTAGAAGCATGCTGCAGAAAAACAAGCTGAAGAAGCTGATGAGAAGCTATTAACATCTGCTCCCTGTGCTAAAATCAGCTCTAAAGTCTGAACAGCTAAAAGAATTCTGTTTAATAGGAAACCTTACGCAACCTGATTATTACTTAGCAGGTGAGAGGAAAAGCAGGAAATTGCCAGAACTCATTTTTATGTATAGAATTAATAATAGCATAAGTTTAAAAAGTGGCTTACATGGCAATAAGAGACTGCGAATGAAGTGATGATTAGGCAGATAACAGGTGGCCCTTATGCAAGGTTGTCCAGGTTAGCTTCAATGATGTAAGGTAAGTTTGTTGTGAGTCAGCTAACTGCATCATGAATACAGAAGAGCTAAATACCCGGGTTTTGGGTCTTTTTAGATAGCTCTTGATGTAAATTTTGTTTATGTAGTTTCAACATGCACTCAGATGAAACATCCTATTTTCATGTTTTTAAAGTAAATTACTCTGAATAGAGAGGAGATGATTTGCAATATAATTAGGCTAAAGTGAAATCCAACTTTCATACAAAGGTCAAGATATTCTCTATCTTATCATTTACAAAGTTTTTACCTTTTCTATCAGTCCATGCCCTTTGAAGTGCTGTTTCATTTTAAAACTGATACAATTATATACAGCTTCAATTGTTAATAGTGCCAGTGGAACTAGTGATTCATTTTTGCTGGACTATGAGACAATGATGTTCTAAACCACAGATACAGAATTTTTAAAATGGTCCAGTTCTGTATATGTTGACAAATCTACACATCTAAGAGGTAGACTTACATATCACACAGTGGCATGTTTGGAAAAACACTTTGGACAGAAACTGCTTTTTTCATTTCTTCAGAGTGTGGCCAAGAAGATGGAAGGTTCTCTTTTACTGATTGAAAGAAGTCAGTACCTAGAAGGATTAGAACTCCTTGCATTATTTTGAGCATCAAATGATACTGTATTCATGGAGTACAGTCTGAGCTTAGGAGCAGGGCTTACATACACTTGACACGTATTTCCAATTAAGCTTCGTCACGTTTTTTTTGTGGGGCAAGTAAAAATATAACTAAGCCTGTGTTATTATATGGATATAATAAAAAGTACATGGGAACCCTCCTCTCCAAAGCATATTAATAATTATACCTTACAGCTCTTGGATCATAATAGATAAACCAAGGAGGTTATCCACAGCTAATCGTGAATTCATCCATGGTTGAAATCCTCAAAACAGAAATGTTCTCATCATTTGCATACATCTTTCATACTTTAAAAATAATAATAATAAAATAAAATTAGTTGAGTGCCCAATTCTTTGGTATTGAAGTATAACTGGATGGGTACAATCTGATTTCCTCCATTATTCTGCAAATTCAGAGTAATATATTAACGGTGCTGTAATTTTTTTGTCCTCAGGGAGATTCAGTTCTTTTAAAGCAATTTAAACAGGAGAGCCTGATTGCTCTGTCAGAGTGTAGTTACATCCAGAATTATAAGCCAAAGAATTGCACTCTCACCCGTGTAGTTCTTCTACTGCATATGGACCAACATCAGTTTTTACAGAAATACTGTGCCATAGTTTACAGTTGGAAATAACCCTTTGGAATTACAGTGTAGTTTTATGTAAATAAGGTAGCCTTATCCAAAGTAGATTCTAATGATGGCTCTAGGATTAATACCTTGTATTCTTGTAAAATCTTTCATTGGCTTGCACTGAAAGGCCATGATGTTTCTATTAAAGTCTCACACAGAGTTCTGTGTGAGAACTCTGCACAGTCTATTATCTAGTCTACGGATATGCTGCACGGTCTATGCAGCAGTCAGTGATTAATTGGTGACCAACAGGAAGGATTAATTGTTAATTGCTTAGCACTTTTGGGGGGGGAGTTTCTTAGGGGTACTCTGGTTTCATCTAGCAAATCCAATTAAACCATGAAGTTACATGGGTGGTCTTTCTTTACAATGGTGCCCTTGTTTATTGCTGTTAGACCTGGAAGGAAATTCATACACTCCTCAACATAGAGATCCTTGATTTCCAAGGTTTGATGTACTTACACTCCTCTGATCTCGAAAGTTAAGCGTTCTTACCATGCTAGAGTGAATTCTAAAGTATGACTAGCACAAGATGAAGCCATTCAGATGGTAAACTTGAAGCAACTGCTTCTCAGCCTGGGGTCTGTGTGACAGCTGTGGGCTGTGAAATGTCAGAATATAATTTACTGGAAATTGGAGAGCAATGCCTTAGAGCATGAGTCCTGATTCCCTTAGTAGGGGACAGCACTGAAATTCCCTAGCATCTAATAACTGTCTGGTCCAGAAACACTGTTAAGTAGTTCTTTCTGACACTGCATTGAAATTAAAAGGCTTTGACAGAAAAAGAGCCCGTTGGGCTATAAGGACTACCCTCTAAGTTTGCAGTCTGCCTTACAGGGTCCTTGGTGTCTTCCCTAGTCCTCGTTCATATCAACCTAGGGTTCCCTCATCACACAGACAGCAAGAATCCTTGTGTTTCCTTACTGCCCTTCTCACAGAGGACAGCATCTTCTTGGCTTTTCTTTGTTTGTTTGCTGATCACATGCATAGACACCTTACAAAGAAAATAAGAGTAATTTAAAGAGTATAATTTTTATACTCATACCTTAGTCCCCAGTGCATAATGGAGTCACACTTTCACCACTATCCAGCGTGGATTTTTAAAATTTAATTTAGGCTTTTTCTTAATGATCATTAATTTCTGGAGATGATGCACTAGTTTAATGAGAAAATAGGATTTTATTCCACTTCATGCATCAACAACAAAATTGTTACCTAAGTGCAATTACAAAATAGTTTAGCCTAGCTTTCTCAGGCATCAAATACCCACAGCTCTTATTCACTATGTGGGAAATTAAATAACTACTTCTGAACATGAGGGCATTCATTAATGTTGGGTGTGTTAATCAAACCACTAGAAATTCTAGGTCAAGTCTCCTACACGTCTTCTCTTACTCATGTTATTGAACATATTTGACAGAGTGACAGTGAGAAAGAAGGAATTCTTGATAAGTGGTTATTAGTGTCAGTTTTAGAGGAAAAAGGAAACCAACATGGGGAATAAAAACAGGAAGGCCTAGTGGGCTTTCAATTTTACTTCCAGGTGCTTGTTATATACAGACACAGAAGGTAATAGTGGAGCTCATCAAGTTAAAACCAGTTACCAAAACAATAGTGCAAAGGATTAATTCATGTAGCTCTGCATACATTCATATATTATAACCAGTAAGAAATGGCTGAATTGTTGTAGGAATCCTGATGATGCTGTGTTTGAGAGATCTAACTTAAGAGACAAATAACTATATGTTATGACTATTCAAATTAAATGTTTGTAATCATAACTGATATGTTTAAAATTATTATTTTAAGTATCTTATTTACCGTTTATCAGCTGCTAGTTGAAGGAACAGTGGGGGACAAATTGATTAAATGTTTAACCATGTGGAGTCAAGTGATTTCCATGAGCTCTGCTTCTGCTTTGGAGCTGAATTGTGTACAAAGTAGGACAGTTTGCAGTAGATCTGATCAGCTTTGCATTGGAGCATAAATGTATTAATTCCTGTATAACCTATTAAACTTTTTTCCAAATCATCCACTTATTAAAAGTTTTGTATGAAATGAGATGCCAGTGTTGTCCTTTTATGAGTGTATAATATACAGGGCACCAAACCCTCTGTAATTACTATTTATAATTGAAAATGGAAGTTATATTTTTAAATCTTAATCTCTTGCATTGATATAATGTCCTCCAAATGCTGGCTCGTTTGTTTTAATATTGTTTTTAATGCATTGTTACTAATGCAGTGAAGGGATGGGGAAGTTGGAGAATAGTGCTTAATACAAAAGGTTAACTGGTTTTTTTTTAATAATATATTACAGCTGAAAGAAAACATTAAAATGCTTAAATCTGTATATATATTTAATTGTTTATCTATGCATTTAACAAGAATGCTCTGCACATCTGTTTCAGCCATCACTAACTGAAGTGACTTATTTGATTGAGGGTTATATTAGACTTCAGAGCTAACATGGATTTACTTATCTGCAGGTCAGTGGGATTTGGAATGACAATTTATTATAATTGTTATATTTTATTTATAATTCACAAATGGCTTAGAGATTTAGATTTTTTGTATCTTATTCCTAAATCCTCTCTTCATAGTTAGCACCAGTATCCATTAGACACGATTGCTAAGGACAAACTAGTTTCCTAAGTCAGTGAAAAACTGTCAGAGTTTCATGGAACCAGCTGTAGTGATTCATCCAAAGAAGCTCTGAATTAATTAGCAGGTAAAAGTATAAGCAAAAATTTTCCATTTAAAAGAGCTAGAAAAAATGCGCAGTAACATGACAGATATCCTAGGAAACTGAGTCATAAAATACACCATGACTACTTGAAATATTTTTAAGTTTATTGATGTTTACCCAACTTGAGAGCAATGAGCATCTCCGTGTTCCTAAAATAACCTTGTTTATACTACTGTCTTGCAAAGTAGCATGCCGTTATACCAGTTACTACAATAGTAAAAAGTAGTCTGCATAGTGAAGTTGTCAGATGATAAAGACAGTACTGCAGCCGTAATTATTCAGGGAAGCCTGCTATAACTGGATAAAAACTATAATGCAGGGACAAAATATATGGTATTTTTAAAATCAGATATTTTCCATGAGCTTGGCTTTGAGGCTTGCAGTAATTATATAGCTTATAACATCTTAAGAGGTGAGATAAGATAGGGGAAGAGAATATTACATTACACAAAGAATACCTGAAAAAAGCTAACAGTTATTCTAAAAATGGTAGCAGATAAATAGAACAGTGATGCAACAATTCTCTTGCGCGAACCCTTGCCAAGTGCTACTTTCCACCTCCAGTGGAACCCATCTTACTGTCTTCCAGAAGAAACTGTGAGGATAATTTGTTCCTCCATTTCAAATTAGGTGAGAAAATACAACATTATACAGCCATGATGTTACTGTAGAAAAAGCCTGTTCATGTTGGCTATACCTGAAGACGAGAATTTGAACAAAATAATCTGGTTTGGATTTTTAGCCTGGTTAAGGTTTAATACCAAGTACAGTTTGCAAAGATTTGCATGAGTGACTTTTGCCTTTGATTGTATTTGTGTTCAAACAGTTTCTTGGTCGAGAGCAATTCTGCTATGTCATCATGGTTTGTTAAAATTTTGTAAAGTCTAGGAGTTTTAAACATTTGAGTACGAATGATTGTTCAGTTTAAGGGGTTTTTTTTTGGAGTGTTTGCTATTTGGTATTGAATAGTTAGTATGCCGCTATTTAGAAACTCCCCCTGAGCAGCAAGTGATGCAAGTCGTCTTAGAATAGGAAAGTTAGTAGTTGAAAGGTCACAAAGTACATTCTCATATTTCTGCAGATCCAAGCAATTGGCTATGCTCTGAGCAGGTAGTAGTTGAAAGGTCACAAAGTACATTCTCATATTTCTGCAGATCCAAGCAATTGGCTATGCTCTGAGCAGGTTCTTTTCAGATGCTCTAATGTATTCCAATAGCCATGTGACCAGAAACGGGCAAAGTGTGAGGAAATTCCAGTCTTGTTTCCTGTAGGTGAAGAAGGAAAAGGATAATTTAGGAGTCCTAATATTGGTGACGTGCAAATATTCCAAATTATTAATTTCACCAACTAGATATTACAGCACAGAGAACAGAAACAGCAACTGTTTATTAAGTGTTCTGTAGAAACAATCCTCCAAAGAAGCAGAAATGTGACTGTAACACTTAATATAAACACCAGTCTCTCTCATTATGTCAAAGTGAAAGTATTATAACAAAATTTTAAATTTAAAAACAGCCATGAGGGGATTAACAGAATTTAGAAAAGTAAAGAGTTTGAGCAAGTAAAGAATTTCAGACAACCAGCTCATTTTGCAGTAGGTAGTGTAATGGAATATACAAGAAGCAAAAAGAGAGATAACACAACAGGCTTTCTTTAAAAGAGGCCATTAGATGACATTTAAAGTCTAATGGATAAATTCCCACTTCAGCAGACTGTGGAGCCGTTATATGTGAATTTCAGATTGTTGGCAGATGCTTTCCTGGATTATGCTCCCACAAGTTGTTATTTCATTGGAAATAATGCCTCTCACCTGTAGTTAAACATGGTAAATGCATTAACAGAACCACATTATCTGAGGATAACATTCCCCTATTTAGATTTGTCCCCATTTCAT
This sequence comes from Calonectris borealis, assembly GCF_964195595.1. Lineage (NCBI taxonomy): Eukaryota > Metazoa > Chordata > Aves > Procellariiformes > Procellariidae > Calonectris > Calonectris borealis. Next base: position 14,877,245 of record NC_134323.1, read on the forward strand.
TTTGAGACATTGCCCATTGGCAACTCAATATAATTGACAGAAAATTCCCTCTTAAGTTGCCTACAGTATTCTCGGAATGTAGCTCTAGTCCCGCTGCCTTATCTTTGAAAACTTGTGCAGTGAGTACATAACTTAAGAACAGTGATGGAACAGTTCTAAAGTTCTAAAGCATTTCAGAAAGTAGTCCATGTCAAGCCAGAGGACACTTTCTAGTCTGAAACCACAGAGGTCATTTTTATTTTTTTCTTTAAGACATTTGGATTTAGCAAAGTGTGTGGCTAAAGGTCTGAGATTAGTTCTTCTGCCGAGAAGAATCTCAGTGTTATAGTCTTGCTAAATAAGAATGTTGGGGTCAAATTCTCAGATCCCTGTGTTCTCCCTTCTCTCACCCCAATACTTTTCTATTAGGTTCTTGTATTTGGCTGGAAGGTATAAGATGCTTTGTACTTCTCCTTTTCTAATTAAATCTGCTCCACAGTAAGTCTTCTCAAGTGCATCACTTCAGTTGGATCTACTAGAAATTATTGAAGTACTATTGGCTTCTGTCAGTGGTACAGAAGCTCTTGTGAGAAAAGAGTGCTTGTGAGGAAAAAAAAGTTCTCAGTTCTTGTGAGAAAAGGAATAACTTTGTCATAAAATCACAGTAGAGTTAACTGGATTGGAGCCCCACAGGTCATCAAGGCCACCATTCCACTTGAAGAAGAATGATTATCAGCCTACTGCTGGATAAGTTCAATAGCTTTGTCTAGCAAAGGTTTGGCAACATCTGTGAATGGAGATTCCACTACCTGAAAGGGCAGCCTAGCCCAAGGCTGCACTATCCTCCTAGTGAATTTGTGGTTTGGGGGATTTTGGTGGGTTTGTTTTTTTTTTCCAAAAATTTAACCTGAACCTCCCAAATCTGAGTCTCTGGTTTTCAGAGTTTCTGACATGACCAAGAAGAGTTTGGGTCCATCATCCATCAGTCCATTGCAGTATTATATAACTAAAACTGTATTTACAGGTCTTAATCATCATGATTTTCTGGTACTGAATTTCCCTTCCTCAAACATAGATTTTTATTGTCTGTAAACCTTTGATTATGTGTTCATTCTGACACTTACAGCTTTTCTGGCTCTTTTTTACCTTATTGTGCATCTACTTTAGATGTTCTGCTCCATGGATTGTTTTCAAAGTCAAGAAGTTAAGTAGTGGTACTTGAAAAGGCAAACTTGAGAAGAGGTTGAAAGGGAGGATGAATATACACAAAGAAAAACTGAAAGAGATGATTAAAGGGTACACTACCAAAATACAGCTAGGCTTCAGGGACAGTACTTTTAAAATACAAAATTAAAAAAAAAAAAGGCATGATTTTAAGACAATTATTAATAGAATCCATTTCTGAAATAAAACAGAAACTAGGATACGTAACTTCAGATGAAAGTTCTTGATCCTCACTACAAGCGTAGTGATCTCACAGTTGCAATGCTAGATAGAATTGCAGTGTCTTGTGGGTTAACCCCAATAGGCAGCTAAGCACCACACAGCTGCTTCCTTGCTTCTCCCCTCCCAGTGGGATGGGGGAAGAGGAAAGGAAGAGTAAAAGCAAGACAAAAATTGTTTGAAAGAGAAGTGGAAGAAGAGAGGAAGAAAACAAAACAAGTGATGCAACGGCAATCACTCACCATCTTCCATGGGTAGACCTATGCTCAGTTCCCGAACAAAAAAAATGGCTAATCCTCTGCTGCGTTTTTGTTGCTGAGCATGACATTATATGGCATGGAATAACTTTGGTTAGTTTGGGTCATCTGCTTGGTGATGTCCCCATCCAACCCCTTGGACACCTCCAATCTGTTCATTGGGGGTCAGAGTGAGAAATAGAGTGGCCTTGGCACTGTGCAAACACTGTTCAGCAATAGCTAAAACATTAGTGTGTTACCAACCTTGTTTTGGTCACAGATCTAAAACACAGTGCTGTAGGAGCTGCTATGAAGACAATTGACTCCATCCCAGCCAGATCCGGTACACAATGTCAGGAACTATCTTCCCTTCTTTCTCATAACGGTGTTCTGAAATTTGAGCAAGTTTCCTTATTTCCTGATAATATTAATTATTTGATGCTTGTAACGTTTTAGTTTCATGGAATAGTGGCTATATAGGAGTGTACTATATAACTTGAAAATGAAAATTGGAATGAGTAGCAAGTCTTGTGCTAGTTATTTCCACAGAACTTTTTTTCTTTGCCCACTATGACCAAAGTGGCTGCTGCAGCCCAGTGAATTATACTGTTTAAAACAATTTATTACCTCATAGTTGCAGTACATCAATGTATTCTACTGTAGGCAGGTACATTTCTGTTCTTGTTTATCTCCATGTTCAGCTGCACAAGTGTAAAAACTCTTGTTTCCTAAAGATTTCCCCTCTTGTACCTTACAATCACACCTAATTACATTGCTAGTGGATTTCAATATCTAAGCTAATGTGTACCAGGTTTGCTTCAAATGGGGGGCAAATTCTTTTTTAATTTATACTGATGTTAAAAGAACAGAGTAAAACTTTTGCTGCTTTAAAACACCAACTCATGACAAAATTGCACTCCATTGACGTTGTAAAGCAAGGCGGTGATATTTGGATCACATGCTGGGAAATGGAAACTATGGATTTCATTTGAGAAACTTGGATGGCTTTCCAATTTATGCATCACTTTTTTAACCGGTTCCCAAAAAGAGGCTGCACCAGAAACCAGTTACTTTTTTTTTAGGATGAGTTTGCTGAAGATTTCATTGTTTTATGCAACAAAATAAAGCAACGTTTCCTTCTTTTCCCTCTTGTGTTTCTGAACTCGTTCTCTTAGTAGCATTAGCAGTACATGATGATGAAACAGTGATATTCATGCTGGTGCCAGATGGTCATTTTCTTTTAATTTAGGATCCAGGTATTGGACCTGGTTGCTTTGCAGGAATTATTAGTTTCTTTTACTTCTCTGGCTAAAGGCAATTTTAGTACCCATTACAGGAAAGATTTTTAAACAAGATAATTAGCTATTTACCAGTAAATTGTTGCAGTAGAATGTGCTACCTGATGTATTTCTTTCTAATCTCTGGTATAGATTCTCAACTGTGTTAATTGGCCTAGTTTGGTGGAAGCCAAATTAAGTGGTGGTTTATATACCGAGGATCTGGCCTATCCTTTTTTCCCCTTTTACCAATCAACATTATTACTTTGTTTCATGCTTTCTTTTGATCTGCATTTTTTTTTCTGCTGTCTGCTTTAACCACAAAGAATAACTATTCTAAACATTATTTTTAAAAATGTGTATATCATTATATGTGTGGGCACACGTCTGAAATAGCTTTTGTTACGGAATATCAGCTTTAAAAAACTAAGTCTTTAAAAGTTCAGAGATGTGGTAATTAAACTTCCGTGGATAAATTCTTTATTTTGTCTCCCCACTTGAGATATCTAGAGCCTGTTCTCTTTCAGAGCACTTGACATTTTGATAGCCTTTGTATTTTAAGCCAGTTCCATTTTATCTCATTCAACACCTAGTTCAGTCTAATGTCATTTTTATATTAGAGAAACAGAGACTGAGTGCAGCTTGGAAAAATTTTATTTCCATGACTTGGAAAGCGTTACATAGGAAATCTCTTTTAAAGGCAAGAAGACGATCCAGTTCTTGGAGCAAAACTTAGATGTTTTATGCATAACATAATCCCTTTTTCTGTTACCTGTTTTGCTAGATACCTTCCAGATTCTGAAGTAAAAGAAAAGAGTTCTTAATGTCCTCATTCACTTTATAACTCTAATGCATTTGTGGAGCATCAGCTCTCAGAATCAGTAAAAGAGCTTCTCCTGCTTTTGCTCCTTCTGCAGAGTTTTATACTCCTGCCCATTGGACTATTTGAGTCTTAATGCCTGATTTTTAAAACTTTTGCTCTCTGCATTCCTGACCTCACTATCAGTGGAATTGTATTCTGAGTGCAACAGTATGCATTATCGTTCAAACATCAGCACAGTAGGAAATCTAAAAATTCACATACAAGTTCCGCAGAGCAAGCCCTGGTCCTGTACAACCAGTCTGTGACCCCAAATCTCAAGTTCCAGCATGGCTTCTTGAACCCCCTTTCTCTCCAGCTGACCCAGTGCACCTACTGGAACCCTGCTGAGTAACCTGAATTCTGGGTGACTCCAGGATGTTGTATCTCAGGTATGATGGCAGTCAAAGGCTGGGTACCACACCAAATACTCCATGCGGTTTGTGTAGGCTAAATATGCACAGATACAAGAATTTATTCGTAGTCTAATTTAAGAATTAATAGTCTAATAGTTATTATTAGTCTAGTTGCAATGATATTAACATTTGTAGTCCAAAGAATCCAGGTTGCTAATTCTCAATAATACTACAGTTAACAGTGATATATTGCAAACTTTCTAGCATCTACCCTTTCTTCGGTGTTATGCTAACCCTTTCAGTATCCCTCTGGATAAGATGGAAGGTGCTAGTTTTCCTTAAGAAGAAGGTGGGAGGGGGGTTATGGTGAGTCATCGGCAGCATTTCTGATTCTTCTCCAAGAGGAGTATAATGTTGGTAATAGGAGGTTTCTTCCTTTTCTGAGAGGTAGCTGAGTATTGATAATGCAAAAATGGTTATATTCTCATTCTCATACTGGGTTATTAATTGTTTAGTATACATACTTATCAGTCTATTCTTAGAGAAGTACTGTAATTACCTAGCATTTGGGATGTAAATTTTACTGATTGAGTTTCCTAAATGAGAGTTTATTAAAACAGCAATGATTTTCTTCTGAGGATTATTTTCTTATTAATTATTGGCCTGATCCAAACTATGCTTAAATGCTCTAAAAAGAGGGGAGAAAAATTAAAGCTGCATATAGTGGAAGAAAAAAAATAAATCAGGTGATGTTGTGAATAGTATACATATATGACATCACATCCACGGAAATTTGCTTGATTCTGTACTTTATGTCCACCATCATTACCGTATTCTTTATGCAACAAAAAGATACAGTTAATACTCCTCCCTAATTTCTTCTCTGCAAAGAAATTCCACCCCATGAACTTCATCAATATGTACAGTATTTCTTTGTGACAGTGTCATTTAGTGTGCTGAGAGGGGCATGCTAGTAAGAGCAAATGAGATTGTATTAGTGTCATTACTAATTGAGTTCTAATGTTGGTGTTTGTTAACACAGAAGGAAACGCAGCACTACAGCCAAGGCTTTCCTATTAAAAATTACAACATTAAGTGGCATGCGTGATACTAAAATTGCACTTTAACCAAGAAGGCTGGTTGAACTGTATGGTTTTTGTGTTACATTTACAGCCTTTATTAAAAATACATTAGTTATGAGTTCTGTCAATTTACTAAAGAACAACTTAATGTTACAAAAAGATCAGTTAAATACTATTATTTTGGTAGCTTTCTAAAGTGATAGTCTTAAATAGACACTTACCATAATCATGGTAAATACAAAAATGGTAGTATTTGCATATTTTAATTGATTTGCATGTTGTTTGCTTGTTCTAGCTGGAAAATACCTATTTGATAGGGTTCATGTCTTAAAATCAGTCGATTCAGTTGCTCTTCTCTTGTGCTGTTTCTGACTGAATCAACAACGTTGTGCTGGTAATCAAATACAGCGAGTGCCTATGATTTAGAAAATCTGAGATAATAAACAGGAATAGCAAATAACTACATAGAAACATAGAATAGTTTGGGTTGGAAAGGACCTTTAAAGGTCATCTAGTCCAACCTGTCGGCTGTGGGCAGGGACATATTCAAGTGGATCAGATTGCTCAGAGCCCCGTCCAACCTGACCTTGAATGTTTCCAGGGATGGGGCATCTACCACCTCTCTGGGCAACCTGTTCCAGTGTTTCACCACCCTCATTGTAACAAATTTCTGCCTTATATCTAGTCTAAATCTACCCTTTTTTAGTTTAAAACCATTCCCCCTTGTCCTGTCACAACAGGCCCTGCTAAAAAGTTTGTCCCCATCTTTCTTATAAGCCCCCTTTAAGTACTGAAAGGCTGCAATAAGGTCTCCCGGAAGCCGCCTCTTCTCCAGGCTGAATAACCCCAAGTCTCTTAGGCTTTCTTCATAGGAGAGGCGTTCCATCCCCCTGATCATTTTTGTGGCCCTCCTCTGGACCGGCTCCAACAAGTCCATGTCTGTCTTGTGCTGAGGGCTCCAGAGCTGGACACAGTACTGCAGGTGGGGTCTCACGAGAGCAGAGTAGAGGGGCAGAATCCCCTCCCTCGACCTGCTGACCATGCTTCTTTTGATACAGCCCAGGATGCGGTTGGCCTTCTGGGCTGTGAGTGCATGTTGTCGGCTCATGTCCAGCTTTTCATCCACCAGAACCCCCAAGTCCTTCTCGGCAGGGCTGCTCTCAATCCCTTCATCCCCCCCGCCTGTATTGATACCAGGGGTTGCCCCAACCCAGGTGCAGGACCTTGCTCTTGGCCTCATTGAACCTCATGAGGTTCGCCCAATTCTCGAGCTTGTGCAGGTTGCTCTGGATGACATCCTGTCCCTCAGGTGTTTCGACTGCACCACTCAGCTTGGTGTCATCTGCAAATTTGCTGAGGGTGCACTCAATCCCACTGTCTATGTCATTGATGAATATATTAAACAGTACTGGTTCCAGTATGGATCCCTGTGGGACACCACTCGTCACCGATCTCCATCTGGACATTGAGCCATTGACTACTACCCTCTGGATGCGATCTTCCAACCAGTTCCTCACCCACTGGACAGCCCACTCATCAAATTCATACATCTCCAGTTTAGAGAGAAGGATGTTGTGGGGGACTGTGTCAAAGGCCTTACAGAGGTCCAGATAGATAACATCTGTAGCCCTTCCCATGTCCACTGATGTAGTCACTCCATCATAGAAGGCCACTAGGTTGGTCAGGCAGGACTTGCCCTTGCTGAAGCCATGCCAGCTGTCTCAAATCACCTCCCTGTCCTCCATGTGCCTCAGCATAGCTTTCAGGAGGATCTATTCCATGATCTTCCCAGGCACAGAGGTGAGACTGACTGGCCTGTAGTTCCCTGGGTCTTCCTTTTTTCCCTTTTTAAAAATTGGGGTTATGTTTCCCCTTTTCCAGGCAGCGGGAACTTCACCGACTGCCATGACTTCTCAAATATGATGGATAGTGGCTTAGCAACTTCGTCCGCCAGTTCCCTCAGGACCCACGGATGGATCTCAGTCGGTCCCATGGACTTGTGCACTTCCAGGTTCCTTAGATGGTCTCGAACCTGATCTTTTCCTACAGCGGGCAGCTTTCCATTCTCCCAGTCCCTGCCTTTGCCTTCTGCGGCTTAGACAGTGAGGCTTGACAACCTGCCGGTCAAGACCGAGGCAAAAAAGTCATTGAGTACCTCTGCCTTCTCCATATCCCGGGTAACGAGGTCTCCCCTTTCATTCCGGAGAGGGCCCACATTTTCCCTAGTCTTCCTTTTATCACCAACATACCTGTAGAAGCTTTTCTTGTTGCCCTTGACGTCCCTGGCCAGATTTAATTCTATCAGGGCTTTAGCTTTCCTAACCTGATCCCTGGCCTCTCGGACAATTTAACTGTATTTACCTCAAAAATAGTTTCAGTAAAGTTGATCTTTCCATGGGGCAGAGAGTAGGTTAGATTTTCTTTCAGAGCTTTTTTTTTTTTTAATATTTGTACCCTAAAAGTAAAATGGTCATAATTTTCCAAAAGAAAAAAATAACTAGTTTTATTTTCCCCATATGAATTAATAAGATTGTTTAAATTCTTTATGCTTTCATTTTGGTCCGAACTTTTAGAAATTTCTGTCACTTAAACACACTTCTTAGTCCAAATTCCACTTTTGAAATTGAATTTCCAGTAATTGATTATTCAGAAGGTTTGAGAAACAAATAGTATATTGTACCCTGATCCATTTACAGGCTTTCACAGCTTAAAGAGTCATTGCTTTGTCCTTGAAACCTATTGCTTTGAACCTACAGTAATAATTAAAGAACAGCTTTTAAAAATGTATGATTTTATATCATACCATCCTAACAGTATTATACTTAATATTCTGATATCCACTGCATTTGTATTTCAGATCTCCTTGGACCGTTCTTTTTGAAGTAGGGTAGAAGGCCATTGTCCTTTCTCCATTGCCCTTTAAACACAGACCAACCTCTGATTATTATAAACAAACAGGGCTGATGGTGAAACTTCAGATCTAGATGTGATTATATTAACTCATTTATGTTGAGTATGCGTATAGAATTTAATTATAGGAAGGACTTATGTGATCTTCACTAATAACAAAATGGTGCTGGAAAATCATGCCTCTAGGATTTACTTCAGTAGTGTTATAACTGAGATGTAGATATCTCAAAGTATTGATCATTCATAAAATGGATGATGAGCCAGACATAAAGCAGGTGTGAGTTGTTTGTTTAATATTACTTTCCCATTCTCTTCTCCTTGCCCTCAAGGTAACAGGCATGCTGAAATGCATTGAGATGTGTCAGTGAATCTCCAGCTAAAGTGAAACACTCTGAAATAATTGATATTTACCATCTTGGTTTATTTACAAATTGACATGCTATAACACAAATAATAATTTCCATATCCCTTCCAAGTATGCAGTTCAAGCAGAAACTCACACCTCAGTATTAATCATCGGTGATACTCATGCAGTTGACACAGAAATGGCAGATGAGGTTTAAAAACCAGTATCTCTCCAAAATGCATGGTATTTTTTGTTTTGTTTTATTGGAGGGTTTTTTTGGTGTATTGGTTCTCGTTTTCAAAAGTGGAAAATATGTGGAGATCACAGATCATATAATGGTCAGCTATCTTTCCTGAGAAGGTCTCTTTTAATATGAAAAATGATGGCAGAAATGCAAACAATAAGTGGGTCGATTAAGCCTGTGAGTACTGTTATCAGTGCTTCCTTATTCAGAAACACTATTATTGTTGGCAGTAGCAGCATTTCTAAATAGAGAATCTGGAAATGGTTGCTGAAGTAATGTTGTATGCTTTTGGATGTGAGAAATGCTAAGACCCCCAGTCACGTAAGATGATTCAGTTAGATCTGTTAGATATGTCCAGAATTCTCCCTAACTGCCAGTTAACAAAGACAGAAAAAGTTCTTGTGTAATAAAGACCCTGTAACACCTTCAGTCCACCTTGTAAGTTTATACAAGTTCAGAAAATCATCTTTATGTTGGAGAGAAAATTTTCAGTATTTAGCAGTGTATAGTTATTTTACTTTCTGATTTTTGTGTAATATAATGAAAATAGGGTAAATAGTCTGTCAGTAAAAGATGATTCTGACACAAACCCATCTCATCTCTCCCTGCCCCCTTCACCCCCCTCCCCCCAAAAAAAAATGGCAAGCAGAATCTGATATAGGAGTCTTTCTTAAAAAAACAAAAGGCTGCAAAAATTTGCTATCTACCTTAAGAATGAGATAACAGCATATCTCCTTTTGCAGTTTTACGTTTTCTAGTTTTAGCCCCAAAATGAAAACACACTCTCTTTTTGCACATACTAAAAACCACTTATTAAAGCGGATTAAAAATGTAATTGAATTACACAGTTCAAATTTGTAGCAGCATAGAGTGAACTTGGTGCACTGGTTTGAATACTTCATGATGATTAGCCATGATATATCCACCCTGATGTTCAGTACGTGGACATCTTGCAGTTTGCTGTCTCTCTACACAGTATCTCAGTATCCATTTTTGAAATTAGCTTGGTCATAACATTTTTATCTGAAGTTTTCTTTTAATAATCTTCAACCTTTAGTAATGTTGATTTTCGTAATCTTCAACTATTAGTAAGGTTGAAGATGATGCAATTACTTCTAACAAAGAGGGGTGTGTGGGATTAAATTTGTGCTAATTGTGAAAACAATAAAGACTGTTGAAATGGAATTCTTATGATGCCTGCCTTAATATCCTTTTTTTTTTAACCTTGAAGGAAATGTATTCCTAGGGAAATTGGGACTGGCTGTTTATCTCAGCAGTGGTCTAACCATGCTGTGTAGTCATTGGTGAATGAGGATGTCTTAGGTAAAAGGCATAGTATGGATAAATATCTAGAATGTAGTCAGTTAAAGAGAGTTATCCAGCTGACTTAATTAGTCTGTACCATGCTTTCCGGGGAAGGAAGTGACACCAACAAAAAAGTAAACTTGGTGCGGCATTCTCGTGTGGCTTTACTCATTTGACCTAGCAGACTGATGCATGTGTATGTCATCAAATGTAGCTGTCGGATGGGCAGTTCTCTTGCACTCTTCCTCTCTTTCACTCGGTTATTTTTTAAAACATACAGGTTCACCACATTCCGTCTCCTTTCCACTGACACTTACATTGTTTCCTTTTCCACTCTGACTAGCATTAACCAATTCAACGGGAATCATGCTGGATTTTGTTCTTACCCAAATGAGTAGACATACTGAATCTCCAGGAATTCCACTGCCCATGCTGATGTTAAAATATTTCTGCACATCATAATTATAGTGCCAAAAATCATGGCTGCATATTCCTCATATGCATTTGAGACCATGATGGTCATGTTATGATGGACAGAAATGTGTCAGTCTGCTTTTCTCTAGGAAAAATAGTGTGATGTCCCCTCTTCCCTATTGGAGGTTATATCCATGTATCCAAAGTCAGTGCAAAACCAGTCCTTTCATTCAAGAGTTGATCTGATTCAAGAACTTCTATTAAATGCATTCCTAATTCTCTTGTCAGAAGTGCTCTGATATGCTTTCTTCTGTTACAGATATGTCACAGTACAGGTGAAGGGCAATGTGATCATAGTGATCTGTTCCCTGCAGCCTGGGTGAAGTAGCTGCAGTTCATAATATTCTTTACATATCTGTGAAAAGCCTGGGGCCGTTTCTGTTCTTCTGAACCTGCTGAGCCCACCCTGAACATCTTCAATCTCATAGTGTGCATGCTATAGATCACTAGATATTTTTTTGTTCTGAAACAGGCTTGTACATCTCCAGTGAAATATGTCCGTATTTGCAGTAGGACAGATGGTATAATTCAGAAGGGTTATTCCTCAGAGGTCAGCCAGTTGGAAGTATGGAGCAAAGAGGCATTTTCAGTGAGGCTATTCTGCCAGTGTATGCACTGTAGTAGTAATCAGGGTTAGGAAGGCAACAAATAAAAGCAGTAGAAAGGAAAAAAATAAAAATCTGTCCATGAAAGAAGGAGGCAACAGAAGACTTAATAAGTGGAGGAGCTAGTTTTGTCTTAAACAATGAATGTTCTCCATAACTTTTTTTGGCTGACTGAACTGTAATCAGGGACTCTGATTCATCATCTGGTCATCAAAAGTTCTCACAACCTGACACCTCCCCATTGTTGCTGCCTATTCACGCAGCTGGAATTCTGTAAATTTCTGCAGCTGATTCAAGTATCCTCTAACCCAATCAAATTAAGAGTAACTTAAAGTGAAATCACTTGGTCCATAGCAGTGTAAAAGTGATGGCCAATGAGAGTTAAACTTAAGAATTGAAGGATGGGAAAAGCTTCAAGGAGATTAGCGAGATCAGATAGGTGAAAACAAATAAGAATGCTGGTAAAGAATTGTCACTTTGAAATGCATATTTTAATCAAGACATTTTTCATTTAAAAAATCCCATTTATTGCAAATGCATTTCTTACAGAAAAAGAGCCCAAAGTTTTCCATAAGACACTTCTGAAACTTAGTGTAAGGAAAAGTAGGTATCACAAAACTGGTTTTCTCAAGAATGACATATAGTTTCTTCCTGCAGATGCTATACAGTGCAATAATGTAGTATACAAAAGGTATCACAGAGAAAACACTTAACTGTAGGTTTTGGGGGTGGGGGGTGTTGTTGTTTATCTTCTATTGACTCAAAACTGGGATATATGTTTCTTAAATGATACTGTAGAATGATCTTTAAAAGCTAAGATTTGTTAACTAAACAACCTTTGCTAAAACTGTCAGTTATCTTTCCTCTATATTTAGAGTAGATAATAGCTGTGATACATGATTCATCATGCACAGTTGTCTTCATTATGCAAACACGAATAAACTCAGATATGGTAAAAACTGAGATTAGTCTTTATGCTCTTTATTCTGAATAGAAATATCTTTACATCGCTGACATTGAGGAATCCCAAAGAAGTAATACAAATAAAGACAAACAGATATGAGTAGCACATTATAAATCATGCATAATTAAAAGGTTCCATTTTTCTTCAAGAACAGAGTGACATGAATGACCTCTCACACTTTCAAATAGTGTAAAAAGCTTCCACAGGAAAAAAAAAAGCCTTTTAATTATTGTGCCTTATTTAAATTGACATGATCCTTAAAGATAGAGCTGGTATTGGTGCTTGTTGTTACAGCTGCAAGCTTTTGCATGAAAGGTTCTGTTGTCAGTTGCTTATAACTTTACAAATCTGCAAAGGAATAGCCAATATTTTTGCATGAACATTCTGCTAGAGTACAATTCCCTGCAATCCCGAATTCCCTTCATATTAGATAATTGACAACATGGTGAAATAATTTCCAAAGAGAAAATGGTTATGGAATGTTTTGTTTTATTGTGGCAAAGAGAGTGACAATTTTTTTCTTTAAGAAGTGGCAACAGTTGATGTTTTAAAGCTGGAATATGATCTTTGACAGATGAAATACCTTTTGGGGTGAAAGTGCTCACTGTTGGCAAAGTTGCCTGGCTTTGAAAAATTACATATTATTCAAGTTGCAATTGGGTCAAGCTGGACCGTTTATAGGACCCGGGAGATCAACAGAAAAAGACCTGTTCTCACTCTAATCTGACTTAGAAACTGAGATGGAAACCAAGACTTTTGAGTCCATTCATTTCCCTGTCTCTGAAACCCACTGGCTAGTCATTATGGAAAATGACAGTCCACTGTTGTTAATTGCAGTTGCATGCACGAGAGTTGTAGGTAGTAAAGTTTTGATTTTTAGCACATTGTATGTCACTGGTGAGACTTGTGGTAGAATATCACATGTAAGCTTGGACCTTCATTTTTTTCAGAACATTGAAGAATCAGAGATCATACAGAAAAGAGCTATAGAAATTATTTGAGGAGAAGGGAAAATTTTAGTGAGAGATTAAAAGCTCCATATGTTGGGTAAGCAAAGCAAGTATTAACTTGTCATGGTGAAGGTCTCAAAAATTGACCTGCAGTCAAGTGAATTATGAACAACTACTTAGGAAGTGGATTTTTCCAAGACAGATAGACTACATGGCTGATTACAGTAGCAAAAGTTTATCCCTCTGAAAAACCCAAACCAAATTAATAAATAGGTGATGCTATTACGATATTTGCTCTATTTTGCTTTCCTGATGAAGAAAATAGAGCTGTTCATATTCAGAACCTGTGTTCCTTTACAGAGGTTTTCTGCCTTAGTATATGGGTTTTCTCACCCTATGAATGACATATTTGATGATTCTGTTTTATTTTTGTAACTGAAAACTTTGACAAAACTATTGTAAGCAATGTAACGAATGTATATTCACTTTCTAGGTTGATCCACAAGTACATTTATAATAATCAGTATATAGAAAAATGTTCTTGAACCTCAATGTACATGCAAAGATCATCAGATGTATTTTCTAGAATTGACTCTAGGATGATCTTGTAATACTTTTCAACATATAGGACACTTAATTCCTTGCAATTTGAACTCAGACTTTTGGCAACACTATCTACTTTCAGTTTGAATTTTGCGTACGCACTGACAGTACGAGGTTTTTGTCTTGTCAGCTGCATATGCTTGTCTGTTATAAAGTATGGCAAGTTATTTTGCTTGTGAGAGAATGCGCAAAAAGTGTCAAACATTCAATTAAAAGTACAAATAAAAATACTCAGAAGCCTATTTCTTGTAGGCTCAAATTCTCTGTCTATGAGGATAAGACAATTGGCACTGGCAGCTTCGAGTAAATTATCCTAAATGTAGCTAAGTAGACCTTAATGTAGTAATTAAAAACTTTTTTTTATTATTTTTGTAAATTGCTTAAGTCTATTCAGAAACCATTCAGATAACATAAACTCAAAAAATTGGCATGAGAATGATGCTTGCTGCAGTGCTGCAAGTCAGGTCAATTTGCATGCATTTTTAATTAATGTTTTCTTCCACAGTTGGTTGTTTTTTCTTTGCCCTATTAAATTTTTTGATGTGACTGCAACCCACTTTCTTCTAAAATACAGGAATTGAAATGTTTACATCGAGATTTGTCTAATACATATTTGTGAAAGGTCTAAGTTAAAGACATGGAACAAATAATAGTGAGGATTGCTTTCTTCAGAAAAATTAATTAAAAGGCTGTACTGATATGCTTCATTTAAATGTTAATATTTGGAGATTTTCAGTTGTACCTTGCAAATGGTGTCCTAGCATGTGCTCACGTTCACTGGGTAGCAGAATTTGGCCAACAAATTTTAAGCAAACCACAGACTTTACTTGTTTTTTTGAATTATCCTGTATTTGGATATATATTGCTCTTTCTTCTGCTTCTCCTTTAAAATCAATAGGCTTTTTATCTTTGCCTTTTATGTACCAATTCTTAAAATGTTTATGCATGTTTAATTTTATGCACTGACACTGTTCTGAGGACAGATAAGTAAATGCAAAAGATTTTTCAAGAGGGAAGAAGAGTCAAGTTCCGTAGTGAAGCAGTGGAATTTTACCTTGGCTATTAAAACGGGACAGACACATATAAAAATGTCTGAACTTCTCTATTTATCAGTACTTTTCAAAGCATTCAACCGTTGCAATCTGAGACAGTTACAGCCACTGGTTGCTAGGTCTACACAGGTATCGTATTTGTAACCATTAATATACAGACAGGAGATTATTAAATGTGCTTGTGATGAAATGTGACACCATATTATAAATGAGAATGGAAAATGAATTCATAACCATAAATCATGTATTAAAATATATGTGACAAGCTCAGACTGATGAAGACAATGCAGAAATAACAAATACTGTATATGTCAGTTTCATCATAAAAAAGAGATGTTTTCTTCTTGTAATGTTCTGTTTTATGTCTGGTCTTTATTTAAGTTCACGTGCCTTAGTGGAAAATAACAACAGAGGTGTGGCTATGGTACCTCTGTTAACATTCGGTGGATATCCGTCAACATTCCTTTCTAACACTAAATAAGACCATGAAATACATGAAATTCTTTTCCCAAAAATTTAATAAAAATTGAACTGAAGTTCTCTCTTTTACCATAATAAGCACTTTTGCAAAGTTGTGCTATAGAAATTAAAGATTCTGTCCAATTAATATGAAAACATTTACCTGACATATTGTAAAAGATTCTGTTGTTTGTATAGCTTTATCATAGGTTCATAGAGTCACTGCCAAGGAGCCTGAAGGGAACTTTTGAGGTCATCTAAGCACGTAGACCATCTTCTCAGTCTTAAAATTCTCAGTCTTAAAAGAGGACTTCTATGTCCAAAACTTGGTCATTTTTCCTAGTCAATTTAATATGTATTTGTTAAAAAATTTATGAGTATTCTCACTGAACTTAGGTATCTGTTTATAAGATCACAGGCTGGGGAGTCCCACATCAGCGTATAAACTATTGTGTGTGTAAACCTAGTTAGGGACTTCAGTTTTTCCTGGTTCAGAGATTTTATCTATATCATCCAAGCATTAAATCCTGAAGTCATTTTCTCATTTCTTGCTTTAAGCACTCTGTATCATCTGATTATTAATACTGCGCATGTACAGCTAGTCCAATGGGTTAAGAGTATGTAAGATTTATCACATACATAAAAATCATTGGGATATGTGCTTAACTGATGTTCCATGGACCCGAGGCCTTTTGGAGTCTCCAGGAATCTATTTAAAGCTGTTGTGGAAATCTCAGAAAAATGTGTCTTATCTTCAAATTTTGTGTAGAAAGAGGAAGTACTTTGAAAAAAAATGAAGCTTTATGTGAATTTAGGACTGAAACAATATACACCTTTTCCTTAGAGAAAAACTTGGTCCTTAATTATATTTAAAATAATAGCATGGAAACTTCAATTAGGTAAAGATATGTACTTTGTCTTTACAATACAGTGCACAACTGTAAAGAATAATTCTCTACAGGGCACTAAAGTGAACTAAATTACTTTAATGTCTTTAATTTAACTATTTTTTACTATTTACTTGTATTTCCCTAATACTTAAAGGCACCAATCAAGATTGGGCAGGAGTGTATTAGGTGGTTCTATGAACATGGAGGAAAATACAGTGTTTTGGCTGAAAAATTTCAAAGCTAGCTAGGCAGGACAGAAAAAAACAGTGTCCTGCAGGTAAAGCAATTTGTCTAAGGTCACACAGAAGGTCAGTGGTGTAGCTTGGGGTAGAACTCATGATTTCTGACTTCCAATATTAGAGTCCTAATAAATAATTCATTTCATTTCCCTGTTTTTATCTGCTTGCAAAATTGTCATGAGTGTGCTCTGACAATCTCCGAGTCATTCGGTATTCATTCAAGAATCCTTTTTTGTAAAAAGCTCAAATACTGTTTGATTATGGCTATCTAACATTCTAGATCCTAATTCATGTTTCACTGATCAGTTGTATGGGAATGTAAAGCCTTTCTCCCACAACATGCACACCTCATTTACAGTATGAGACCCTCCAAATTCAGTGGGCTTGGGGCGGGATTGTGCAGAGGAGGAAAAGGTCAGGGTTACTCAGAAAAAAAATGAAATTATGGTTATGCTTTAATGCTTGCAAGATGAAAGACATTGTTTTTGTGTTCTGAATAGTCAGCATAGCACTGGTTTTAAATTCATTTACTGGGATTTAGGTAATAATAATTTTGAATGACCAAATATATATTTTGAAAACTTGTTTTCTTGAATAGCAAGCTTACAGTCTCACTTTTTGCAACTATTTCTCCTAGAAATGCTCAGCCACTCAGTAATGAAAAAAAATTATGATTTGAAGTAAAATTTCTATTAAAATTCAAATGACTATTCGTGGAAAATACTTTATTCATTCTACTCTGATATTTATATATTAAACAGAACTACATATGTGCTCAGACAGTCTGGATTAAATTTTGTAAGTGCATGACTGTAAATCTGTGGAAAAAATGTCAGAAAATTTGGAGATGACTTTCTCAATCTATAGCTCTGACCTGGTCCTCCACCATTCTTATTTTTCGTTTTAGAAGAGAAAATATTCTGGCACTTGCATAATTAAGCTTAGGGAAAGATTTCTGATTATTTTAGAAAACGTACAAAAACTTAATTAACTGGATAATGTTAAACCTGATATCATTTCTGAAATAAGAACAAAAGGCAGGTGGTCAGGATGTAAATTTTCTTTACTGATTTGACTGAAGCCAGCTCACACAACTTGAGGATTTGGCCTGTGAAGTGCTTTCTTAGCCAAGAGACAGCCATTAGTTTCTGCAACTGGCATCTTTCACTTGTTGGGAAAAGAGTGTTTTTCTTCAGGGGAAGAAAGTCCTAACTCCAAAACAGTAATTGCTCTCTATGTATCAAACTCTATTTTAGGGCACATTGAATGGAGAACCTATTAGAAGTGAAATGATGAAAATGTTGAAAATCACCATTTTTGTTTTGCTGGGAGTTTCATTTCACAGCTCAGGAAATAATTTTCTGTGCCATCCCCTTGTGAAGTTAGAGGAAATTGGCCCCTCAGTTTCATAGGGCAACTAAGTTGTCTAATGATCAGTCATCATGGTTGCTTGTGAATACTGCAGAAAAAACACTTGTTTTGTCGTACACCATAGGATCACATTATAGAACTATGGAATTTTTGTAGGTGGTGTCAATGTACTCTCAGCAGATGAAGAACTCCTGTCAGAAGCTAACTGGCATGTCTTCCCAGGGGCTTTACATCTGAACAGAACAAGCTGAAATGCAAATAGTGGAGAAGGTGGCAAAGAACAGTTACAGAAAAAAACTTCCATCACACACATTTTTCATATTAAATTAGATTTCCAAACAGAAATTATCCTATATGAACCATAATGGTGACTACTATTTTGTTTAAAATTTTCAATTTTCTGAGAAAGTCATAGTAATAATACCAAAAACTATATATAGGCAATGTACACTACTATTACCTATAGTTTTTCGTATATCACGTGAATGCAGCAGCATTTTCTGTTGATGTTGCTGTGATTTAATAGCTGATGAATGCCTTTTATATTACAGAATAGTATTTCTTTTGAAGATAGTCTTGGTAACCACAGCAAAAGTGTCATGACAGATAACTGTAATGCTTAATTGTTCCAGTTATACTGTGATAAAAAATTTTTATTTAACCAAAATTTTTATTTAACAAAAATTTTTTATTTAACAAAAATAAAATTACAGATTTTATGTATAATTGTTAAAGAAATTGAAATAGAAATTGTATATAATTAAAGAATAGGAATTATATTAAGTGAACTATGTGTACTCATTATGTAGAGTATCATTATTTTGTGGTCAAAAATATACATTAGCTCTTATGACAGTATGATGTTTTGAGGAAAAGATTACTGTGCTGTTAACTGTTAATAAGATAAATTGTTTCAAAATAGCCACTAAGACACCTTGATGTGGGTGTCACATTTTAGAATATGCATAGCTTATCTTCCACAGTAAATGAACCAGCTGTCATTTTATTCACATCTATATATTTCATGACCTTTTCCACTGCTGTGATTGGATAAACATCAGTAGCAGTTCAAACAAAGAACTTAAATACATACACAAAGTAGAAATGGCTGAATACATCTTCACACAAATAGAAAAGAATTTTCGTCATCAGCAGTGGTTCAAGTTACTAATCTTCAGAACAGAATCTTGACTATCATGTTGATATTTATTATCTCCAACCTGCCTTCTTATTGTGTATTCTGTAGATCTGTGTATTAATACACCCAGTGTGTTTGCACACATGAAAAATCTTTTCAATAAAGTGAGGAAGAATTATTCTAACTATTGTTTTTCCACAGTCTTACGCTTTAATGCATGATGATAGAACCCTCCTTGCAGCCAGTCCTTCTTATTCCCTTTGAAGTGAAAGAAGCACTTAGGAAACTGTTGTTTAAACTCAAAGAAACCTCTTAAAGGGTTCTAATCACTCTTCTGTTTCTTATGTCTGTTATTCCAAATCATAATAAAGCCCAATTATCAACTCTGTTGATGATGTACTAAGTATGAAAAGAACTTCGAAAGGTTTGAAATTACTCTCTGAGATTAGCTGTGTCTCTTTCTGAAAGTTGTAGGTCTTCATCCTACAAGCACATGGGAATGCTTTATTTTCCTGCTCTGAGTGAAGTAAATGTGTGTTAATGTGTGCAGCATTGGAGGCTGAAATGAAATGGATATCATCACATTTTTAAATGAATATTTGTCAGAAGTGCCTTTGAAATATCTTGAAGTGTATTAAAAGTTTGAGGGTCTTGAGGTTTTTTAATCAAAGTATTTTTTAAACCTTAGTTGCAAAGGAAACCCATTTTCAATGAAAATTATTTTTCTCAAGCAATTCTACATAGTAGGTAAACTTAGTTTTCAGGATATAGTTAGCCTAACCCAAGCATTTCAAACATTTTAGTCTATATTTCATATTTAATCTATGTAAATAACGCTAAGAGTAAAATAATTGCTATGCTGCAATTTATTCGTATCCTAAATGTACGGTTGTAATGGATACGATGAGTACTGATGTTTGGAAAAATAATCTCATTATTTTCTCAAAATCATCACAATCTAAACTGCTCATTATCTGAAACTTAAACCTTGGTTTATATCTCTTCCTGCCCTACCTATAAAATATTTCGAAGGATGTGAGTTATAAATCCAAGAATCGTTGTTACTAATTTTAGAAGTCTATGTTTTACTCTTAACAATTAGACTCTAAATAATTAGCTGTATTTTAGGAATTACTAAACAACAGTTTATATTGTATGGTATTCTTAGCAATAAGGCCACTGTTTTGGAGTCTGAAATGCAGAAGCAAAGAGGATTTTTTTAGATAACTAGTGAATAGTTCTGGTTACTATTGTGGTTCATCAGTGGAGATATTAAATAGCACTAGGTTTGTCAGGAATGAAAAAATAAGAGTTTAGAAATGCTGAATTTGCTTTTAGAATATAAAGCTATTGTTAGAGCAATGGAACACTTTTTAAAACTACAAAGTTAATCATGGTTTGCTTTAACAACTTTCCTCTGAATTACTATTTTGAACTTCTCCTTAGGGTTCTTCAATGGTAAAAGGTAAATTATTAAATGAGGTCATATATCTCATTAAAATCTAATACAGTTCTGTAAATCTGACTGGTATGTGCAATATGGAAAATTGGATTTCATCATAGGTGAGGTGCATGTACAATATTTTAAATTTAATTACAAAGATTTGTTTTTTTCAGCATGTGATGAAAGCTTAGAAGTATTATGTCATGCTGTGAGTAACCAGAATCACCTAAATCAGTAGAAGAAGATTTTTCTTCTTTAAATACTAATTTTTTTTCCCCTAGAGGTTAAGATTCCCAATCCCTAACTCTTCATGTAATTTTTCAGTCATTGGACAAATGGGAATAGACCCATTCAGCATAAAACAGAATATCTCGGTGCTGCTATCTTAGCTCACCTTCTTCACTAGCATTAATCTGTTTGGTATTCTAGAGGGCCTCTCAGTAAATTCCTAGAAAGAAGGAATAAATACTTGACACAGGTCATTATTATATTCAAAGATTGTTTACGTAGGATATCTGTAGAGTAGTTTCTGTGAGCAGCTGGCACATGCAGAAAATCTGGTCCAAGAAGCTAAAAAAATACCTATGATAATTATTTAATTTCATTTATATATATCAAAAGCGTTCTAAGCACACTTTCCATGTGAACCAACTGTGTATCGCTCACTGAAATAAATGCGAGTCTTATATACATGTCCTAATGAAAAATGAGCTAAAGATAGTGAGACAGTTTGTTGATGCAGGTGAAGGTTCCATTGGACTTATAAGGCATTATACTGTTGTTCAAAAAATGATAGTTAATACAAGGAAATAAGCAAAATGATTGAAAGTTTCTGGATAGAGCAGTTTGGACAGACTGCTGGATTTGATTCCATTTTTTTCAGGAAAAGTGAGAATTTACTTCAAAAGTGTTTTGTTTATTTTTTAAAAAATCAGATTTCTATCTAAATAGGAAACTAAAAAACTGAACAGCTAGGTAAATAGGAAAAGTGTTGTGCTTACCTTTTTAGTGAGCATATTTTCTAATCAAAATCTACTGTGATCACCATGAAATGCTTCTTTGTATGTGTCACATAAATATGAATGTGTAAAAACTGAACTTAAATTGGAAAACTGTTTTGGTCAGTGTGTTTACAAGCAAAGAAAACTGCCCCCCTCAAGTGTATTTAATGTTTTTTCAAGCTTAATCTATCTTCTTTCAAACATTTGAATACATGAGACTTTTCCAGCACAAATATGTAATTTGGTTGCCAGTAGGGTATTCAAAGGATGAATATAATGGATAAAATATAGGGTGAAAATATTCTTTCTATGAAGTTTCTGGATATTACAGTATTGTTGTCTCTTACATCTCTGATATACAGATTATTTTAAAAAAAAAATCTCTTTATGTAATACCACAAAGATAGACTCTCCAGATTTGATACATAACAAGATACACTGTTTGATTTTTGCTTTGTTTCTTTTTTAACTAAATACATTTTAAACTTGGCTTAAATCAATAGAGCTAGAGATAATTCAATGAAAAGACAAATTGTATTTTCTTTTTTCTTCAAAATAAATTAATTCACAAGGTACTTTATCTTGTTTAGAACTCAGCCCAAGAGATACCAAATAACATTTTTTTAATGTGGAAAAATAAAGTCAGTGCAGTAGAGAGGAGTTTAACAACATTGATAAATAAAATCTAAACATCAATACCTTTTAGCATTCCTTTAACTGCACTCTTCTCCAATTTAATGAAAACCTTACACTATTTCATAACACTGTAGCACTATTGATTATAAAATATTATAATTTGCTGCTTAAAAGCCCAATTTACACAAATATGTAAAAGCACAATCTGCCATGAAAACTATGGGAAAAAAAATCATAAATGAGATCAGTAAATTTCAGCCAAGATAGTAATTTCTCAGTACTTAATCAAAAACAGAAACCTGTAATGAAGCTTGAGAAATTCTTGAAAAAAGTTGACTAACCACCGTGTTTGTTTTGTTAAAATGTCTTGATATGGAAGGTGTACTTTGACAAATTTAGTTGTTGATCTGTCTTCCCCTAAACACCTACCTTTAAGAAAATTATTAGATGTTTAATTCATAGTTCATTATAATTAGAACTTTGCTGACTTCTGAAAGAATTCATACAAATAAAAAGCCTCCTGTATAGCATGGCTGAGGAAAATCTGTTTACTCTTGTCTGATTCAGGACTGACAGCAGGATATTCCAGTTAATTCATGCTTGAGGTATATAAAAAAGTGATCGGAAAGTCTCATGCAAGGAATGCTTAGGCTTCTGCAAGAAGACACTTGGACTTCTGTTCATAGCTAAAAGCTGGAGAAGTGTCATAGCCAAGTGTCAACTTCTGTGAGATGGAGAATATTCTACAAGTACCATGCTTACTTGTACTCTTCTGGAATGAATGCTGTGAGGCTGTAGGATACTTAATCCAAATTTTCACTTAGGCAAGTGGCTGCTGGTGTACTGCCTTCACCTAATGCCCCAAGTGAGAGAATTATTTTAATTATCATGGTTTTGATCATGTCCTGTTTGATCCAAGTCATTAAACATTTTTTTGTTGATGCATGGGGTTTGTTACCATCTTAAGGGAAACCCGTTTTGAAAACATTATTCAAAAATTTAAAACTTTGTGGATAAGGTTGAAGGTTGAATGGATTATGATACACATATGTAGAAAGAGTATCCAAAAGTTTTCTAGCTGTCTTAATTTTCATATGACCTACTGAGTACATGCTGAGGCTATTGAACTTTAGCTGTATCCAAGCAAACCTGCCCCCTGGCAGAACTACAAGGAAAGCCTGAAGATGTGGTGTTATAAAATGGCAAGCTTTGCTATTGCTATGCAGAAATAAAGTATCAAACTATGGCAAAAAATTCAGACTAGGAAAAAAATTAGTCACACATTTGTATTGTACTAGGAAAAAAATTCCTGCAATGATACCAAAAAGAATGTGGGAATAAGATATATTAGTTGGGGAAGAGATAGGTGGGAAGAGAAGGGATTTGACTGAGAAGATCACCAGAGGAGGATACTGAGTTGCTGGTGATGCTAGCAGAGCCCCTCTCCATGGTTGTTGGTAATACAAAATCTGTGGGAAAACTGAAAATTATGTCAGTATAACTATCAGAACATTGCCTGTACACAGTCAGGGCCCTTTCTTTCTTACAGATAGAGTAGAAGGCTTGCAAAGGGAAATAGGGTTAGGCTTGGAATCATTTTGCCACCTCTTTCTCCTGATTCTCTTAGCTCTATTCTCTCTCCAGAATATTCCAGAAATATTCTGGAATATCTCAGATTTTCGGATAAAATTCAAATGTGTGTCTTGTTACTGTTTTTATATGAATCATACAAGTTTATTCCAGACTTTGAGCTGCTTAATAGTGGCTTATGTAAAAGCTTTGGAAAGAGCAGTGCATTTTTTTCTCTGACTAATGTTATACTTCAGGAATTCCACTAAATTCTGTGGGCCTACCCAGACTTTCTAAGTTACTTATATGCAGATGATTTTGCATGCCTTATGTCACAAGGAACTGTGGAAATACAGGTGGTATTCTGTATTCCTTCTGAAGACTGGAATAGAGAAGCATGATGAAATGTGTAAAATATTGACTTAATTCCCAGGAAATTTGTCCTTTCCATCATTTCTGTTGGTCTTAGAAGAAGAAAAACACTGCTGGAATAGAGCATTTGCATTTTCTGCTAGGCATGCTTTATATCACTTTGGAAAATATCACATTATTAGAAAACAGAGCTTTATTAAGACTCTGTGGTCTGTCTGGTTAACAGCTTCTATATCGTCTAGTAATGAGTATCAATACCATTTTTTACATATTCTACGTTGCATTTTTGACATTGCAAAAGTAACTTCACAAAGTAAGCCATTGTTTTAAAATTTGCATAGAAATGTGTTTTCTAGTGACTTTCATAAAAGTTTAATGAAACTGAAGCTATTAGGTTCAGCTCTTTTTCTTATGTAAAGCACTCTGATTTTTGGAACACACAGTATGTTTACATTTTAAGTTGCCACAGCATGTCAATTAGTAAACATGCTTATGAAATTGTCCATTTAAAACAACATTTTTACACTACATACAGCTTTGTAAATCACAGGATGCTGACAACATGAAATGCCAGCTGTGAAATGAGACACTGATGAAAATGCAGTAATTCTGAATTTTAATATAATATAAACCATGTCAGCAATATTTGTGAATAGCAGCTGTCAAGATTTCATTTGAACAGCATGTATTATGGTATTTTTATATTCTGTTCTTTTCTGATAATTTAGACCTTCCTCTGCCCCCTCCCAACCTTTCTGTATGATAAGCTTTGCAAGGATTGGAAATTTCTATAAAAATTTTGACTGAACAGCATGAAATGGATTGTCACAACATTAAAACAGAAAGACTAATTATAACAATCATTAAAATTGTGTTAAAAAATACCACACATTATCATACTGGTGTTACTGATTTTAAAAATTCAGTATTTCATTAAACTTTCGAAAAATGTCTTTTATTTAAAAGTGTGATGGGTATACGAGAAGTGATGGAGATTTCTACCAAACAAGATTGTGATGTACACAGTCTTATCGTGCAAAGAAATTCAATAGATTTAAATGGTTCTTTACTGAAGTGGTTTAGATATGGAAGTAGTTGCAGAACCAGATCAGCAGTGTGTGGAATCTAGTATCTGTGCAGTGTCTTGCAGTACTGTATGCTTACTTTAAAAGACAATATGCATACATAGTTGCAGGCTGGAATGCCTAAAAGGAACAAATATTTTGAGTTTTTTCTTACTGCGTATCCATCTAAGTCAAGGAATTTGTCTGTAACTGTAAAACCTCTATGTTTTCTTATATATTCTCTGAACTCTGAACTGTTTGCTTTTTGTTTCCATGATCTCCTAAGGGGTCAAGAAAAATCAGGAAATGGTGCTGTATTTGAATGTGATCTGAAATGCTGGTGTTTAGTGAGTGATACAATCATAACTAAATGAGTTGCCTCTAGTATAAAGAATGTATATTCAGATGTCTGCCAGTGGAAGGGACCTGATTTGTATTGAGTTTTAGGAAGATACAAGTGAATTGCTGGCATAATTTAATATGATTTGCTTCAAAAATCAATGTCTAAAATCATTTAATCCTGTCCTTTGAATAGCAGTAAACAAACAGTAATAAACAGTTGTACCACAAAGTTGCGATGTGCAGATTTTACCACATACAGCTCATACTTTGCAGCTGAAGCTGAGTGTGAAATACAGCTAACTCTCCTAAAACTGAAAAATGCAAGAATGAGAAAGCTGTGTGCCTTTACAGAAGGGAGCAGGTAACATCTCAGCTATTGCTTTGATTTCCCAATCAGTGTCACTTGGCCTTTCCGAGGTTTAGGTTGGGTAATTAATTTTCATTGAAGACTTGATTTGTTGTAAACATTGTGTAGACACACGTGCTGCTCAGTGGTACAGGGATATCACCTGCCAATCAGAAAGTAGCTCACTGACTGGCATTATGTTCCTCATCTTCTGTCTAACATATAAATAAATATGTAAAAGAAATGTAATCAAGAATTCTTTCATGAGGAAGCCACCATGTTTTACTCAGCAGCATGATTTCATGCTTGGCTGCCAGTGATTGTAGTGAAACCCAGAGAGCAATCAAAAGAGCTAGAGAACTGTAATTTGAAGAAAAATCTTTAGCATTTCACTGTATAGAGTCTAGATATAGCAAAAGGGAAGGGAACTTTAGCAAAAACAAATGTCAGTTGATGATAATGAGGCATAAATACACTTTATGGGGGAAAAAACTCAATATAGAAATTAATAAATAGCTTTGCAAAACACAAATACTCTATAAAAACTGCTTCTGGAGTAAAGAAGGCCAATGTTTGCAAAACACAAAGAATGTTGGCCCAAAAGAAATCAGTGGCAAAAGACGCCACTGACTTTCCCTGCAGCATGCATGCTAGTCACTGATTGCACTTCAAAGAATTGTAGAGCAAGGATTCATATCCAGAATGGAACAAACGTCTTGGTTGTATGCTTGCGAACACATATTTTGTAATTTCAGTAATTCATTGTCATGGACAATTTGGCATGAGGAAACTAATGAATTCTATTCAATAACAAATTGGTAAGCATCCTGAGAAAGTTTTGATAATGATGTTTTTCTGATTTGCAATTCCCTTTTGTGAAACACATAACTGATTACAGTTACTTCTTCTGGTCCAACACTAACAAATCACTGAAAAATGCAAACAAATATAACTATTTTTATCTACTTATGATTAGATATTATTTTTTCCCAACATAATGGTGGCTGCTTCTATACTCTACCAGCAATCTAGTGGTTTGGAGTCCTTTATCTGGCTGAAAGCACAGATTGTGTCTTTCCACTTACATACTAGCAGATTAATAGTTTGTAAAGAACTTTTAAGATTGAGAAAACAGGCAGGGGCAAGCAAATCTTGTAACCTAGTGAGAGGAAGAGAGAAAACATTCCATTACTAAGACAAGAAGCAATTGGAGTAGGATTTTTAACATTTTAATGTTTGTTTGTTACTCCTATAAGACAATTACAAAAACATTAATCCAAATTAAAGTTAATATGTGAATGAACTTCAGAGGTGGTATTAATATTTGTTGACTTTGGGGAGTATAAAAATAAGACTGTGTCAAACCAAAGGTCTGTTCCATTTAGTATCCTGTTTGCAGTTCTGGCTGGTAGCACATCTACAGCATAGGGCAGATGAAATATGATCTTTCCTTTTATATAGGCCTGTAATTTCTAAAAGTTATATGTTTAAATAGCTCTAGAATTGGTGGTAGCTTCAGAACCATTGTGCTTCATAACTGATGATGAACCTATAGTAAATTAAAGTAAGCTCTTTTTAAACCCTGTTTTACTTTTGCTCGCCATTGTACCTTTGGCAATGACTTCCATAATTCTGACTGCATGAAAAAATACTTCTTTTATTTTTAAATTTTGTTATGCTATATATTTTTGATCCTTAGAAATTTAGTGAGTAATCCTTCAATCATTTTTGTTATAATAGATTTTTCAAAATACCCATGTTGTGATAAATCTTTATCACAGACCCTTTGGGGGATTTCTTTTCCCATATGAAGAGGTTTAGTCTCACTTCTCTATTTAATTTCTTGTATAAATGCTGTCTCATAGCTCTTATCAGTAATGTCAGTCTCTCTATGCCTTTTTTGGTTCTGCTTTATATTTTCAGCAGAAGTGACCAAAATTGTTGGATCGTGACTAATTTATGTAGTGACATAGTAATGTTTTTTCTTTTCAGTAATTTTTAATGCTCTGCTTACTTTTTGAACAATTCTGTTCTGATTTAAACATATTCAAAGAACAATCCAAAGTGAAATGAAGTTCTGTCTCCCGAGTGAGCTAGCATATATATCCTGATGCTTACTTTTTTCCATTGGCATTTCTTTGTATTTGTCGTCATTTAATTTCATTTGTTATTTTATTACTCTTAATATAGTGAAGTTCTTTAACAGCTTTTCATATAACAGTTACATTTCATTATCCTGAATAATTCTGTATAATCAGCAAACTGTTTAACCTCATCATTCTATTGTTCTTCTGGGTCACAAATGTTGAATAGCATATGTCTTAGCATAAATCCTTCTATAATCCCATTGGTACCTTTCCTGTTATGATAACAAGTCTTTCTTCTTATCCATTATATCCCATCTTTTAAACTGTCAATAGTCCTTAAGAGAAACTTCTCCTTTATCCTTTGCCATATCTGTTCTCTGCTGAGCCTTTGGAAAGGGATCTTGTTAAAAAAACTTAAAAAATAATCCTCTGGATCACCCTTGTGTACCTACCCCTGCAGTCCCTTAAGGGAATCAAATAGATCAATAAAGCTGGGTTCACTCCATGCCAATATATTGTATTTATCCATTTGTTTAGAAATTTTGTTCTTTATTCAGATTCCTACAGATTTACTTAGTATAGAGGTCAGACTTGCTCATCTGTGCTCATGAAATCATCCCTGGGTCCCATTTTAAAAATGGATATTGCACTTAACACCTTCTGTCCTGTTGTTGAAGATGATTCAGTTGATGTATAACACATCATCCTAGGAGTTCAGCAATTCCATATTTAATTACTTTAGAACTTTCAGGTGAAAGTACTGTTCCTGTACTGTCAATTTTTGATGACTTTATAATGTGGTTTTTTTCCTAGAACCTCTTTTATTGACATTTCAAATTGAGGTAAATCCAGAAATCATAATTTTTAAAGAATGGCTCTGATGTCAAGAATGTCCCTAACCTCCTTCATAGTGAGTACTGATGGAAAGAGTCTGTTTAGCTTTTCTGTTGTGATCTTAACCTTCCTTGAGTTCTCCTTTCAATCCTTGATCATCTAGCAGGCTTTCTGCTTCACTCCTTACCAACTCTGGCAGGCTTTCTGCTTCTGATGTGTTTGAAAAAGCGTTTATTATTAACTTTTATGTCTTAAGCAAGTTGTTCTTCAAACCGTTTTTGGCCTTCCTTATTATGATTTTATATGCAACTTACCAGAGTTCAAATAGAAAAACAGTAAAATGATGACAAAGTTGAAAGAAAAAAGTTCAATTTTCCTACTCATTCTACAGTCATTCTCATGTCCCTCCATTTCTTCTGGAGTTGCTACACATCTATGAACAAGAAGTTAAAACATAGGCATTGTTTTACAAGTTCTGTTGACTTCCTTTGATAGTCAACATCAGGTCATAAAAAGTAAGAATCAGTAGTGTCTGAGAGATGGAGTAACCTAGCCATTGGGAAAAGTTTTTTAAAACTATACCATCTTCTTATCCTTTTTACTCCCTTTCTGCTTTCTAAAGAGAGATCTTAGTGTTTGGTCATAGGAGCTTTTCCACCTTATGACTGCTGAGACATAGTCACTGCTTTTTATACTGCTTGCAGATGTTCTATAGGGACTTGAAAGCATTCATGTGATAATTAGGTAAATTGAGATTGTAGGAATATGAATAAACAACTTTGTAAATACCAATTATAATGCATTTATTGAGTCTGAGTTGAACAAATGTTTTTAAGTGCTATATTTGAGGAAGTTAGTTCAGTTACAAACTAAGTCTTACCAACCTCTGCCTTGGGACTTCCTAAGTGAAAGAGGAAGAAATCATTCATACATTGCATCTTCACAATCTCTTTTTCTTATAGCTTTTTGTATCTCAGTGCCACTATTGCACAGATATGGCTCTTTTTCACTAGAATAAGCTTCCTTGCATCAGAGCAGTAGCAAGACTAAAATTTGATTTTTCCAGATAAATATTGTATAACATGTCAAGCACTCCTGAAGACTTCGGGGATGCTTCATGTGACAAGGTGAACTGAAACATCAAAATATTCTGAGCTTTCAACTTGAACTTCGCAGTTCTTTGTACACTGTTAATTTTCAGAGCTACACATCTGTGCATATTGTCACTCAGAGCAACACAACCTGGATTTGTTAGAACACGGGAGATTGAAGTATTCAGGCTGCCAAACTCATCCTTCCTCCACAGGGATGGTTCTCCCATCACTCATTCATCGCTTTGCTTATCCCAGTTTTTTATGTGGTTCCAAATCAATTTGTATTCATCCAAGAGGATGAATCAGGTACTGTCAGATTTGTGTGTTCTCTCACTTGGTTGTTTTAATCTGGTTTGTTTCATTGCACTTTTCCATAGTGAAACAAGCAACTGTTGCCAAATCTGCAGTACTATTTCTACTGGAGATCTTTCTGGATAGCAGCACTTTATGTTTCTGTATCTTCTGCAGAGAGATTTTTCAGGTCAGTTCTTTGGTCTGACAGATATGGGAATTTCTTGGAGAAATGCTACAAAATGCTAGAAAGAAGAGAAATGCTAGAAAGAAAACTTTCAGACAAAAAGTACTTTCATCACATATTTTCTGCATTTAGAACAGACATCGAGTTGATTTCTGACTAAAAAATTGATGAAAGGTGAGTTTCTGACATCTAAAAATAATCAAGAAAAATATATCAAACCCATTCTTGTTTGGGCAGTTCCAGTGTGTAGTATTTTATTTTTCAACTCTTATTATCTCATATGTATAAATGCCAATTCCTCAAATGAAGTTTACAGCATTCACAAACCTTTTCCTTACAGGCATTCCCATACTGGTATTCTGTCTTCTGAGTATTTAAGTAGTCACTGTTCTTTACTGTCTTGTACTAGAAGCTGAGTTGGAAGAGAATAATTAGTACTCTCTGTATGGTTTAGAGACAGTATTCTCTACCCATCTACCCAGTGAAGCTGAACAGTTGATCCAGCAGCCATATGAACCTGGTGTTCATAGAGTTTTCTTTCGCCAGACCTTTTTATTTATGAAAAAGAAACTTAAATAACCTTTTTAAAAAAAAAAAAACAAAAAAAAGATCTGTGCAGTTTACAACGCAGTTTTCTAATCATCTGCTGAAAAGAGGAGTGCAAAAAGTACACAGGTTTCAGAGTGTCCTTCATGTTTCACTTGCTCTGTTTAGGGCTCTATCTGCCAGGTTACTAAGTTCAAGAAGAGTTGGGGAATGATCTTTTTGGATGATTCAGAAGCGTGGTGGGTTAATCCCCTTTATCTTCCAGTTTCTCCAAAATCATGCATAGATGGTCAACCAATACTGGCACCTGGTACAGAGACTTGGGAGTTACAGAGTGTGGTATAAGAACTGCAGAATACAAGATGCAAGTATAAAACAGTCTGGTTTTGCATTTCACCTCTTGACTGAAGCTGTTTCAGGGAGCAGGAAGGGCTGCCTGCAGGATGGGAAGCTGTAACAGCCAACAGGCAAGGGGACTTACCACCCAGGCCCCTGTCCTGCCACCTCCAAAAGGAAGGTGAGCAGGGCCTACCTGGGAATGGCCACTTGGACTTTCCCAGATTTCAGGTCTCAGGCAAGTTTGTTCTTGACAAGGCAGGCCTGAGGTCAAGTTGAGAAGTCAATCTGCAGGTGATGATCAGGTCCAGTGATGGTAACCAGGGCGAGAGACAGCCCAGTGATCACCGGACAGATCCATCGTGATGAGACAGGTCCCGGATCAAACCAGGAAGTCAGTCTGCAGGTCAGGGTCTGGATCAACATGGTCCATAGCCAGATACAGACATTGCCAGGACTGAGCTAGAGCCTAGCACTCCTCAGAATAGCTCAGGCAGGAATTGATAGCCCAGGGCTGAGCTTAAGTGGAGCCTCTAGGCTCCTGGGCAGTTTGGTTGTTCAGGGCCATTGAGGCCTATTAATGCTTTTATGGCCCTGACAGCCATAAAAAGGGGCTTCAAAAAAAGCCCCATAAAGGGGCTTTAAAAAATTAACCGGGTCCTTCCGTTATACATGGAATAGGATCATATACACCCCAGCTGTCCATTCAGTAATGAGAAATGCATCTCCAAGCAAAACTGAACACCGTATGTTCTTAGAATTAGCTCAATGCACTTAAATTGTAAGAATATTTAAAACCAGGAATAAACTCCCTCAATATCAAAAAGAAAGATAAAAGCATATGGTGGGGGCAAAAGAAGTAATGAAGAACAGAATGATTTGATATCCTTAGGGACATTGTACAGATTCATAAACGTTTACTCCTCTGACTCATCAATGGGATTCTCTAGTACTGTAGAGGAAACAAAACCTGCTTATTTTACTGTTTCTGCAAAAGCTTCCTTCTGTTTCTATTACAATTTCACTTTTACAGGGAAGAGTAAGAGCTTCTGCATCACATCCACCTATAATTACTGCATTTTATTAGTTTGGCATTATACATGGATACTTACTGTACAGTTAATATTTTTGTAGTTTATTATTACATGTGAACTACGTAACTCATTGTGGTCACTTTCTTAAAAAAACAGTGCAATTTCTTTTATCTTCTTTAAGTTATTTAGTAATATAGTTCTTGTAGCTGGGGGTTACAATTGTCTTACGTTTTCTGCAGAATTAATAATCACCTTCCAAAAGGTGATTATTAATGAAAAGAATACTGAGTTTCAGTGAAAATCAAGACAATCCACACTGGTTCTTTTACTTTAATCTTGTTATATACAGACCTCTGATAGCATCTAACATAAGAAAAATCTGTTTTTTCTCCAATTATGAATGCTTTACATGCCACCGTTTTTATTATACTTTTGGCTAGAAAGTGATAGGAAGGCTATTTCAAGCATCCAGAAATTAGAACATAAGTGTCTGATAATTGGGAAAACAGTATATATAAAAACCCAAATTGATTGAATTTTACTCACTTTTCTTTTCCTCCCTCTTCCTTCCACCACCTACCCTTTCAACAGAGGTTGGCCACATATGCTTAGATCACAATATAAGTCCTTTAGAAATTCAGACTTACTGCAGTCTGTCATTCCAGTGTGTCTAGCATCTTCAAATCCTTTACGAAAATAAGATTACATTAACCTGCCAGTCCTTCTTCACATGTTTCTGACTTTATTGAAGGCCTGAGGCAAACACATGCGACCAGTCACTAAAGGATTTGGTAACGTTCCTACAGTGCAGTAAGTCTCTACCCCAGCAGCTGTTGTTTAGTGATAGATCAGTGAAGCAAAAAATTATGCTGGTATAAAAAATAGATCTTGAACCACAGCTCTCATTCTTATGCCTTTGTTCTGCATTAGTGGCAAACCTCTGGGATTCATTTAGCTGTAATCATTTGTTACTGAGGGGCAGAGTGTCTTTCAGATAGTGGTGATGGAGTCACCTTTGAAACAAGTGCAAATGAGTAGAAATCATTTACCAATCTACCCTCACAGGATTACACTTTATAACTGGCACATAATCCTAGAACCTGTTCAGAATGTATAACACAAACATGAACACCAAAAAAAGCATTTTACTTTTTTATTCCTATTTTATCTGAGACACTTTAATTAGTTTACCATCTGGATTTGTAATCCTTTATTGAAGAACGACAGACATACAAAGCAAGCACCAAGAGGCAAATTCTGTTTCTGTTTACACTGAGGGAGAAAAAGACCTATTCGGTATCTGATTCAAAACTCGGTGGAATCAATAATAGCGGTCAGTGGCTTTGGATTAACTGTAGAATTATTGCTAGAGGATACTCATAGTTGTTTGGGGTGGGTTTTTTAGTTAAACTGTTTTTTCATGCTCATTCATTTTCCAAAATCAAGTTGCAAAATGTAAGCTTTTACTCATGCAACACAGAATTTAGTTTGTAGTTTGCAGATGAAGATGAGAAAGCTTGTAAGATAGCTATGAAAGCTCTTGAGGCACTACCTGTCGCAAATATCTGATCATAATGGGGGATTTAATGCTTTAATTTTTGCAGTATTCATACTGAATAAAAACATGGTCAGCAGAATATTTGCAGTTATGTATAAAAAATTACACCCATCTCGCAAAAGTTGTGTTGTTTTGTTTTGTTTGTTTTTGTAAAACTATTTGACTCACTTTAAATAATTCAGATACTGTCTGTGGTTTGGGAATGAAAACTACTGTAAGGATCCTTGCAATTACCAATCTCCCAATATAGTAACAGAATTTTTTCCAAAAAAGCCAGGATAAATTCCTGATTAAAAAGAGATTCAAGAAGAACTCCAGTATCCGAGTCAAAAATTTCAATTTTTAATTCCTCCCTACCCCAAATTTTTCCCTTCTGTCAGACTGAGCCTGATTCTGGATGTACATTAAGTGCCATAGATTCTTAGCTTTCTGTATTAAGAACAAAGAATTGTTATTCTGCACATGCCTACAAACATCTCTGGAAAAGAAGAGCTCATGTCTGCATTAAGCTAAGGTCTGAGCTGAATCGTAGCTTTTCTCCTCTGATTTTATCTGAAGGGCTTGATCCTGCTTCACTTTGTGAGCAGTTTTCTGCATAATATTTGTGAATGACCACTATTTTCTTTTGAAAGAAGAAAAGATAAGAATATTTTCATCAAACAGTTGAATGATTAAAACAGTCAGACCTGGAAAACTGGCAGCGTTTACTTCTTTTTTTCCACCTAAAGTAAATCATACCCAGTTCCGCTTCCACAAAGCAGGCTCTAATGGCTGTTCTGAAGTAGCAATACTCAATTCCTCCACCTTGGCTGGAAAGAAGGAGTGTGACTACTTCAGTCATGTAGGAATTTCTGGTTCCATATTTACTACTTGGATTATTTTGGCCAATAATAATTTCAGATTAAATACTGAGACAGTAGTAAGTGAGAAAGCATCTCCTGTATTCTCACTTGCTCAGCAGTACTAATCTGAGTTTAACAAGTATAACTCTCTCACACTCTCTCATATACATGTATGTAACTGTTATAGATACAGTATCTTCCTCAAGCTTAAATATATCACCACGTTACATAATTATCAGAATAGACAACTTACATTTAGTCTATCACAAACAAAATACCTAGCAAAGTTTGTGAACACTAAGTTATATTTATTGGCAGTAATTACCATGGAACTGCTACATTTGGAAAACTAAACCAGAGTTGCTTAGTTATGTCTAAATACACAAGTCCAAGCCAACTTTATGATTTTAAGGGTCAGCGAAAAGCATGTGCTTGTCCTATACATTGAAAGTACATATCCAGTGATACTCCAAGCAATGATGTAAATGCTCTCTTTTGTCTAAGTCATGAGCTTTTTAACTTGTTTTCCTCTTTCTATAGTCCCTCAAGTTCATGAAATTCCAAAACATTGAGCACAGTTGTGGACTTTATGCTGTTACAGCAACAGAAGTCATGTCATGGGATGTACCAGTCAGGTCACGTAAGTGGTCAAACTTTTATGAGCAGCCATGAGTTCAGCAGGTATATCTATTCACATGACATGGATGGACCTGCAGCATATGTAGCTGTTGAAGAGGCCCTACTGTCGCCACAGCCTTTAACTCCATGTTTTCCACACTAATGTGCTGTAAATGTCTAGATACCAAAAAATCCACTGAGCTGATTTGTAGGCTTGTTCAACAGTCACTAAAAGGTTCCAGTGTGTATTCCAGTTAGAACCAACTGAAATCTTGATAATAAATATTAATCATAAATATGTGAGAACACACCTTAGACCCAAGTTATTTGGTCATATGAAGAACCTCTTATTTCAAGTATAAAATATGTTGTGGTTTAACCTGGCAGGCAGCCAAACACCACACAGCCGCTCGCTCACTCCCCCTGCCCCACAGTGGGATGGGGGAGAGAATAAAAAAAAAAAAAATCGTGGATTGAGATAAAGGCAGTTTAATAGAACAGAAAAGGAAGAGATGGTAATAATAATGGTAGAATATACAAAGTGAGCGATGCACACTGCAATCGCTCACCACCTGCCGACCGATAACCAAGTAGCGATCGCTACTTCCTGGACCATGCCCCCTATTTATATACTGAGCATGATGTCATATGGTATGGAATACCCCGTTGGCCAGTTGGGCTAGCTGTCCTGGCTATGCTCCCTCCCAGCTTCTTGTGTTCCTGGCAGAGCATGGAAAGCTGAGAACTCCTTGACAAGTAGACTCTTAGCAACAACTGAAAACATCAGTGTGTTATCAACATTCTCCTCATACTAAATCCAAAACACAGCACTAGGAAAAAATTTAACTCTATCCCAGCCGAAACCAGGACATAGTCACTGTCTTATTTCTAATTTTATATATCATTCAGACCTTGTTTTCTTCCCAGAGATTTTGTCAATCTCTCCACTAACAATTATTTTCTTACAGGCTGTGTTAAAACCACCACTCGTACTGAAAGACAAAGATGCAGAAAATGAAATTTAAACCCAAACCAGAGTTCAAAAAAATTAAATTAAATATGAACAAAAACCCACACTAAAAACAGTTTTGTCGTAGGTTAATAATTGCTGCCAGGCTCCAAACAAAAGGCTTGCCATTAACCTAGCTCTTAAATATCACAAGAGATCAAGACGTTGGATAAAGCTGCAACTGGAACAAGGAGCCGCAAAGGAGTACTTGCCTTTGCAGCACATAGTAGCCATTCCTCAGACATCCAACGTTATTAATAGTGATCTAGGTAACCAAACTATTTGAAACTTCATGTCCATGGATTGGATGGGCAGGCACTGGATCTAAATACAATGTGAAATGGTACATTCTTCCCATAAATAGTAGTAGTAATGGTCCAGCCACTTTCCAGCTGTTGGAAAGCTTCTTTTTGCATACTCCATCAGAGACATACCTGATTATGTTAAGTATGCAGATTGGTAAACTGCAGTTTTGTTTTGGCAAGCATAAACTTCGAGGAAATTCAGACTTCAGTACAGTGGTTCTATCTTTACAGTAGAATAAGTAAGAGATGGACCCTGTATTAGAATAATACTGGGAGAGCAGCTAAAAATTAGAGGAATTATTGTATAAAAGAATACCTATGAGAGGATGTCTCACATTTAATGAAGAGAGTTAACTGGTTTACAAGACTCCCTGTTAGGCTAGGCAACAATAGAATTAGGAAGCTGTGAAGTGTTATATACAGTTTATGATGATTGTGTAACACATGAAAAAAAGCTTTCAGAATCAGTATTCAGTTCATCAAAAGTAACTTCTGAAAGTGTGTTAGTTCAGAAAGTTACATGTTTGTGCCAGGTAAACATTATAATACACTGCCTAGTCAGATCTCTGTGTGTGTTTGCGATAAGGTCTCCATCTAGGGGTTAACCTACATATAGCATGAAATGAAAGCTTTACACTGAGATTCTGCAGAAAAGTAAAACTGGGAGCCAAATCTTTAGTTTAACTCCCCTGAAGTCAGACATATTGTGCCCACAAAGGATTCTTAAAGTAAAAAACACTCAACCAAAGTAAAAAAAAGAAAAAAAGCAACCCACCCCCCAAAAAAGCAGAATCACCATTGCTATCTTCAAATTAGAGAAGTTAAACAGAAAATGAATCCAGTGTTTCCTAACTTCTTAATGCATCAGGAAAAAAGATACAATGCATTTTTTTCTCTCTTAGGCAGTTATACACCTTGAAATCTCTTCCTTACAGGATATATTCAAATTTAAGCTTTTGTTTCTTAGACATAAAAATTCAATGTTGCACATATTGTTTGTCTCAGTTTGTCACTGTCCTAGGAATTAATGCAGCGGTGCTAGCTGTATCACTGAACTAATTTTACTAAGGTAAAATTTGTTTAGAAAATCCTTCTGGGACTCCCTGACATGCTCACCATTTTGGTTGAAAAAGATTGTGTGTAGAAACAGTGCTATAGGAATGGGAATAAGAAAAGAGTGATAAAGTGGCATCTGTCGATACAGTGCAGTATGGCACCAGTGTTCTCTGGCAAAGACAGAAATCCTTTAGAATTCTAGTGCCCTGGTATGAGTGGTGATTTTAATAATTAATCAGCCAGTAAGGGTTTTAACACAATATGGTCATTATGACTAAAAATAATATGCTCAAATATTCTGTACACTGGAAAAAAGAAATGGCCCCTGCCATTCTCCACGCAGTAGGACTGATGAGAGAGATGTTAGTACTCCCTCTTTCCTTCATATCCACCAATGTAGAATCTGTATATTAGCAGCCCCTTGGTGAAGCAGCTACTGAATGCAGGATGAGTGAGCAAAGGTTATAGACCTTGGTGCCTCCATCTTTTTCTACCTCCAGCTGCCCCCTGTATGCTTTGAAATGTTGAGTGTACATAGAGTGGAGGAGCCATCCCGTGCTCCGTACAGAGCATTCTGGATCCCTTATTTTAGTCCTAGACAGTTTATATCAATTGGTTATTGTGAAAACTGCAAACTTACCAAGGCAGTAGTTTAGAACTTTTTTTTTTCCTTTTTAGATGCAGTGTCATAGATTTTTAATGAAGTGCTAGTGTTTTTAACTTAACGGTTTAATACCAAGGATATTGATACTGTCTCAACTCGTGTTTATGAAGCTGCCTCCTTTATAAACATGCCTGATAATGAGATAGACAAGCTAGGAAACAGCAAATAACTTGAACATGTAATGGAATCAAGCTTTTCTTTTTGACTGTATGATTCTTCCCAGAAAGAAATATGCTTTTCATCTCTTAAAAATGTAATTATGAAAATATAAATTTAATTCTACCAAGAACATCAAAAAAGGACTGACAATAACATTAATGCTTTATATAAAACTTGCTATTATTCATCATGTAGTACTGAAAAGAGTGCTAGTAATCAGACGAATAGATCATCAGCAGTGACTGTTATTTATTGTATGGATACAGCTAATCCTTCAATCTTCTATGTCTTGTCTTTCTACTTAGTCCTTGGGCTAAACCAAAACTCCACTAATACTGACTAACAGAAGTCTAACTTCTCTTCTTTCTGTGGTGTAGCAGCATTATCTTTCAGCTGACTCTCAATTTACCAGAGTCAACTGAGAAGCATTGTTTTACTGGGAAGCGCTGAGCCTTGGAAAAAAGAAGTGTGAACCTGGCCCCTTACTCCAACTTCTCTCTTCTATCATGTGGTACAGCATTGTCTTAAAAATTCTCTTTCTAAACTTAGAAAACTAGGGAAAAATCTCAAACATAATCCAAGTATTTCCTCTTCTCCAGAATTTGCCTAACTCCCATCTTTTGCTTAAAAACCTAATAGCTTAGCTGTATATCCTCTGCAGACTCTTTTCACAGTGAGTGGAGGGCAGTTCTTATGTACAAATGCTTTACCTAACAGTTATTGCTGTGACACATACAGCTGCCAGACTAGATCGCAAAATGTTGTGACTTCAGGCTGTGTTAGATACATATAGAAGCTGTTTTATGGTCTCCTTTGTAGGCCAAATTCACTGACTAATTCTGTCATTGTCATGATGATGGTGGTGGGCGAGCCAACACTCCTATAGTGAATATGAAGCTTTTATTTCTGTAAGGTATCTCACAATAATTAGGAGATAGGACTGAGTGGCAGGAGCAGGAAACAGAAATGGAAAATATTAAGAAGCTAGAGGTCATGGTCAGCTTACATAAAGAAAAAAAGACATTGGAACCATGTAAGTTTGCAATTTATTTTATGCTTGTTATCTAATGTAGACCTTTATTGCAGGATGGGCACAAGTATTTTTTAATCCACAAAAACATTTCAGTTGAAAGCACTGACAGTTCAATGTCTCTGCTGAGCATATGTGCCCCTTAATGAAGGCTGTAGACAATGAGATGCAAGAAGGAGTCTTAGCCCTTTTAGACAACCTGATACCCACCAAATGTAGCTGTACAGGGGGAGAGAACAGCTGAAGAGTTTAAGAGAGAGAGAATATGAGGCATCTGTGTACTTAAATGTTTTACTTTGTTAGTCTGAAACATCAAGCATACGCTATTCTGTGTACTGAGTATATTTTTGCTGTGCTAAGGCACACTCTTAGCAACTGCCTCAGCTGCCTGTTGGTCAGTGCATGTCCCATTTACTCTTTGAAGATTACTACTTTAGAAGGAATTGAATACACATGCTCTGCTGTTTGTAGGAGCAAGATTGTGGTAAGGAGGCTTGACCTATGAAATATTTGTTATTTTTGGGTCTGCTGTAATTGTTAGCCAGGCCTGCTTCCTTTTGAATAGTGAAAAATCTTAAGGACGGTTGTCAAGACAAGGTGAATGATTCTGTAGAAGTGCCTTGATAAGGTAAAAATACTGTTACAGATTATATGAATCGAATGGATCTTCAGTTCATAGCTCTGTGTGGAAACAACAGATCTAGAGCGCTGATATTAAGTAGTTCAATGGTCAAGAAATAGTCAAGCAATGTGGAGAGTTGTTCCATACCAATCATGGAGTGTACGGATCAGTGATTTCCAGTAATTCTGTTAGATGTATGAAACAACATCTGTAGAGTAAAAGCAGCTTTCATGCCAGACATGCAGATATGCAAACCCTTTAGA
This sequence comes from Calonectris borealis, assembly GCF_964195595.1. Lineage (NCBI taxonomy): Eukaryota > Metazoa > Chordata > Aves > Procellariiformes > Procellariidae > Calonectris > Calonectris borealis. The sequence goes on from NC_134323.1 coordinate 14,917,336, forward strand.
CATGTGAAACAGTACTTTTAAACATTATAACATTAAAACATCACATTTTAATGAACACTTATAATGGTCAACATACTTTTTCTCAGGTGTACTGTTCAGAATACCTAGCAACATTTCCCAGTGCGCACAATTTATAGAAATGAGATTTTCTAAAACTATCAACTGCTATATATTTTGTTGTTGCAAATATAAAGACAATTTGTGAATATAATTCCTTGTTTTGCATGGTTATTTCTTGTATTAGTCCAAGTGAGATAATGCATCCATGGTCTGTTAATCTTATTTGAATTTTTTTTTTACTCTTTGCATTAATGCTCAATTATAATAGCATTTTGTGTTGCATCTGACTCTTTGCTATCTAGTACAGAATCCAAAAAGCACTATTAACAGTGGGTTCAATCAATTTCTAAGTGCATACATTTCCTCTAGGTACTGATGTAATTGCAATCATAGAAGACATTAAAGAAACATGCTCTAAAAATGGGAAAATTTTGTAAGTTTGAGTGCTAGATACAATGAATAAACATGTATCTGATTCTTCTAAGTGCTTTTGGAATGAAGGTTTATTAATCCACATAAATTCACATAAATATCTCTAATCAAATGCATATTTTAAGCTGCCTCCGAAAATGTGATTTACACTCTTGTCTTCAAAGACAGCACACACTTTCAGCAACCATACCTATGTTACAGAGAACATGGTTCAATTTTGTCACAGCTCTGCCTCTTTAAAAGTGGATTTAATGTATCAGGACCCTGAGTGTACAAATAGTGGCAATGACAAGCTGCACCTGGGGCTCTTACCCAGACCCTGCCCATGGGCCTGGGACTCCGTTTAAGCTCAACCCTTAAGCTTTGGTCCTCATTTGAGCTACATCATAGATGTCCTTGTTTTCAGTCCTGTCTCTGGTATATGCATATATGCACCGTAAGTTAACTCAGCTCCTGGGCTGACTCCTGAGATGTATCTTCCAGCTTGTATCTGGAACTGTCTTTGGCTATGTCTCTCATATAGACTTTGGACCTGGGTCACAGCCCGGGTGTCAGTTGTCTCAAACCTCAACTCCTTTTGCTTCTGACTGGACTTTCTGTTTGGACCCTGGACCTGGTTCACCATTTGTCTTATTTGGGATAGTCAATGGACCTTGTTACCAGCACCAGACTCTGCCCACTGTGTTCAGACCCTGCAGATTTGTGCCCTGTTGTTGAGGGCACTGTCTGTGCTGGAGTCATCCTCGGCTCCTGGCTCCCTCCGCATCCCTTAGGGAGCAACTGGCCCTGGCTGCTTCCTGACATAATGAAAATGCTGTGTCTATCATATATAGTGTAGTTTTCATACTAGCAAAGCTATTGCATCTCTTGAAAAGTAATCTTAGCTGGGCAATAATAGAAAAAAAAGGCAAGTACAAAGCACCCAAATTACAGTTCATATGCGGTGCAATGGCAGGTGAATACTATTTAATGTTGAGCTAAAACAAAAAGGCTTAACCACTTCTGAGCTGAAAACTCTTACATATTTCCATATCACAGAAGAGATCTGCATTTCATTTTCAACTCTAGTGCGGGAGGAAAGTAAATGTTGCAATACATAATTTCCTACTGAAAAGAAATATAATGTGAAATTGTTTGGTTTTTTTTCCTATCAGCCTTGATCTCTGAATTATTAACTATATTCTAACTAAACAAGTTGGTACCAAAAAGGTCTAATTTCTTGCAAGTTTAAATCAATATTTAATCTGTATGCCCAGTGCTAATTAAAATTGGTAACATGATACTATTTCCTCATCACCTGTCTGCTCTCCAAGTGATACAAGACTGTGAGAAATATTCCAGTAAAATTCAGAACAGCAACCTTTGCTAGAGAGTAAACAATATTTAGATGAAATAGTATTCCTCAGATCTGGCACCGTTTTCTAGATCACAGTACTTATGTATATAGTCGTTAGACAATTACATTATATAGGATTGCTTTCAAGTGCTGAAAAAAAATTTCCATGCAAAACAAAGAAATGTAGGGGGTAAAAAAGTCATTCTGTGTTCCCAGATTTTAGTGAAACTAAAATTCTTGGAGATCTCTAGTTAAAAATATGAAAAAATTCAAATCACAGTAACACAAAATGTTGTGCACCTTTTTTGTAAAAACTAAAAAACAGTTTGTATTGTTAAGCATCAATTTAAATAAATACAAAATACTCATATTTTATTACAGTGTTCTGTAAACTTTCTAAGTTGCGGTTTTCTAAGTTCTTTCCTGCCCGTTCCAGATGAAACATGGAGGACAGCCAAGTGAATGGAAGGATGAAATGGGCCACATTTATGAGAGATCTCCAAGAAATTAAAAAACATCGTTGAGATGATGAAACAAATGTCAGGTAGCAGGGTAGTACATTTCTGGACTCAGGGGAATCATTGTTACTCTCTAATGTACTCGCTAGCAAATCAGAAGATTTGCTTTTCTCTGAATCAACATGTGTTAGCAGTCACCATGACTATGTTGACTTAGCTGGTGGGCTGGTGGATGAATTATTTTGTTTATTGAAGGAATAATTTGCTTCGTGAAGACTTTCCCTGAAGTCTTTTTATCAAAGTATGAGACCAAGCAAATTTTGAGAGTTTATTTTAATCTTTTAATTAAAATTTTACAATCAGTTTCACAGAATTCACATTGTAGAATGAGGAGCATCTTAAGTAAACAGTAGAACACATTGTCTTGAAAGTATTTTATGTGCTTAGAGCACAGGCATGCAATTGTTGTCCTTTCTACTCTCTCTTGCTCCTACATCGCTAGCGCAGGGTCAATTTGACAGGTAGCAAAAGAACCTAACTGCATTTCTAGGTAAAAAAAGAAAATTATCATAATGCTTACTTTTAAACTGGTAGAAAATAGCTTTGGTGTTGGATGGGGTCTGATGAATGCAGCTGCAGTGGAAATAGCAAATTTTCATGTAAGATTTTTCTTCCTGTGAGCTGTTTTCTGTGGTTTTAACCTGCAATCAAAGTATTCTGACGTTCACTTTCAAGGGCTATGTAGTAGCTGTTGAATATGTTATGTTCCCAAATGATATCTGTTTTTTGTGCTGAAGTTATCAAATGTATTATTAGACATTTAGACATGTACCTTTAGTTTTGCTCTTTTAAATTTGCTCAGGGCAAAATATTTTTCTCTCCAAGACTGGAGTGAATTGCAGCTTCCAATTTGTCATGAGGTCCTTGTGTAAGCACAGAGATGTACATATGTTGTTCTATAAAACAAATACTGAGGATTCAAAGCTTGAATGCTAGCTAAAGTCACAGTCCACCCAAAAACAGTTCAGAAGGAAAAAAGGTCCATATTGCAATGCCCATTTCCGTGGGCGAGCTTCCATCCCTCTATTTTAGCTACATAAATGGGGTGCCACTGATTGTCTTCTTTGTAGGTATGAGTTGTCATTTCATTGCTTTCAGATATGCGGCTCAGGAGAAATTGACAGCAAAGAGGTGGATAATTCAGTCCTCACATATAACACAGTTTAATCCCATAAGTAGTCACATTAAAGCTAAGGGCTCTAGTTCCTGGTTGTGTGAATTTATCAGAGCAGGGAGGCCTTGGGCAAAGTTTGACTAAGCAACTCTTTTCAAAATGTGATATGGCTGATTTTGAAATTCTTGTCAGTCTTCATCCAGATAAGACAACTGCTCATAGTGGGAACAATATATATGACATAGGCTTGGACATAGTGGATTTGTTTTAGGATACTATTCCTCAATTGACTCGCCGTCATTTTTTTCACAACAAAGTTCTGCAAAGCTCTGTCTACTTTGGGTATTTAGTCACTATCAGTTATATTAAAATTATGAGGTTTAGACAGACCAGTTCTTCATCAGTACTTCATACTAACTCTGAGCAGGATTGGTCAGCAACATGATAAAACAAGCCTGTGGTGTTACAGCTATACTAGTGATCATTGTGTTGCTACTGTTGATGAAAACAATGTTGGAAATTATTTAGCAGAACAACAGTAACCATTTGATAGCCTCAAAATGATAATTCAAAACTAAACTAATCTCTTTTTAAGGGCCATTATATATAATAATATATAATTTCCTGTGTATAAATAGAAGTTACAAGTAAAAAGTAGTTCTGCATTTGCTTATTATTATGAAAAGACAGTAATACTAACAGAAATAACAAATTTGCTTATTATACATTTGAATGTATAACTAACTCAACACTAGCAAGGAACAATTTTACAGAAACCCACACAAAATATTCTGAAATGATCTTTCTGAATAATTGAAGATGACTTTGCATTTTTACCAGCATCTCCATAAACTCAGTATGGCATCAATGGCAGTTTACCACAATATCAGCTATAGAGTATCATTTACAAATATATTTAGACAGGTTTACTGTAATAATGAAGTTATTAGAGAACAACCAGGACAAATATATCTGAATGCTAAAATGCTTTATGATCTCAATAATTCTCACAGTAAATATAATTGTTTTTATCAGATGGCTAATAACTGGACTTTGTGCAATTTTGAAGTGGGTGGGTAACGAACTTTCTGTTTTCCCATCTTCCTCCCCCATATGATTGTCTTCTGTAGCTCACATACAGAAAACCTGATACTAGATTTCTGGGGCATATTTTAGTTGTGGCTTTTTTTTTTTTAAAAAAGAACCATAGACATCTTGTCATCACTCACTGAAGGGTCCAAGCATAGTCTAGTGTCCTACTGGTTAAAGAAATCTAGCTTTATTTATGCCTTCTAAAGCATGAAGGAAGAGAAAGCGATTAAGTATGTACTTCTTATGGAAAGTAGCCACAGATATTTTCTGGATGTAAATTGATACTTTGATGATGGAATTTCACCCCATATTCCTTCTACTCTAGACTGTAACAGATATCATTTAACTAAAAGAGAAAATAAAACCTCTTCTGATAAATTTCCTTATTTTAAATCAAAACTTAAAATATTTCAAGCTGAAACTACTCAGATGTCACTTGTATTAGAAAACATTTTCTATTAATAAAATGCACGTAATTTTTAAGAAAAAATAGTCTGTATCTAGTACTACAAATAGCTGATGTGAGTTTGAATTCATTTACAATTATAAATGATGCACAGGGAGGTACATGCCCAAGTCTGTGCTACATGTCAGGATAAGAAGTCACACTTGCCACTTCCTCATTCCCATCTCTAACTGTCAGAGCTCTGTAGATAAGAAGGCAAGTCTTAGTAACATTATTTTGTAAGCAAGCATGTCAGACAAGTTCTGGAATACAAACCGAGGCTGTTTGTGTTCATACTCCTATTTACAGCAAATGAAAACCAAAGACAAAGTGCAACTCCATGCATGCATATGAACAACCTATGGACATGAACCAGGGGAGAAAGAGGAGCTAGAAAATCTGCTGCTAGAGAATAACAGTAAGAAGCACTTGATTAAATTCGTAAATCTGCACATCCGTGGGTCATTATAACTACACCCCGAGGCAGTCCAGTTTTGGATTAAACTTTGGATTTGGGCTTTCCTTGAGAATAGCAGGTGCCTTGCTGTATTGTGTCCCACTGAGATGAACTGTCTTTTGCCCAGACCAATGGTCATGAAAATTTGCTGGGTTAGGCTAATACAGAATTTCCTAATCACTTTTCTTAATCTGTATCACAGCTCTTTTCCATCGTGCATATAGTAATGTTCAGATGTAGACATTGTCTACTGAAGCGTTACATCATCCTATGTGCTTAGGAATCCCTTACTCAAAAAGTTTCAGACCTTCCCTTATTCTGTTTCCTTTCAGATTGATTCATTATGTTAGAAATGTGTAAAAATTTGCTCACTGAGCCTTCAAAGTCATCAGAAACACAAACTGTGTTATTTCTGTAAGGATAAGTCTGCACTGTCGGGTAGGAGCCTAAATGTGCAACCTCTGCTTGTGGTTATCTAGCAAGTCATCATCTCCATGAAAAGGACTGTGGTGTTTAGAATTATAAACCAGCAAGAGTAAGTAGCTGCTAGGTGTTTTCCTTTGTAGAAAACAGTACTTAAAGGTGTTTTTCACTAAATCCCATGTACATTTATTTAAGATTGTGATTTTTTTTTATGTGACAGTAATGTCTTTAATCCCTAATACTAGACCCAGACATAAAATTGTGGTATATAGCTACATATCAGTTTTTCACCTCTTAAGTGTTGCAATTTCCTCAACTTAAAAGAAGGAACTCAATGTAGAAAATAAGTCATTTATCACATGTAGGTGGAAATAGCATTGCCCTATTGATAGGCTGCTGTCCCTATCAATACTGAAAAGTATTTCCATTGTCTGAACCTAATCTAGTGGAGGAGGAGCAAACAGAACTGGAAATATGTGACTCAATGGAGAACATCCATTTTATGAGCAGAGTTATTTGGGGGCTGAAACAGATATAAAGCAAAGAAAACTACTACAAGATTTTCTTTTGTGAGTCAACCCTTCTGAAATTTCATTTAATTTCTTTGTCATTTTCACACTCACCCTCAAAAAATAAACACAACATTTCTAAATTTAGTTTTGCTGTTAAAAAAGATTATATATATATATAGTTGGTTACCAGTGGGGACGTAGTCACTTTTCCTCTTGAAGAGAACCTAAGTTCAATGTGTGAAAAAGCATTTGCAATGTTGAAAATTGTTAGTTTACCACAGCCCTTTTTGGGAACACCATGGAGTAAACATAATGAAGATTAGTGTCAACAGGAGTCAAGCTAAAAAAAGGAACATCAAATTCAATACCAACAACCAAACAGTTACTGGACTAGGGCAATTAGCAGCTAAGTTAGTTGTCTCCCAAGTACTCCTAAGTGCTTAGTTTCTTCATTAATACCACCACACTCCTTGTGGTTTAGACTTTCTTTATCTTCACATATAATCCACATTTTTTCAGCAGTCAAATGCCCAAGCTCCTGAACGTTGATACTCATCAACATATTGTGATCTGCTTGGAAAATATTCTTCTTGTAGTATTTGAATGTACTGACAAGAGGTCTCTCTATGGCATAGTGCCTAAAGAGCTTCAAATTGATCTTATAAATTAAGGGTACTATTGCGGTAATATTTAAATGAACTCTTAATTTCTGGAAGTCCAGCACTCATCTGTAGGTGATAACTACTTTGCATTTCCTCAGCCATATTCAAAGCTCTATTGTATATTCAGGATATTTGAACTGACTATGATATTTGGCATTTATTCTTTATCATAATTCTGTGATGCGGGAGAGTGTTCTAAAACTCATGGGAAAGAAAACAAGTGTCAGCAAGTGGCACCTTTAGCTCTCGTATGTGAAGAAATAATTATTGGCTTAGACAATCAACAACATAGTATGGTTAAGATCAAATGCCCAGATGGTATACTCTACCTCTTAACTTCCCTTGAGTGCAGATCAGCTTACTTAAGTAATTGTGGTACTTTGCTTGCTGCCAGTGCAGTAGCACAGGACTACAGAATGGGAAATAGTTGTATTGAAGGTTCATTTTCAAGTACATGATTATCCTGCCTCTACAAACACATGATTTGTTAAAAGTCAGCAAATATATTTTCCTTTCTTGTTATTTCATTCTTCTTCTGTATCACTGAAGAAACATTCTCTCAATTAACACACTTATGGCAGAAGATGCTTGGAGTCCACATATAAGTCTTTACCAAGAATTGTTTTGTTTTTAAGTTAGGAGTAGGTTGTGTAAAGGAATATTAGGAGTACGTTATATAAAACACTGACTGTCCTTGATTTCTTTGATGGTCAGAATTTCAACAATATAAGTGGAATTTGAGTACTCACTAAATTCTATTCAAAATCTCAAATTACTTAAATGTTTAGACAGTTGCTTTATATTTTGTGATCTATATGCTTTTTTCCAAAATATAACCCAAGTTTTTAAGCCACAGAGAATGTAGTCACTGACTTTGAAAACCAAGACCTACGTTTTAGTGCTGGCAGTGGTAGCTTGAACTAAGGCTGTCAGTAAACTAGGAACCTCTGAAACTGTTACTCATTTGTGGTTTTTCCAGTTCAAGTTCTAGTTGTCATACCACAGCAAAGCTGGACCAGTACAAAACAAGTGCAGATGTGGGAAGCTATGCTTTACTCAGGGAGAGTAAACTGTTTACAAAATAGAGAAAATTAATTCCTACAGGTTTCACCTTTCTTTGTTTCCATTGAGAATTTGCATCAATTCAAAGTACCAGAAGGTACCAATAATTTCTGAATTCTTACTGCAATAATTTTATTTTTACTTTTATTTTTTATTTCTGTAGAAGTAAAAAATCACCATTTATAATTATGATGTCAGATTAAATATTTCTAGACTGCAAACTTTTCTACCTTAAATTTATTTTGAAATTTGTGAGTGAAAAGTCTTTTTTACCTATTGTTATACTGCAAAGCAGGGAATACCTTTCTGTTTATACTATCCTGGTTTCGGCTGGGATAGAGTTAATTTTGTTCCTAGTGGCTGGTATGGTGCTGTGTTTTGGGTTTAGTATGAGAAGAATGTTGGTAACACACTGATGATTTAGTTGTTGCTAAGTAGTACTTACACTAAGTCAAGGACTTTCCAGTGTCCCATGCTCTGCCAGGTGCACAAGAAGCTGGGAGGGGGCACAGGACAACTCATCCAAACTGGCCAAAGGGATATTCCATACCATATGACATCATGCTCAGTATATAAACTGGGGGGAGTTGGCCAGGGAGCAGTGATTGCTGCTTGGGGACTGGCTGGACGTCGGTCAGCGGGTAGTGTGCGATTGAATCACTTGTTTTTCCTGGGTTTTCCTGTTTTGTTCCTCTCTCTCTCTCTCTTGTTTTTTTACTTTTCATTACAATTTAATTTAATTTTATTTTATTTTATTTTATTTTATTTTATTTTATTTCAATTATTAAACTGTTCTTACCTCAACCCACAAGTTTTCTTACTTTTGCTCTTCTGATTCTCTCCCCCATCCCACCGGAGGGCAGTGAGCGAGCAGCTGTGTGGTGCTTAGTTGCCGGCTGGGGTTAAACCACGACAATACACTTTGAAACGTGCACATGGAGATGAATCCCTGTGGTTTGTCTCAGTGTAACATGTTCTTTATCCCGATATTTAATGGCTTCCAATAATCATTCCTCTGGTACACAGAAAACCTTTTGTTCCCCTTTGAAATGTTCTTATCTTTCTTTCTTAGAAAACTCTGAAACAGAAATAATCAAGAGAGACTATAGATTCCAGAGGAAGTGATCTTGAAAGCAAAGAGGAACACCACAAAGGGATAGGCATATTTTTGTGCTTGTTTCCGTGGGCCATGGAACTAGATTGTGACATTTATATCACATTCCCAAATGACGGATGAAGAGAACATTGTTCTAGGAATGGAAGTAGTGAAATTCAACAGAGTGAAATTTCCTTTGATGGAATGATGTTTTTATGGGGTACATAGACTGCTCCAACCATCAATAGAATAGGTGCCTGTTGCATATCAGCATATTTACATGAAGTCAGCTTATAGATGGTCGTGATTGCCTTCTGTTTTATTGTGTCCTATCGTCAAAGGAGGTACCACTGCAGAACTGCCTCCTGTTAGTCAAAGACTTGGCAATAGATCTGGAGGAAAAAGGGTCTCTAATTTTCCTTGCTGGTGTATAGACATGTCTCTTAAGTGCATGATTGTCGTCGTTTAACCCCAGCCAGTAACTAAGCACCACACAGCCGCTCGCTCACTCCCCCCCAGTGGGATGGGGGAGAGAATCGGAACGGTAAAACTGAGAAAACTCGTGGGTTGAGATAAAGACAGTTTAATAGGTAAAGCAAAAGCTGAGCACGCAAGCAAAGCAAAACAAGGAATTCATTCACTCCTTCCCATCAGCAGGCAGGTGTTCAGCCACCTCCAGGAAAGCAGGGCTCCATCACGTGTAATGGTTGCTTGGGAAGACAAACGCCATCACTCCAAACGTCTTCGTCCCCCAGCTTTATATGCTGAGCATGACATCATGTGGTATGGAATACCCCATTGGACAGCTGGGCCAGCGTCCCAGCCCCCCGCGTACCTGGCAGAGCACGGGAAGCTGAAGAGTCCTTGACTAGGGTAAACATTACTTAGCAACAACTAAAACATCAGTGTATTATCAACATTATTCTCATACTAAATTCAAAACACAGCACTATACCAGTTAATAGGAAGAAAATCAACTCCATCCAAGCCGAAACCAGGACAACCATGATCTTTAGGCAAAAGCTCTCTTTCATATATAAAGGCTTGGAAACACAAGAGGGTTTTTTGCATCCTGTTCTTCAAGGCCTGGGAATAAATGTTCTACTGCAGTTTGGAAGTGTGGATAAAAATAAAAGGCACTAAAATAGTCTGTGCCTTTTTTTATCACATGACCTGATTGCAGTCTGTAATCTTAAACCTTTCAAGACAAAAGAACAAAAGAATCTAAGGCAATTCCTATCCTTCTAAAACTATATAAGCACCCCCAAATACTTTTGAAATAATTGTTTTTATAGATCTCCTGCACTGTTTCATACACTTTTAAGGTACTCCATTATTCTGCATGCTGTGATGGCATATTTTCTTGTGCAATCAGTAGTCAGAATGTGTGAAGTCTCGCAGTATTTCCTTGGTGGGATCTTCTACCTGCTATGGATCGCAGGTCAGCAAATCTCTATATAGTCAATACGAAACACAGGAATTTCATAGAAAGAAGCTTCAAATTAAATTAGCTTGAAGGTTTAATTTAAATACATTAATGAAATAAGCAAAAATATGTCTGTCACAACAGTTTAGCGTGCCAACTCTATGGTCTACTAAGAGTTCCTTATTACCAAGCTTCAAAGAAAATGTCATCTCTTAGTTATTCCATTGTTAAAAAGTTAAAGTTCACACAGCTAGAATACTCAGGTCAGATTTGTATCATCTTGCTGCCACATTCATGCATTCAGCAGTAATTCGACAAACAGCTTAATTTTTTTGCTCATAAGCTGGGATTCCGGGTGGAAGTTTTAATTAAATAACTTATTTTGGGCACCTTTTTTAAATACCATGGTGTGGTGGCAGCACACTAATGTGATGTTTTATAATGGAACGTGCAAAATGTAGATGAGGTGTTTAGGGACATGGTTTAGTGGGCCTGGTGGTGTTGGATTGATGGTTGGACTCAGTGATCTTAGAGGTCTTTTCCAACCTTAATGATTCTATGATTCTACGAAAATAAAATGGTTCTAGTCTTGCATTTAAGGATACCAATTACAAGAAATGAGAAAAAAACCCCATAAACGTTTTACATGTTATTTCAGTGACAAGTTGTGCTCCATTATGAAGATACAGAAAGACAAGGAAGCCACTAGTTTAATGCAGTTTATGCACATGTACACTTTTTACCTTTCTAAATAGAAAATTAAAATTCTCAAAAATAGGATTTATCTATTTTGAAATGTACTCTTTTTAAAGGAAAGCAGACTGTCAGTGGATGTAGTATATTTTGGGGGGGGATTTTTTGGGGAATCAAAATAAGAGCATCAAAGGCCTAACTTATCATTACAGTAAAGAAAAGTGAAATCAGCTTCCTTCGTGGAAAAGACCAGGAGTGTCTGTGAGTTCTATGCCTTGTATTCTGAAATCTTCACATCACTAAGCATAGATTTGCAAAGCATGCTCCTCATTAACAAGTGCTTACTTGAGACGATACTCTTTAGTGTGCTAGAACTACCTATGAAAATTAGAGCAAACTACACTCTTACTTGGTTCCAAGCTGTTCCCGTGATCAGCTGGAAGCTGGAAGGGTGGCTGGAAAGTATTTCTTGGTATGATTGAAAAATAGCTGCGGTTTAATTAGATATATGCAGATATCTGTTAATTGAGTTTTACATAACTGGTTTTCTGGGTGTGGGAGAATATATAGGTAAGATAATTTTGATTCCTTGTAAAGTTTCTCTGGATGATACATTTACAAATGAAAACAACAAAACGTGCATAACTGCAGGTTAAGTACATCTGTGTCTATGATGTGTCAGACCCAGGTGTTGAATTTAATAAATATACTAGTAATTAAACGAGTTACTATTTTTAATATATGTTACATATGTGTGTGTTTAGCATTTTTTAATCTTTGTCTTCTGTGTGAAAGGATCTTTTTTGCTCCTTCTCTGTCGAAATATTGTGTAAGTATTATATGATCATTGACTATTCTGGTCATGAGAACTTTCTTCTGTATTTTTCCTGCTTCGGAAATCAGTAATATAACATTACTATGATGATTGTCAGACAAAGACAGTTTTTCTTTCAAAATTATGATGAGTTCTATTCTAATCATCGAGGGTTCCTTATATTCATTGGCCTCTGAACATCCCTTCTAACTTTTTTACTTTGGGCTCTGATGATAAGATGACATGGAAATGAGTCAATGAATGTGAAAGATCATCAGAGTAGGTGGAGTAATATTGTATTTACTTGTATACTTCTCACCATCCAGTGAATCTTTTCATGGTTTTACTGCAGGAAAAGGAAAAAACCATACAGTCAGGATCTGATTTTCAGTGTCACATCCCATTAATTCGATTTTGAGTTCTACTTTAGCTTTAAAAAGTGATTTTTAAAAGACAGTTTGCATTTAAACTGAAGGAATAATGTTCACATTCAGTGGCTTAGTTAGAAAATACTAATGAGGTATGCACAACTGTGGTTTTGTATGTGTACATGCACACAGAAAGATGAAATTATGCCTGGTTTATTTAGAGTTCTTGAGCATAATTTTTCTATGGGGCTTGTTAGTGGAATTCAAAGACCAAAATGAGGAAGAAACACATCTGTTTAATAATAAATAGGCTTTAAAGACTTTACATTCTCAGGACTGTAACTTGTCTTGAATATTTATAACATGCATTCTATTCATATTCGTTATCAATGTGACATACATATCTTATCAAACAACGTGACTAAAGAGCATCTCCTTGATATTTAGCAGTTACACATAGCTGGGGAAAGAAGATTGACTCTTCCTTAAGCCATGATCAGCAACAAAAAATAGATTTTAAAAGAACAGATTTAACCACAATCATTTTTTTAGTGAAATCATTTTAGCTTTTTTTTCAGTCTTCAACTGATATTATTTAACAGATAATTTTGCCCCTTTTAATTCACCACTTCTGTTCAGTATTCATTAATCTTCATATTTGAAAAGTAAGGTTAGATGAACTTAATGCAGGCAGTATTTTTGTGGTGACAGATACTGTTTCTCTTCCAGAATTATTTTTAGTATTTATGATGTACAACTTAAGGTGACACACAGCTAAAGTTACCAAGGCCTCTAGGCTAATTTAGAAGAGCCTCAGGATTACTCTAATTTCTGTCCATTTTTAGTGTTCTCTTTTGCTGTCTCTGCTCCTAATAAGTAAAGGGAAAAGCTGCAGTATAAGGGGAGTTGTGCTGCGCCTGAGATAATCAGATTCTCCCTCAGTAGGAAGCATTTCCAGATGACTTCCTCCCCCCCCAAACAATGTTTACTGGAGAGATTAATAAGAACTCCATTAATTTTACCTTCAGCATTCTTCTGCTCCACAGCCTCCAGGCAAGTACTATGATTCTCATCATGCTCAAGCTATTACTTGAGTTTATCTAAGAAAGTTATAAACATCTGTGGTTCTCATTGGACAAATACAGGTCATTAGTTACTGTGGTGCAGAAAGTATATTAATCAGGGGATGCTGTGGAATGCTGATTTCTATAAAAAATTGTACCAAAGATACTGTATTTCTTTTCACATTAAAATAGGATTATCCTTAATTCAGGTGGCTATGTTTGTCCTCTCATATTTGATCTCTGTAATAGTTATATTGGTTTCTCTGTGTTTTTTCTTCTTTGAGGTGTTTCTTTTAAAAGAAGATTACGTTTGTCAAAAAGATTTCCTCAGCACTACTTAAAAACCTTTCTGTCCTCTTCCCTGACCTCTTGGTTTTTTATGTATTGTAGTTTAAAAAGTTCCTGTTTAATCTTATCCTGTAGTGCAATCTACATTTCATTGCTACCCATGCTGTAATCATTTTTTAAACTTGCAGATTTATTCTGTGTTCTTTCTCCTTCTAAGTGTTGTGCTATATCTGACGTATTAATCTTTTTCACTTTTCATTAGTCTTTTAGTTTATCCTTTTCCGTATAGCTCCATATATGTGGAGGCAGCATGAAACCTCAAGATATCAAATTGTTTTTTTCCATTTCCTCTGTCCTTCTATTTTAAAGAAAATGTATCACTCAACTGTATTAGTGGTGGATTTTTTTAAATTTAGCAGAGTAAATCTGTGCTGCTTTGTACGTGATTATTCATTGTTGATATATCTGACAAGGAGTTGGTTATGGAAACTTGAAATTTCTCTTTGAGGTAATGGTGATGCTTGCAAAATAATTTTTATTTGAAAGCAGAAGGAAAAGTTTTCAAAATGAATGCTCTCAAAATTTTATCTCAGTGGGTTTTCAGAAAATTCAGTTTAGGGATTTTCCCTTCCATCCTTTCAAAATTTAATACTGTTTCATCTCTCTTACTCTGTATAGTCCACTTTTGACTGTAAAGGCAGAGGATATTCTTGCAATTTCTAACACATTGGTCCTGATGCTGAAACTTAAAATAAGTTTTAAATTATAAAATAGTATTTAGCAATTACCCCATTATTTTCTTAGAAAAGAAATAAGAAGTCAATCTGCTTTAATATGCATGATCAAATAATAAAAAAAAAATTAGTTACCCAATTGCCTGTTCTAATAGCACAGCGGTATTTGCAGTTCAGCTTTTCATGGATCCTTCTTAGCTTCTGCATGTATATTAAAGTGTTTGTTCCAATGTTTGATCTCAGATTTTCATGAATACCTATTAAAAAAGAAAGTAATTCTTTTGACTGTTGTTTATCATTGGATATTCACTGTAATAATGTACAGAAATTATATCATTTATGTAATCAAAAGTTTTCAAAGTGAAGACTTCACAGAAGAACATAGACCTTTTAAAATTTTTTCGAGACTGTTTCAGAAATATACCATTTTAGTGCTCTAAATATATATCATTTTAGATCAGACTCTATGCTCTGGTATCTGAAGGGGAAAGGAGGAAAAGGAGGTGCAAGAGCTACGTTTAAAGTGAATGGTGGGAACTTTTCACTTGTTATGTATTAGAGATGTATCACTGCTGGCTTTTATGATTCTTCTTAAATTACTTTATATATTTTTTAAACAGATACTGCTTTCTCTGATCCTGAAAATCTTTGTTTATAACTCAAATTGGTTTGGTGACAGGTATAAGACCAACATTGCACCAACAATGCAATGTTTTGTGTCCTTAATTCTTCAGAGAAATTTTTAGTGCTACATTTGTAGTCATTCTGGTTTCCCACTAAAATGATTGTGTTCAGTGCTTCCCTTTTTTTCCTGAAACCAGCTATTATTCTCAACTAACTGAAAATAGTACTTTAAAATGTACTTTTATGGGGAAGGTTTGGGAAAAATAAGTGAAGCAGATCAGCTTGACATGACAGTAGAAATAATATAGCAATCTAGACAGACTGATTAACTCTTCCTTTGGAGATTGAGAAGATTACGCAAAAGCACTGAGAAGATTACGAGCAACTTCTAGACGGGATGAGTTTGAATTCAGAGAGGAGAAATACATGTATGATAAAACTGTCTCTCTGGCAGGTAGCCCTGGAGTTGCATCAGTAGAGAAATTTCTTGTGGTGAGCTGGAACTTCATTGCCGACTGGCTTCTGGATTCAGACCTGACAGAAAGCAGCAGCCGCCTTTAGTCTACTGCAACACTTCTAGTTCTCATTTTATCCAGATTCCAGAGGTGAGTGCAAAAAAGAAATTATATCCAACTTTATGAGCAAAATTATGAGCAGCTGGAAACAGCAGAACCACTAATAAGCAAGCAGTATATCACATGCCATGAACCTGAATTATTTTTTTATTTAATTGTTTTAAGATTTTGTCTAATGTGTGTAAACATATATATAAAAATATATATATTTAATTGGTCATTTTCAGTAAAAAAATCAAGATTTGGTCAAAATCCTTGCTTTTTTCCCAGTGTTACCTGGAAGAACTTTTAGCCTTCAGAAACTCATGCAATATCACAGAAATTATGGGAAACTTAAAGGTTCAAGTAGTCAGCATGGTGAAAGAGGATGATTTGATTTTGGTAAGTAATAACTGAAGAAATGCAAAATGAACCTAGAACTTGGAAACAGGAATCCAAACTAATGTAAGATTGAAAAGATAGGACGAAAAAAATTGGAAATTAATGGAAAAGAAAAGAATGAATAGCTGTTTTTACATCAACTCTTTCTGGCTTCGTTCCATTCTTTTGATAACATTAATTTATCTCATTTTAATGTATTTATATTTTTATGAAATTAAAAGTCTAGGTCAATGATCAAGTCTGAATGGAGAAGTGGCTACACTTGCTAACATGGATTTTAAGGCTTCACTAAGCTTAAGAAAGTATTGTAAAGTTTTTAAAATTTTCTACGTAGGATATGGTAATTCAATTCCTCTAGCAGTGGTTTCTGATTCTGGCATAATCCAGATTACAAGGAAGGTGAGTCGAATGCAGTGGCAAATTAAAGAAACAGTTTTTTAAGAACTTAAAACTTCATAACTTCTGCAGCCTTTCAGGCATCTCTCTTCTTTTTTCCCCACCTACTTTTTTAGGCTTTGCTTTGGAGCAGGGTTAAACCACTGAAATTCCAGGCTCCAAGCCTAGACATTACTGAACACTTAATATTTCTTTAATCATAAAAAAGCTATGTAGCATCATGAGAAAAAGTACTGTCTTATAGACAATTGCACAGGTTAGATCAGCTCTTGGCACCACAGGCTTGGAACTGAGGATATAAAGAAGCACTGGGGAGCTGTGGTTACCAACGTAGGACAGTACGTTATATATACAACAGCACTGCAGGCTTAGATTGCTTCTTAAAGGAAAACTTGAGACATACGTTCCTTTTGGGTTTTGAATGACTTGCAGTGACTTTAAAGATGCACTGAATAAGAAGGCTGCAAGTGAAGAATGATTCACGCAAGAGACCAAGCTGAGTGCAAAGGACAAAGTAGAGGGTAAAAGAAGACGGATCAAAGCTTAACAAGTGAAGGACTTCTTAATAAAAAAAAAAAATCAGGCATGTCGACTGCTTGTAAAACTGCCGAGAAGAAAGTAGCCATTATTGCCACAAAATGGATTATATTAGTTCAACACTTCTGTTTATCTTCAGAATATTACACAGGTGCATTGTAAGTTATGGAAATGAAGATTGTTTAGTACTGCTGACATCTGTTCAAAACCAACAATGAATCTTCCTGTGATAGAGATGGATGAAAGAAATAGAGTGGGAATATGAGAAAGGCATAAGTGATCAGGATCAGATTACTTGCATTGATTTTTACCTACATTTTACTTGTGCTAAGGAGAGACATTTGGAAATTTCTTCCACATGAAGGATGATTTGATTCATATTGAAGTCAGTAAAACAATCCATTGTTTTCCATAAGACAAAAATTGAAAGAATCTCTACCAATATATTCAACATGAACGTATTCCAACCAGTATTGCCCAAAGTACTTTGATGTAGTAGATACAAGACCTGATTCCTAGAAAAGATATTGTGCTGATATTCCTCTTAGTTTTCATTATAATAATCATTAACATTCTGAAAAAAACCACTTATATTCAAATAATAGAAGTGCTTTACAAGCATTATTTACACAATGCTCATCCTATTGTTTTTTACAAGCATTAACTAATGGATATTTTAAATCAGAAGCAAATGCTGTAAAGTTTCAGATACAGCTGCAGGGATTCCCTTAAATTAGAGATTCCAAAATACTAGCTGCAATATGGCAATTTTATGTTGTTGGCTGATAATCGCTCAGACTGGAACCTTAGTGAGTTAATCAGATTTCTCCCTCACTTCTGCACATTTGCTTTAATTAAATTGTCAACTGAACCCTGTTTTAGATAATGTACAGATTATATAAATGTATACTAAACAATGAGGCGTTACAAATCAGAGTCATTTGGGGTAGGAAATAACAGAGAGTAAATCCTGCAGTTTGCAAGCATCGATTTGTGAGGAAGTGAATCTCTGTTTTCATTCAGGCACTTTGAGGATTCCCCTGCTTCTCCAGGTTTCATGCTTGTAGCTTTTAAAATACACAGCAGACTGAAAAAAAATGCTCAACATAATGAACAGTGGTAAGACACTTTAGACCAGCAAAATCTTCATAGCATTTCCCCTTTCCCTGCTGGCATCCTGCCTGGTCCTAATTGGAAGAGATTGCCTTCCCATGCTGCATTGTGGCAGAGTAGACTACATCAGCTGTAAGGCATCCCTGAGAGAAGAATGTCAAATCTTGCCTTGAAAGTGTTTCAACAATTACACGATCACTGTATATTTATTTCTGTAAGAAAATCCTCTATCCCGAAAGTACTATAAGTACTATGGTTTGCAGAGATAGCCATGTTAAATACATAGTTTTCATAGAACAAATGAATAAGCAGCTGCTTCTAGCAAGGGATTGTTATATTTTTGTTGCCAGATTCTGCCCTAGGACTTTTATTTACATACATATTCATATATATACACATATAATATATTTTAATAAATATATCAAATATAAAATAGGTATAAATATGTATGTATTTATATATATGCATGTATTTTTATATGTATATTACCTACTGGTGTAAACTAGCTGTAGAAAATACAAAATATCTACTATTTTTTTAACTCTGTTTGGAATTGCAGATTCCATCTCTAAAATTCTGAGTTCCCTATTTATGAACATAAAGAAAATAGTGGATCCCATGAATTACGTCATGTTTTAAGTTAAAAGTCTACCTCATAGTGTCCCTGGGGAGGATTTATGTAGAAATAATGGAGGAAATAACAAATGTTTTATGAAATGCACTAAGTGCAGCACCTTAAATCCTTGCTTTGCATTTCTTGGCTGTCAGTTATAACAAGACATAAAGTGGGAAAACAAGGAAAACTCAGTGTGACTTGGGGAACAGCTTAAGTATTTATTCCTTTGCAATATAGCCTCTAGTTGATTGACATGCTTAATGAGTTGTAAAAACACATTTTTCTTTGCCCACTCTCAACTCTGAAATACAAATAATTTCTGTTTATTTTAGAACTTCCCCCTCCAAAACTATTGTATTAAAACCATGCAAAATAACAGTTTCATCTTACAAGGGTTTATGCATATATGTTCCTGAAATTACAATCAAGAAACCTGAAGGACCAAGTTTTAATGTGGACTCAAAGTAAGCCTGGGTAACAAATGATCTATGTTGGGGATTTTTTTGCAAATTAGTTCAACATTGAGAACCATATCTAAGTGAAGAGGTCTCATGTAATCAGTTGGAAGTTCTGTTTCATGTTCCACTGTTAACTAAATCTCCACTTGCTCATCTGGCATCTGAATGAATTACTTTGCTGTTGCCCAATCAGAAACCGTAAAGTGAGGAAATATCTCTTATTGGTTGAGACATCCCCACAAATATGTGAGAATAGTTTAAAACACTTTAAAGTTCATTAGAATATTTCAGATACAGTAAGGCATCGATAAGAACAAGAAATAGTTTTAGAAATTACTTTGATATTGCTATGATTTTCATCCTTAGACAAGCAAGGGGTGCAGGTATTGATGGCTCTTTCAAGCTGGGCTTTTCAGAAAAATTACAGAAGTTTGCCAGGTTGTGTTTAAATTTGGGGGAAGACTGAATGTTCATAGAATGTGATAGTTACTACAACTGAGGGTGGTAATCATTGTACAGCTAGATTGGATAGTTAAACTGGTGTGTGCTTAAGTGCTATTTACACAAGAACATAGAGTGAGAACTCTGCACTACTCCTGGCATGTACGTGGTGGGTAGCTTATGAATTTTCAGTCTCAGCATTCATATCCACAATAAAATTTAATAGAACAGGAGTTAGAGTAACAGCATAAGGAGCTCGTGAGGGTGTTCAAAATACAAAATGGTCTATATCCAAATACCCTAAAAGATACTGCACTCTAGGCCTCAACCTCTTAAGGGTATATGAGCAAATGGATTGCAGCTAGCTTGGCTACACCTTGGATGTTTCTACCAGTCATAAACATACCCACTACTGTTATCCTACAAAAGTGCAGTGCTTTATTCTGCTGCTTCTGGCATTGGAGTAGCACTTGAATATGATTTTCAGTCACCATCACAGTGTTCAGTCAAGCTAGTGTTTGCAAAGTGTCAGTACTTGCAATAACTCTTGGGTCTTTTTGCTTAATTAATCTTACACTGTTAAGGAAAGTAAGATAAAGATTAAAGTTAAAATTATGTGACACTTTTATCTGTAGTCCGGTTATCCCATTTTGCTATTTTGCTGCAACATCCAGACTATTTTTGTACAAAAAGCTCAGAGTCCAATTTCACCAAGGTGACATGCGGAAGTCCTATTTATGAGGAAGAAAGAAATACTCAGCAGCTAGATACCTGCCTGTTCCTAAAAATTCCCCTACGCACAAGCACAAAACATTTTACAAACCTCTGGGATTTTGATGTATTTATGACCCTGAATTAAATTTTTGTGCTTTAATATTTTTTCCTGTTACTTTGTTACCTGAATTCTGCTTACGTACAAGATACTATGTTACTAGTTTTTTTGTACTGTGCGACTGCATGAGTCAATCTGTTTTTCCACCAAATCAAATTAGAAAAGCATTTTGACTTTGATAGAACTAGAGAAGTATAGTTCTCTCACCCTGTTTAAAGCTTGATTTTTGAGGGAAGGTGAAAACAAAAGCAAGTGTTACTTGAATTTTGTTTTGGCTGATGTCACATCTGATCCCATTTGATCTTAATTTCAGGAAGGTTTCATACAGAAAAATTTGACCTATGGCTATTTATACTGTTACTTTATATTCACGGCTGCATAGTGATGAGTGTAACTATGAATACATATGTTTGTCAACTTGTGATTATTCACGTTCAGATATAGCAGATTTTAGGTGAAATATTACCTTGTTCAGTAGAATTCATAATACTTAAGAAAAAACAGGAATGACTTTTTTTTGTGAGAACTACCATCATCATTTTTCGTTTTACTGTCTCAGAATTAGAACAAAAAGTTTTAAATAGGAGTAGCAGCTCTTAAATAGCTTTTTAATACAAGAATGTTTATCATATTTTCTCCTTAGGAGGGAATATTTAATAATAAGGAAAAGTAGAAATAATTTTCACTTATGTCCTAATCTGTTCTAAACTTATTCAGCACTTTACACTGAAAGAACATGTTCTTTGAAAAAGAACTAAGTACAAAGGAGACCGGGGAAAACAAAGAAAGAGAAATGGTGGTTAGAGCATACCATGCCACGGAAGAAACACAAAACAGCCGGAGATTTAGTGTCCAATAATGCTATTTGAGAAACAGTGTTTGGAATTTGTTCCTCATACTGTATGTTGAACAAATAATTATCTTCACTGCTATTGGCTCTGCATGCACTACTCTTGGGTCTCAGAGAGAATCTTCTTTTGTTCTGAGAGGAGGTAGAATTACCTGCTTCAAAAGTAGATATTCTTCTCTATTTCTTCTCTGGGAAATATCTCTGCTATAGAACACTTTCTGAAGTAGTAAGACAAAGATTATTTGAACATAAAAAGTAAAAAGATTGCTGGTTTCCTTGTAATCAGGAGCTCCTGGCAGATTGCTAAATACCTGGTATAAACCAAGATGTCTATAACCAAGATGTTAATTGATAACTTTATAAAAATTTTAACAGCTATATTGCAGCTACCCCTGGCCATTAATAGCTTAGTGCGAGAATGGCGATTTATCTGTTAAATCTTTTTCCATGGACAAACTGAACAGTTTTTTCACTTGCAAGTAAACCAGTTGAAGACTGAGGGGCAAACCATTTAATCCCCGATAAACGGAATTTTAGGGCATCTGAGACTACTAAAATTTTTTGTGAAAGTAAGTGTCACACCAAGAGGCTTGGTAGTTTTGCATTTATCTACCAGCTTACAAATGGCTGCAAGAAATTCCACTGGTATCTTTTGAACTTACCTTTTTTTCTGTGCAGAACATCCTCACCATCTGCTAATTATGCTGTAATATACCTTTGGGTAGCTTGTTTCTAGTCTGTTCTGCTGATTTCACTTGTTGACGTGAGAGAATGGCTTCATCACCTGGTAGTTAGGACAACTTCCTTAGAATTGGAACAAGATGAGAGGTTTTTGTTTCCAATCTACTCTTCCCCTGGTTAAAAACAGAACTTTCAGATGAGTGCTGTATATTCACATGTCCTGTGTTAGAGTAAATATTCTATACTGGTAATGGGGAAAGAAAAGTACTACAGCATCCTTTTTATCTAAAAGGTTGTTTTCTTGTATGAAAAGAAACCAGGACCCTTTTGAGTCCAATATCTTGTTCATTAGACCTAAAACAAATGTACTGATGGAAAAAGCAAGATTTATTTCCTCTTAGCCCAACTTATTTGTATTTTGTTCCTTTTGTTCAGCTATCAAACTAAAGAGTAGTGTTCACTCAGCTCTGAAAATTATTGTATTTTGACAAGGTCCAAAAATTTTCTGTAATATTTTTCTTCAGATTGACTACAGTTTCCTCTTTTGCAACAGCTGGAATTAATTATCATAGAATCATAGAATAGTTTGGGTTGGAAGGGACCTTTAGAGTAGTCCAACCCCGTCCAACCCTGCCGTGGGCAGGGACATCTTCAACTAGATCAGGTTGCTCAGAGCCCCGTCCAACCTGACCTTGAATGTTTCCAGGGATGGGGCATCTACCACCTCTCTGGGCAACCTGTTCCAGTGTTTCACCACCTTCATTGTAGACAAATTTCTGCCTTTTATCTAGTCTAAATGTACCTGCTTTTAGTTTAAAACCATTCCCCCTTGTCCTGTCGCAACAGGCCCTGCTAAAAAGTTTGCCACCATCTTTCTTATAAGCCCCCTTTAAGTACTGAAAGGCTGCAATAAGGTCTCGCCGAAGCCTTCTCTTCTCCAGGCTGAAGAACCCCAACTCTCTCAGGCTTTCTTCATAGGAGAGGCGTTCCATCCCCCTGATCAGTTTTGTGGCCCTCTTCTGGACCGGCTCCAACAGGTCCATGTCTTTCTTGTGCTGAGGGCTCCAGAGCTGGACGCAGCGCTGCAGGTGGGGTCTCACGAGAGCAGAGTAGAGGGGCAGAATCCCCTCCCTCGACCTGCTGGCCACGCTGCTTTTGATGCAGCCCAGGATGCGGTTGGCCTTCTGGGCTGTCAGTGCACATTGTCGGCTCATGTCCAGCTTTTCATCCACCAGAACCCCCAAGTCCTTCTCGGCAGGGCTGCTCTCAATTCCTTCATCCCCCAGCCTGTATTGATACCGGGGGTTGCCCCAACCTAGGTGCAGGACCTTGCCCTTGGCCTTGTTGAACCTTATGAGGTTCACATGGGCCTACTCCTTGAGCTTGTGCAGGTCCCTCTGGATGGCATCCTGTCCCTCAGGCATGTCAAAACCTGAGGTAAAAATTATTACCAAATTATGTTTTATCATTTTGCTAAGTGGTTATTGTTCAAGAAGTCTCTAAAGGAAATAAAATTTAATAGAACAAACACAAAAAAACCAACAACATGAATATATATATGATTTAACTTGTTTCCAATGTTTGCATAGTCACACCAGGAAGTAGGGAAAAATTAGCATATCTCATTTCCATGATACCATACAGTTTGATGCTCCCATTCCTTTGAGCTTTGAGAAGGCTTTTCCACACTATTCCTCAAAATGCAAATGTATGCTGTATATTAGCCTACAGGGCAGCATGTATTCCAGGTCAAATTACTGTATGGTCCAAATAGTTGATTTTGTATTGGGAACATAGGTCTTCTGCAGGAAGTCTTAAGTACCTAAGTTAGAACTACAGTATAGTTTTTGTTAACTGCTCAGTCAGGCCATTAGCCTATTGAACGAGTGATCTCACTTGTTGACATGGTTAATTGTCCAAAGGTAAAATGGAACGGGTGCTGTTATTATACAATAAATTTCTGTAGGGTAGTATTCTTTTTCATTAGGGAATTGCTTAAACATGTTGTTCACTTAATTTCCAAGGAAATAATCCTGCTTCTATTAAAGTCACTGTCCAAGGATTTCACCAACTCCAGTAGAAGGCCACTATATAAAGTAGCATATAAAAGCAAGTCATTTACCTTTTTTCCCCTAATGAGATGAATCATGAGGAAAAAACCAGGTTAATAGTCCAAGGAGCTTAATTAGAATCAGGTGAGAGCTTGAAAAGGCAGCTAAGATGATTTCAGGCAGTGCTTATATGAAAAGGCTTAATTAAGAAGACTGATGGCCTTTTACTTAAGTCTCTTCAAGAGTATAGAGAGCCCTATTTAACTCCTCCAGATTTGGTAGCAAAACATACTTGAAATTCCAAGATGTTTCTTAGTAAATAAAACAAAACAGCATCTTTGTGGCTACAGTGGACTGTACAGTAGACTACTTTCTCAAGGATACTAACAGAAATGCAGTGTCACAGAGGGGCATAGAAGAAAATATAATTAAATAGGAATTCAATAAAAAATTTACTCGTAATTGAAGCGTTCATAAAATTACAAATATTTCAGTACAACTGCAGTGCAAACAGTCGAATGGCAGATTACAAAAGTATTTTAGAGCTAAGACTCCTGGGGGTTTTTTTTTATTTGCTTGCAATACACAATCTCACATGGAATTCATTTAGTCGTCTTAAAAATCCACATTAAAGCTTTAAATTTATCACTTTAGTCAAGGTTTTTTTTCTTCCTTTTTTTTTTCCTCCCTGTAAGAACAATAAGGTATATGAGGTATTTTAGCTGCAGGGTGCGTATTTGGAGAAAGTGCTTCCTGCAGAGCTCTTCTGCCTTTCTTGTAAATTAACTGCAAAAAAACCCCAGTCATGTTACAGTATGACATTTAGTTTTCTAATCTGTTTAATGCCATGGTTTGCACATGATGTGTTCTGATGTGCTTTTATGTTTTTGATACTAAAAAAACACATTAGAGTTGCAGTAGGGATTCTTTTCACAGACAATATAACTTGTAACAAATTGCGTATTTCAGCAGAAATACAACAAAAGACCTAACCTTTTATCATGCTCATTATTCTGAAAATACAGCCCACATCCTATTTTGTTGATATAATGTGTGAGCACCATTTTGGACACATATACATGCTGCATCCCTAGCAATTGCATTCATGCATATTTTAATGACTTAAGACTAAAAAAACAAAGTTACCATTTGAATGGTCTCAAGTAGTCACTTGAGAATTTTTGTAATCAAATAATAATGTATGTGTATGTGTGTACCTGTGAGTATATATACACTCACACAGTTCAACTGTCTGTTTTTCCAGGGTGAAAGTATTGTCTTGTATTTCAGCTATGTATAGAAGTACAATTAAATCATTGTATTTTTCAGTTTTGCAGTTATTCATACAAGACTCTATAAAAAGAAGGTAAATGGTTTATTATGCTCCATCTTCTTCAACACTTACCATTTCAGACTACTCTAACACCAGTTTTCTTGAAGCAGCACCAGCAGATTTCATCCAGCTTTACGTAACTAGTAATTTAGAACTAGTGCTAAAGATTTTTTTCTTAAAGGAAATAGCCATTTTTGCTGTAAAGATTCTTACCTTCTTTCCTCTTACTTAACAGAATTTCAAAATATAAATATATGTAATGGGAAAGAGCCTGGGGTTAAGAGGAAGGAAAGATAGGAGAACTGGAAGACTTGAAAGTATTTAAAACAGAAGCTGAAGACAGGTTTTTTTTTTTTTAATGTGACCTTCACCTTCCTCCCTCCTCCCACTTTTGATTTTGATCTATTTCATTAATCACAGTCTTGGAAATTCTCATCTCTACAACTGAAAAGCCTACTTTAGCGGGTCTTGCCATAAGAAGAAAAAAAAATAATCCAGAAGAACATGCAGAAGGTTTAAATCCCAGCAACATGTACTGAAAATGAGTTACAACGTAACTCATCATTAAATGAGTTATTCACTGAGGAGTACTCAGTCCACTAGCTGGCAGTCCTGCTTTTGTATTCCTATCCAGAGCAAAAGATTTCAGATTTTGATCCCAGTTACTTCAGGCTCAAAAGTTCCATGCACAACAAACCATCATCATCTTGACACATATTAATTAATCTGCACAACCGTTGCACCTAATTGCATGATCACCATTAGATGATGGAATGATGAAGAGCTAGAACCTAAATTCCAAGGCTGGTTTGTCTGCTTCAGGCTCTGTAAATTAATGTGTTCTGCATGAGGTGGATAGAATTTGTCAAAAAGTTGCATTAAGTTACAGATGTGGACTGTTCACTTTAATATCATGTATTGAGCAAAACAGACAGTGGAGGCGATTCTTCATGCATTAAGACCAGCATTAGTAGTATTAGTACAGTACAGTATTAGTACTGTCTTTCTAAGGGAAGATTTTTTTTTTCCTTAGCTTGCAGGAGTCCATTTTGAAAGGTTTTAGCATTTGGGGAAGGTGCCAAATGACTGGAAAATTGCAAATGTTATGCCAGGCAAGAATAGGGATGTGGGGAAATACAGGCTTGGCAGTCTCACAGAAGTCTCTGGAAAGATAATCTAGAGGGGAATGCAAAGCCTTGCTGCTGGGACAGAACAAGCCCATGGAATCGTACAGCTAGTGCCTGACAAGGTGGGTAGCCATCCACATCGAAGAATGGGAGGGCCAGATGGACAGCAAAGTGAACATGAGTCAGCAGTGGGTTTTTGCAGCAGTGAAGGCTAGCCATTTACTGGGCTGTATTGGCAAGTTCATAGACAGGAGTTCTAGAGAAAAGATTATTCCCCTGTTCTCAGCAGTTTTGGGGAACCATCTTGAATTCTGTATCTAGTTTTGAGCTCATGTGAGTAAGAGTGAGTCCAGTGGAGGGCCACTAAGATGTTTAGGGGGCTGAAGCATGTGATGTATGAGGGGAGGTAGAGGGAGCTGTGGTTATTTAGCTTAGAGAAGAGAATGGAAGGGTATCTCATTGCAGTATTTCAGGTAAACAGATACACAGAGTACATGTTTTTTCAGTGAGCATTTTAATATTGTTATATAAAGTGGTTTGGGAGTTGTCTGTTGCATAAATACTGAAGTTTGGTGTTATCTTTACAGTGTAAGCTTAGTACCAAAACAAAAAAAACCTTTAGTTTTTTAAATATTTCATCTACTGCATATTCTTTCCATCCCTTTCAATTGCTTTTCATGTGCCTGGAGTACTCATCAACATACATTTTTGCAATCTACCTTCTCAAGATAAGAATAGTATCTCCTTAATATGTAACTTCCATAATTGTAGTTTGAGTCAGCATGGGACAATTCCCACATAGAGTTTAAATTGGAAACAGTTAACTAAATTTAGAAGCATTAGACTGCGTAAAATCTAGTTTAAGGAAAAGTAAAGCCATTGGTATGAAGCTGAGGTGCTGAGACATGTGAAGACACATATTCCAGCATTACTGAGTTGCAGAGTTCTATGGCCTCTGGCAGCCCAACCAAGTATCAAGAGCACCTTCGCAGTATTTCACCTAGAAGTCTTCCTACATTAATTTGTCCTCTGGTATTTCAAAGAAATGCAAAAAGGTAGCACTTGGAGTTTTTGGGAAAGAAAAAATTTTATTTTTCATTCTGATGATTTTCCTCTGTCATGATAACAAATTGTGAAAGCAAAATAGACAATATAAATAGATTAAACAAAATCTGAACTGTTAGGGTAAAGCACTAGATGTACAAGCTGTCCTAAAATTCCTGAGAGGAAAACGATTTAAATACGACAATTCCTAGTGGTAAGCACAGACCCCCTTCTAGTGAGGAGAACTGCAACATTAAGAGCCCTGACATTAAAAGGAGAAAACATATTGAGACAGGTGATGTTTAACTTAATTATTATTTATTAAGGTTATTAATTACTGGTTATGTGAGATATTGTGGATTAAAGCCAATAATATGTAAAATGGTCATAATTTTGCATATTATTTATTTTTCTATCATTAATGCATTTCACATAACTTTTCAGTTCCTAAATCACTACTCAGCAAAACTGTTTTTCCTACACTCCCCCCAAATCAAGATATATATGTCAGCTCTCACCTAACTTAAAAAGCCTATTCTGTTTGTGGCTCCTTTCAAGTTTGTCATGGCTGTGTCTTACCTTGGCACTGCCCTTTTCGAAGGGGTTAGCCGAAGTACTGTTTGTGCCAGAGGCACAGCCTTATCTAGACTAATTTTGGATAACTGAAAGGTCATAGCCACAAAGAAACAGCGGGTACAATTACTGCTGCAGTAGAAGGGTGCAACAAATACATGTGAATACCCAACAGAGTTCAGTATTGTCTTTTGAAGTGGTGTACATAAAGTCCTGATCTTAGGAACAGAATGGAAAGCAATAATTAGGGCCTTTAATTTATCACTGAAATGTTAAAAGAAGTCTGACAGAGTAAACATCAGTTCTGACAAAAAGAGCAGGAGTCATGTGTTTATAGAAAAGATGAAGCCTTGCAGGGAGTTATTCTTTCATTGCTGGGCAGAAGTCTCATTGACAACTCCAGGAGATATTATTATTTCCTCACTTTTTTTCTCAGACTTGTGGGAGAAATAAACGCATATTTTAGGTGAGTGATTCTGGTTATTAACAGAGGACCTGAGCCTGCTAGTAAAGCATTAGCAGAATACAGTATTTTTTCCAGGAATTTCATTATTTATACTCTAAGAAGAGACATAATTGTCTGTACTAATTTAATTCAGGTAGCTTTTCTTTTCCCTTCTTGACCTGCCATGTCACATAGTGCCCAAAGCAAATGTAATGCCGGGATGCAGAACAAGGTTTTTCTTCAAACATAAAGCTTCAAAACCTCGGAAATGAACAAAATTATGTTAGTACCATTAATGTGTTTTCTCTTCCAAAATATCTCATCATGATCTTGTTTGAGTCAAAATAACCTCCTCTCCTTTATCAGCAGAGAAGTTCAGAGAATATTTCATTTTAGCAGCAGCTTTTGAAATTTTGCCATTGTTTCTTTTTCCATGGGATACAAAGCCTTTTGATTGTTTTTGCAAAAACAAAATTGCCGAAGTGTCAATTTTCTGATTAAAGCCTGATTTTTTATTTGAAAAGATTTTTCATGTTTGATATCAGTGACAATGGGGACACATCTCCTCTGTAAAACTTGTGTTGGTTGTGAGTAATCGCCCAGCTGTGCAAAACTGAGGCATTGAATCCTGGGTTTTCCATGCCATTCTAGTGGGACGTTGCTACCTGTTGCATAGAACTTCCTCTGAGATGTTCTTTCTGTATTCTGTTGACTTGATTGATCTTACTAAAAGTTAAATCATATTCCTTAATTTCTTTACACATTAAGCACAATAACATTGAGATAGTCAATTATATCTGTTCAGTTTTTCCTTAACAAGGATTTGCTCATCTCCTTGATCAGGACAGGCTGCAGTTTTGTCCTGTGTCTGTATTCTTTTCAATTAATTTTGGCTAGCCATCATCACAGTTTGGCACAGATCAGCACAATAGGCAATCAGTGCTCGAGAGAGGTCCAGGGCATTGTCTGTGGAGAGGTTAGGACATGACTTTCAATACTGTTATAGTCAGAGCCTGAATCATAATATAGTCTTCCTTAAAAGACACAACATTCCTATGAGTGCTGTAAGGAACTAAACAAAAACCCAAGGAAAAACAAACTTCTAAACCAATAGACTTACTGCTTTTACCAGTTGCTCTTTCCCAGTGTGCAGGTTTTTTAAAATGTATAAAAATATGGGGAAAAGATTTAAAATTTTTAGAAGTGTTGATTTTTTTTTCCCAGCAGTATGACTGGAAAATTACTATAACAATTTATCATTTTCTCTTTTTCTTTATTTTAGCATAAGGGGGAAGAAGGAGCTGAAAGAAACCTTTGAAGCTTAAATTTTTGTTGATTAAAATTTAAAGAGCCAACAAAAAATGCTCAGAACTTCTCCTTGACAAATCCTTTTAAATGAAATGGTAGTTTGGATTTTCTTAATGTTGTTTTTTGTTTTAATTGGCTTACAAATAAAAAGCCTTTTCTATAATGAACTTCAGAAAAAGAAATTTTTTTACCTCTATTTGTCTGTAGCATCTTAGTTGAAATGACAGAATAAGTAGAATTAATTAGTTAAGATTGATGTATCAAACAATATAGAATCGATAATTGTGAGAGAAAACAGACTACTTGTGACACTTAATGTACCCCAGGCACCTAAACTGGAGCTTTACCAGTTCTTTTTAAAGTTGTTGTGTATTCACTATGCTGGATATGTCAGTAAAACTTTATAGCTTCATTGTAGTGTTTAGACAATAAAAAGTCCCAGTAGTTAACGTAGATAGAAGCACTTGCAGACTAGTTAAGCTCAATATGCAATTGTTGATCTTAATGTGACCTAGGAGAAGATACCTATTGAGACCTGCCAAAACGGCAGTGTCAGACAAATGAAAATGTTGCGATTTACAGATTGTGCATACCTACAAACTTGGTACAGAGGCTTTCTTAGGTGAAAAAGAAAAACCTAGCTGCAAATCAAAGCATTTTTTAAAAATTAGGTCACTAAAAATGAAATGTAAAACAGCTGGGAGATTTGTGCTTTTTCTGAACTCATGCCCTGTGGGATGAATTTGACTGCCAACAGTATATTTGTTAATTGCTGCTGTTGTGATCCAAAGAGCTTCTCAGAGCTTGACACTTGTATTGAATATCTAAATTAAATTCCCTCTTGATGATGTATATGCAAAGGTATCTCAGAACAGCTTTTTACATTACCTCATGAGCATTTTCCACTCCAAAGGTCTGTAGCAAGTTTTCTCTTTCTCCCATTAATCTTTCTGCAGAGAAATGTACTGTCTATACAGCTAGTGATAAGTTTTACTAACTAAGAAACTGTTTTCCAAATTCATTTCTGTCATTATTGGAATGTGGTGCCACTTTATAAATGTGTCTGTTAGTGTACAGGTAACAATTTTTATTCACTGAAAAATAGCAAGTTGAATGTTAAGATGTATTTTGGATATCGGTAAGAAAACTTACATAAAGGATTCTATTTCAGCTGAATGAGATATTTTCCTTTAATATTTAGTTGTGTTAGCTATGTAAAAACTCACAAGATCTCTCTGAACATTGCTTAATAAATTACACAAGTTCAAGAGTAATGAACTACAAACATGACCTAGCAGAGGTTGCTAGAGTCACAATGCCTGTTTCTTGCCCATTGTGGTGCTGTTTATTACCATGTTTAAGGCCACGAGGTGAAGGTAAAAAATAGCTAGAGAAGGATCCAAATTGAATTTCTGCCAGATATATAAGCTTTACAACAGGTAGAAATCTGCACCTTGTAGTCCATATACATCTGCATAGCATTTTAGCAGGGTCAGCTTCAGCTAAAGCAGTCTAGTTCTATGTCGCTCTGTGCCTGGATAGAAAATGCCTGGAGTTAGTGTTATCTATAGTTTGTAAGGACATCCTAAACTTGAGTTACAATGTTGTATGCCCCAAGTACAAGTGAGATATCTTGGTAGCCTTTATAAGAAGTGTCTTTTAGACATTTTTGGGAACTGTCTGTCCTCAGATATCAAACATACGACATGGGCACGTGATAATGGCTCACATTCCCTCTGGGTATGTGTTTGATCTCACACCACAAGGTAATACAAATCCAAGCTTTCATCCTGGCATTCCTGCATTTGCCTCAAACCGCTCGCCAGTGTGGTCATATATCCAACATTGACAAGTTTGGACTAAGGGATAGACTCAGGTTTATACTTAAATGCAATTCTGAAATCAATACAATCATTTGCATTTCTATTCCTATGTATTAAAATACGTATTTCCAAGAACTTAAAGAATTTGTTAAGGTTGTCAATACAGTTTGCAGGAGCTATGACACATCCATTAAAAAGATGCAGGGACACATACAGTCTTTCTGTAAAAGTAACTCAGACATTAGAAATGGTGAAAATATAAAGTAACAAAATGACCTTAACTTTTTTCCCCTTAGTGAGGTAGCCTCCTTTGTTCCTAAGAGACTATTTTCAGATCAAAGACTTTCTTATTCTACAGCATGTGGCTTACGCACTCTATAGCTACTAGGTGTTTAAAATATAAGATTATTGAAAAGGGGTGCCATTAGAATTGATTAATTTGTGTTTGGAATCTGCAGATAAATTGCAGTGTATATTGTGTAAATAAGATCACTATTGGCATTCAGAGCGTAAGATTCTGGTTTGGGGGAGGAATTGTTTGGTTTCCCAAAGAAATTTGGCAATTTCAGTACCATATAGCAATCTATAGAAGGTCATAAGGACTGTTCCAAACATAACAGAATCATTAACTGAAATTAGCCATGTGAGGAAAGTCTGCAGTTTCACTTCAACTTGGTAATAGCTTTATGCACGGCTAGTGTTTTTGTCTTCTGGTGATTTTTTTTTCCAATTTATCATTTCTCTTCTGCAGTTCTGTAAGAGGTGGCTCATAATACAGGCTTTACTGCTTAGATTTTAGATAGTGAGGTCCTCCTCATTCTCACCCTTCTTCCACACATCCCCTCTCAACGTAAACATGCAGACACAAACACATATATATACTGTCAGAGTTGATGTACTGATTGGCTGTGTTGTTTCTTTGTTGCCCAAATGTTCTTCTTTGAGAACAAGGATGTCAAAGAGCTCCCATGCTCTCCAGAACAGCTAAGTGTTTGCTGGCTGTGCTCAGCAGTTTCAGTATTTATACAACATCCAGGGGTTTTGTCCAAGACAATTTTTCCCATAAGCTGCAATTAGGGTAGGAACTTGCTTTGCAGTTTCCTGCTACTCATTCCAAAATGAATTGACCTCCCAGCTGCAAGTGTAACACTTGCATGGCGCCAAGGCCTTAAAAACCCCAAAACCAACAAACACCCCTCTGCCCCCCAAACAACAGCGGATAGAGACTAATTTTCTCCAGTTCTTACTGTTTTGGAAACTACAGATCAGTGTAATGTGTAGTACTACTATCTATGAAGTAGTCACCCATTTCAGGCAGAATGTAGGTCTACCAAAATAGCTTTTCACCGAGGTATCACTTCAGTGTCAGGGAGGCAGCAAAACAGGGGGCTGCTCTGCAAGGGAAGGCGAGCCAGGAGCTGAGGGCAGGGGCAGTGATCACCACGAAGAGGCTCAGTCACACAGAGCTACAGAGGCTCAGTGCCAAAAAAAGGCTAGTGTGGCAAGGTCGGCCGACAGGCCAGTGACTGCCAGATATGTCTGTTGTGAGGCTGGTTTGAAGTTAAGTCAGCAGGTCGTTGTCAGGATCAGCAGTGTGCATGACCAAGCGCAGACATACTGCCATTGTAGCTTGGACAAGGGACCACAGCAGAGGCCTGAGATAAATTGTGGGCCCCCAGCAAGACTTCTTACAACTTTTTCTCACATGGTTTTACTTTTTCACAGAAGACTGATCAAAGATCACGCAGCAGCACTATATCAGAGCTGGCCTTGGAGACAGGCAGCTAAAATCCACTTGGGGGAGAAGGCGTTCCAGAATCTCTACACCTTGTTAAGCGCCCTGTAGCAATGACTGTGGACACTAATGAGGATTCAGTTGTACTTAATATAATCTGATCAGAACATTTATATGTAATTGACACTATTGGCTTCAGGTTTAGTCATTTTCAAGCTTTCATAAAAAAGGCTAGCGCCTTGTAGGGCAGAAGGTAATTTTAGTTTATTATTCTTCAGAGGTAAAAAAATCCTTTCCTTCAAAGTAGTTATTTTAACCTCCAATTTCAAATTGCTGCTTTTGGAGTAATGATTGCTAGGAATCCTGTGAAGACTCAAAACTAGTGCTTATTGCTCAGTAATAAATGCAATTGGTTTTCCCAAGACTTTTGGACTGCTATGGAAAATTTTACAATCAAGTTATTATAGTAATGTGAATTCAGATTTTTCTAGAGAAAGGAAATCTGTTAAAAATGTACTCATACCAAAGTCTGTCACAAAAAAAAAAAAAAATTTCTAGTGGGCTGCTATACCTATCAAACTGGGGGAGGTTCTCCAACAGGACTTAAGGTTGGGACAGTGTGTTTTGTACCCTGTTCTCTCCTTACATGTATGCCTTTTTTCCTCTTCTCTTTATAGCAAGCTTTGAATTCCACTCAGATCAGACTAATAGAAAAATATTTAACCACATCTTACTGGTTATGCTACTACTCTCTACTTTTACCATACCAAGTAAATTCATTTATTGTGTAAATGTATTTAAATTTGCAACTGGACTTTGTCATCATGAATCAGTTCTCTTATGTGAGACCTGAGATTCTTTGATTTTTCTGTTTTGAGTGTAATGATCTTTAAAATTTCCTTCCATCTCTGATATAGTTCCATTTCTGAACCTTCATGCATTTTAGCCATACTGTTCCCATTCTGTTCCTGCTGTAAACTGGTAGAGCCGATCTGTCTATCAGACTAGATATAGACTGTAATATCTCTCCCATCCTCACTGCATAACATCCATACTTCTTGGACTGTTTTAATTTTTTTTTTCCTTGCTTAACTTCATACGATACTTAATCCTGTATCTCTTGAGCCCTAAGACAACCTTTTTCATGGAATAATCCTTCTTTTTCTGGCCTTTATATTCTCCCAAATTCACATCACCTAAAAAAAGTAATAGGAAATTCAGTTAGTTCAAAGAGACTTTCAGGCTCATCCACAGATATTGCTAGGTACATAGGTTTCACAGAGCTTGCACCTTCAACTAGAAAATTTCAAGAATTCTCTCTGTCCAAATCCTAGTGGTCTTTAGTAACAGATAGAATTTGTTCTCTTTGTTTCTCAGTATTTTGCTTTTGTAATACACATCCTTACTTAGAAAGCTACTTCTGTGTAGTCTTCTGCACAACTGGTATTTTGTGTGATAATTTTACCTGAGGTTTTCTTTCTCTGAACTATCCTGCATGGCTCTCACCACTGCCTAAGCCCAAATATATGTGTGTAATCTTCAAAGCTCTTTCAGTGAGCACTCACTGAAGAAATTTGATAGCTGTTATATGTAAAAACACATGATAATATAAATCGGGGCATTTGTTCTGAAGTTTATGTTGGGAAATAGACTCCTACATTAGCATTAGGCAGATCCATAAAAAAATGATCCCTTTGTCAGCAGCAGACTCCCAGCACTACCTCAGAAGATTCACTTTTACCTTCCTTCCCCAAAGTGATGTTAATTCACAAAAGATTTGGTTTTAACCATGTTACCTCTTTTTATTTCCTGTTGTTCATCATTAACTAACAGTACTAATGTAAATCACCTTTATAAGTCACTCTTGATTGTACTGTGTTGCATTCTTCATCATGTTCAATTTCTCTTGTAAGATCAGATGTTACAAGCCTCAGTCTTGAAAATGTTTTGTGCCCTCCTTCTTTGTCTTGATTCTTCCTCCACTTTTAACCTTTTTATTTTCCTTTTTATTGGTACATTTATAGCCTTAAGTCATCCTTGTGAAATATATTTTGGTCATTCTTAAAGAGAAGAATTTGGAAATGATGCCAAAAGATCAATGGTAGTAAATCAGAAATTCTGCTTTTATGCCTGTCCCTATAATTCTCAGATATGATGGTTGTAATCACCCAATACATTGGTAAGCCTGGAGATTGCTTGGATTGGAATCCTAGTCCTCCTGTATTTGAAGATTCATTTTAGAGAACACTGAAACAAGGCTTAGGAATGTCTTTAGATGAGTAAGAGTACTACAAGACAAAGTAATTATGTTATCTATCAAAACTATGCTGGGAAAAGTTTTGTTGCTTTTCATTATTTTCACTGTCATTCCCAGTGCCAAATTTTCTGTGAAATTTGGAGATTACATTCTTGAACAAACGACAGAGAACTCTAAAGTCACAAATCAAATAAGTAGGAAAATCAATTCATTTAACTGTGGAAAATTGTGTGAACAAGTAATCCTAATAGCATTTTTCCTTGCAAGCTAGCATCAACATATTGTATACTGACATAAAAATAGATTACAGTATCTCTAAAATTAAAAATGGATCTGTGTATATATGTTTCCCAAGACATTCTCATATTGTACAGCATTTGATCAATTCTCAGCCTCTTTTGTAACTATTGATGGAACAACAAATTATTCAGAAATAACTGATCAATATTAGAATCAGTTCCTGGACTTCTTATA
The DNA here is from genome assembly GCF_964195595.1 of Calonectris borealis. Classification (NCBI taxonomy): domain Eukaryota; kingdom Metazoa; phylum Chordata; class Aves; order Procellariiformes; family Procellariidae; genus Calonectris; species Calonectris borealis. Next base: position 14,953,606 of record NC_134323.1, read on the forward strand.
TTATCCATGGGTATGTTATTACCGTCTAACTTGTGACTGTATTTTCTTATTAATTGTTTCAAGACTTAGGCATATTTATATATCAAACCCATCAGGAAATTCTTTAAATGTTATTATTCTCTAAAACTCTGCATAACCTTGCATAAATATATGCCCTGTAGCAACACTGATACTTCATCCTCTCTGTTCTCGTCCATTTATTCTAGACAAATTGTAGGGCAATTTCTCACTTTGTGTCTTTAGCCACATACTTCAAAAATAAAATGAAATATTCCAAAGCATCTATATTAGAAGATGGGAAATAAACAATTAGTCTGCCAGAAAATGTCTTTTCATTTTCTTAATCAGCTGGTGTGAAGATAGGTATTTATTTCTGTTTCATGTAAGTTATCAGTATAAGGCTGTAGGGATAAATATGAGGGTTGTTTAAAAGCACGATACCAGTGTTACCTTTCAAGTGTGGTATGGTATTTATTTACATAGTGCATACAGTAGTTCATCTGTACACCATTTTTTAAAATAGGGCAAGTGTGTTTATGGGATATAAAATCACCAGCTGTTTACTGTGAAACCTGCAACAAGTGCATTAAACAGATTTTTGGAAATGTACATCTACAACCGAAGCTCTTTCATCATGTCTATTTTTAAGTAGACTATGGCTTAGTATAGCACTTTCCATATTAAAGTTTTTAGAACAGGAGTATGCCATTATACATATTAATCCATTTGTGCTCGAAGTAGGATTTTCCTGGAACATAATTAATTGTTGGCACAAGAGATCGGGGAATTAATATTTTTGTAGTCCGCTTCCAGTTTTAGACTTAATACTTTGTGATCTAAAAAATCTGTATTTGATGAAAAGAAGGTATAAAGGGTAGGCCGGCTTAACTTTTCTGCAGCCTTGCCTTCCAAAGGCTAACTTCCCAGGTACGTATTTTTTTATTCCTGCCCCCTCCCCCCTCGCCCCAAGATACATCATGTCCCAAAGCTTGTACAGTTCACAGCTGTTCCAGTCCTCCTAAATTAACAAATAAATGATCCTTCCCTTTCTGTGTAACACTGTGGTACTTTGAAGTCTGGCCTGTGCAAATTAAAAACAGTGGTCTGAGTTTTGCAGGTGTTAGTCCAAGAAACGAAAAAAATGGAGTGTTTTTAGAAGTACTAGTTTTCATGTAGAAAATACATGTCCACTATGTTAGAAGAAAGTTAAGGTTACAAAGACAGAGAGTTCAAAAGTGCTGGAATTAAACTTACCTGGAAAGCTCATTTAATGTAATTCCGTTAATGAAAAGCTGAATGTTAGGGTTAACATTCTGCTTTCAAAGCAGAAATTCTCTTACATGCAACCTTGCCAACCACTATATGATTCAGCACAGACATTTGCTTCTCAAGCAGTGGGAGCAATGATGAGGAGCCTGTGAACAATGGTAGGTTGTAATCCAGCGCGGGTCAGCCACTTGACAATGTTGAATTACTCTGCACGGATGGTCTATTTACTGACTGCAGAGGCGTATGGAGTCCTCAGTGGTACTTGAAGTTATGAGGAGTCATTAGATGTACATGTTTAGTAGTTACAGAGCATATAAAATTGACTTCTAAATCTCAGTTTCTGAAAATCTACAGTTGGAGTCGAAAATATACCCATATAGATCAGCTGGTAGAACACAGACTTGAAGACTTAAGGAACAAACGAGTCTTTGTAGAAGTCAGGAAGGTACCCAAAATGTGTATTTTCCTTAATTCAAATAACTAGACATTGGATCTAAGCTTCGTTGTTGGAAAATGTCACTTGTCCTATAGCTTACGTGAAGTGTGAGGAATCTCTCAGTACTAAAATGTATTCTGTGCAACATGTTCAAATGCTGACTTATATTGAGACGAATTCCTATTGAGCTTCAGAGGAAAACTTGTATGTTTAAGGACAAGAAGCACTTGGAGAGAGGGGCAACAACTGTATTTATAATATGGAAATCTAACATGAGTTCCTCAGAGCTGGTTGGAGAATTTTGACCCAGGGTTGTGATACACTATATATATATACTTATACGTATGTCTATATAAAATACACAAATAAAAATTTATAGTATAGAGTTTTCTTTGCAGCGGGCTGCACATTTCTGGTATATCTTTCAAACTGCCCAGAATGTCCTGTTTAGCTTCTGTCTCCTGACAGTACATTAAGACACTAAATTAAAACTACCTTACCTGGTAAAATACCTCTGCAGCAGTGCTAGTAGTTTTCCATTTCTGGCTCATTGGTTTTTGTGGATAAAACAGTAATAGTTAGTTATTTGTCTTCTGAATCCAGTTTTCCAAGAAAAAGGTTAAAACTGTCTGTTTAGCATAATCTTTATTTTTTTAATTGAAAAAAAAAAAATTGTTCAGCTATAAATGTTCCAGAATTACCACCTCTCAGTTCTGTCTCTCCCAGTAAAAGCAGATGTGACATCAGATACCCAAACGTGACATGCATTTAGTCCATGCCTTAGAGCAAATAACTGAGCAGAATTTCACAGAACAAACAGCTTAATAGTAAGATTATGTTCCAGTTTAAACCAATGTTTAATGTATTATTTGGAGAGGCAGCTGGACAGGAAACAAATCCATTTAGGTTCATCTTGTTCAGGAAAGCATATCAAGAGGTCTTAATCACGCTAAAGAGAGCAGTATGACAGATTAACTCTGATATTAACAAATGCATCATTACAAACTTAGTGAAAGTTCCTTGTCAACATGCAGCTGTAGATATTAGGGTATTTAACAAATGCAGAAGGTGGAAATACCGAAGCTACTGATAAAACTCCGACACAAGAACTACATCAGTACATCTCAGATTTGATGTCCCAGTAGCAGTAAAATCTAATTTTAGTATCTACTTAAGGTTGGGAAGAATCTTTTCTTATTTGAGTCAAGTCAAATACCAGAAATAAAAATTTTTAAAAAATAATTTTATATACACTTGAGCTACTCTGAGAAAAAAACCTGTCATATATGTTCTTATTAGGTCTCTTAAACGACATCTGTTCTTACAACAGCCAAATAAAGTGCACATTATGTTGTCATGTCATGTGTTTTTAAAGTGAATAGTTGCAATCATTTTCAAGGATGTGCTAGTATAATTACATTTCTATTTTTAATCCATTTTTAGTACATGATCCGATTTACATTTGTCTATAGATATGTAAATTTACATTCTATACACAAATATCACTAGGGCTAACTGTAGTGCTGTAGGAATTGTACTGTATAAATGCTGAATGAATTATAACTCTATATAAGAACCTAAATACTGTAATTGAAACATTCCTTATACGATACAGAATCCAAGCAAATGGAAGAAAACCTTCTTCTGTTTTCATGAAATATTTAAAAGCTAAGAGTCTCTAAAGTTCTTATGTGGAATTCTTACAGATTCTGCACGTGCTGTGATAAGAAACCTCAGCAAAGTGCAAACGCATTTTTCCTGATATTCTCAAGAAGGGAGGAAGTGATACAGTCTACTTAGTTTCTATGCAATTCTCAGACAAAACTGTAGTTTGAACATGAAAGCACTATTCAATATCAAAAACAGTTAACAAATGATACAAAAAGTGAATAAATTTAACAAATGTTGGCAGTGAGTTGGAATCTCAGAATGATGCACCTTTAGTTGTTTTTTCTTCAACTGTGGACGTATTGCAGATTATGAAATTAGATCATCATTTTAAACAGGTCTGCTGTCTGCTACGTTTCAAATTGCTAATCTCAGATGTAAAAAAGTAACCTCAGCTTTGTGACAGTTCTTTAATATAGCCATTCATGATAACTATCTTGTTGCTAATTTTACCATTTAGTAGGAAAGTAATGATGAAAGCTTGTTTTAGACATTCATAGTAACTTCAATATATTCGAAAACCAAATATATTTTCCCTTATCTGTTTTTCCCCAGTTAATGCAGTAGAGATACTCTGAGGTATCATAGAAGGTAAATTGTACTCAGATTCGTTGCCGTTTTAAGTGTATATATATATGTGTGTGTGTGTTCCAAGGTACTTCACAGCTGCAGTGATGAATATTGTGGCGTACAGAGCGTTCATTCTTGCCCATGGTAGATTCAGGCCTTCATTAAGTCATATGTTGTGGATGTTAACTGATCTAGGATTTTCTCACAGAGTGCCACTAGGAGAAACAAAATTATTTTGTTTCCCTCCTGAAGTGCCTCTAGGAGCCACTTCAGCTTTGATTAACCTCGTGGTCAAGATTTTCAGAAATACCTGAAAGCTCTCCCTGACAGACTTGTCAAGTTAACATTACCATTCCACAGCCACAGCCTTGGAGGATCAGGAGAAAGACACCCAAAGAACGTTATTTTCTGTGTGGGCCTAACTGCTATTGTCTTTCAGTGCAGTTATACTGTAGTGACCAGGGACAGAACATGGCTTAGGGTGTGCTTAATCAGACAATAGTTTCATCAGGTTCAGGAACAATTAAGTCTTTTACTGAAACCTATTCAGAGCACCGGCAGATGATAGTATTTTTTGTTTGTTGTTTTACAGGTCACTATCTGGGTACTTCATATTCTATGAAATAAGCAATAGTCGGGTTACTTTGTCCTTGCTGCTGTATTTGAGGTCACGTGGATCTCACTTGAGGGAGGGTAAGGTGGTTCTTTCCTGGTAAGAACACCATGCTCAGTGGAAGAAGCTTCTGGAGTGAAGGCAGAGGAACATGAGAAGGTGGGCGGTGGTAGTGGCTGAAAAGAGCAGGAGTTTGATACAGAGCCCAGGCCTCAGACAGAGAGGAAGACTTCTCCTAAGAGCTGATAAGGAAACATACAAAGTTTGTTGCAACCTAGGAAGCTGCCAAATTGCTTAACTGAGCAAAGGAAAGGACCTGACTTGCAGAAGCTTAGTAGACAGAGGAAGAATTATAGAAGTCTGTTCTTCTGCTTTATTAGTCACTCAACTAAAGACAAAAGCTGAGAACTGAAGCACACTAAAACCGTTGCGGTATTCTGTTTCTAAATTTCTAAATTCACAGAAGACACAAAATTCAAGTGTTGCATTCTTTTGCTATAGCTAATGCTAAGAAAAGCTTATGATCGTTAACCCTTGCATGCTGGTAAGGTAGCAAATGTGATTAATTCATAGAAAATGCATTTCGAAGTGAGATAAGGGCTTTAAAGAGACCCAGTTAGAACAGCGTTGGGTATAGATTCAGCTCTGGTTTAAGAACTGTGGAAGAAGAAACTCCTTGTTTACTACTTAACCAAAGCCAGACTTGACCAGAAACAGACCTCCTTCTCCAAATGTTATTAAAGGTAACTTCATGGGTTATTTTACTTAAATGTAAGCGCAGGTTTTGATATAGGATTTGGAGAGTAAGCTGCTGGTTGAAAAGTTTCTGTGTCCTCTCTCAGAGTATGCCCTCGTGGAGGCTTGTGCTTATCAAAATGTTAGTTTTTCTCTTTTTAAGTAAATAAAAATTCTGTTTCTCAGTAGACCAAAGATGTTTTTTGCAGGCTAAGCAAACTTTACTAGAAAATCTTAGTTAAACAGCAATGGCTAGGTGAACCTAAAGCAGGTAGATAAAACTTTTGTTAGCTGGTATGGAGAGGAAAATAGACATGATCTTCGCCATTGTTCTGTGCGCTGAAATGGGTTCAGAATTTCAGATGTTTTTTCTGACAAAGCTAATAGACTAACGTGAGTTTTTGCAATATAGAAAATATTTTGCAACTCTGAGTTTTGCAGGCTATGCTACATCAATGCTGCTTCTTCCTAGTTACTATACCCAAACTGAAATAGTTGCCAGGCTGATAAATCAACATGTATTAATTAAAGCCTACTTGAACTTCTGTTTTGGTATTCATCTTCATATAGATTCACTTGTTTAATTTTTGCCAAACATAGTTCTGCAACAATTTAAATCCAGAATATTTATGAAAGCAACATTGACCAATTGAACAAAAAAGGTATATCTATCTTAGGAAAAGTTAATCATAGACCAACATTTACAGTATATATTGTCAGTTTATCTGGTTGGACCAGGTGGCAAGGCCATTAGGAAATCAGTCCAAAAGAAGTAAAATAGATGAATAAAAGCAACAGGTGATGAATAGAATTGTAAACCACAGCAGACAAATAAGCAAAAGCATGAAACAAAGTCTTCATGCTTTGTGATAAGACAGCATCACTACAAACATTACATTATTAGTCAGACAGTGGGATAGAATTTACTTAGATATTCAGGGCCTCCTGCATTGAAAATGTGAATCGCAGTAACTGTAAATCTGTGCTTTATAGTAAGTTTCATGAAAAGCTGACAAGGGGGTCTCTAAATAGTACAGCATAAAGGGAGGGAGCAGATGAAAAACCCTAATACAGATGACTCTTTTTAGAGAGAGCAGAAAAATCACAGTAATCCATATTAGAGAGCATAATATGGATGTTACAGAGGATTGGAAAACACTGGGGAAATTTAATTCAACTACTTTTTGCTTTAGTAGAAAAATAATAGTGATTCATTATATTAATTCCTTGTACATATTAGGATGTTTAAGGTTTGGGAAGTGAGATTCAATATCTCTAGATACTACCATGAGTATTGCTTGGGTAGCCTATTCAGGTCTACCACCATCACTGGATCCCAGAGATCACTGAGATGGTAACAGGCATTGATCAGACCTCATATGCTTACAATAATGTATCCCTGGTATAGGAGCATTTCATCTTAGCCAGAGTCTTTCGAGGCTCTTAGAATACAGATAACAAAAAATCTTTAACTACAGAAACACAATGAAATACAACTTTGCATTGCAATTGCAAGTATTATGGACAGACATATTAAAATCATTAAGTGATAAAGAAGCAAAGCATGTTAAATTACCAATGCTTATTAAAAAATACTTAGAGGCAAATACATTAATTCATGCAAATTTTAAACTGGACAAGCTTTAAATTACACAACATTTTCAGAAATAGAATAGTGAGATGTTTACACAAACACTTTGGTAGACAACACTCGGCTTTTTTAATTACCTTCAGAGACAATTTTTATTGTGGTTATTAAAATTTTAATCTATACCTTTGCTAACTCAGCATATTGTCTTCATTAATTAATTTAATTAATTAAGATTACATGATCTGTATTTACAGTCCACAAACAGTGTTACAATTATACCTGTGATTACTTTGTGTTATTTTAAAAGAGGACATGAGAGATTGCTTATTTAAAACTTTGGGATCGTTCTGCCAGACTGTCATGCTCAGCCTCATCAAAATGTTTTCTAGCAAAAAACTGCAGAAGCATCGTTGGTGATCTCTAGTTACCGTTGTGATTCACATTTGAGTAACTGGCTTGTCTTGGGTAGAAGCCATCTCTTTGTTCATTAAAATTAATGCTCAGTGGTGGTTTATGATCCTCTGGTTTTACTTCTCTGCCAGACAGAAGAGTTTTCCTGTCATAGGGAGGAAAGATAAATCTTTCCAAGATTTTTCACTGTGATATACATCAACAAAGAGATTCTATTACTTGAACTGTATTCAGATAGTTTTACTAAAACATCAGTAGAGCTCTGTCTAATTTTGTGTAACTTGTCTCAGGATTTTCTGAACTGTAGCATTGAATGGAGCATCATAAATATTGAAAGATATTATTCATAAACATTTAGCCATTTCCAAGTGGAGTTTCACTTCAAACCAGATTCTTAACTTCATTATTCACATTTTGTTTGGATTCATACTAAAAAAATTAAGTTAATTTGAACATTGACCAAAACAGGCTTTTGCTGTAACTAAAACACAGTTAGTCATGGAAAAAATTTGCTTTGGGTATCACAAAAACCAATATGGGGTTAAATTTCCTATATTATTAAATAATTTATTAAGTTTAAGTCCTAGGACAAAAGAATGCAGTGTGACTCAGGTAACTACTCGTGCAGCTCAATTTGAATTGTGAATTCTGAATATTCTCAGTGAAGAAATTTGAGTCAACTGGGTTAGAAGTTATGTCTACAAAAGATTCATCATATGATCAACAAAATACTTCAGTAAAGGTCTGGAATGTGTCTACATGCATAATACTAAAAGGCTACCTTTGCTGAAAACCTATTTTGCATTAATATTTAGTCAAAATTTGGCTGTGAGCAGCTTAAACAGAGATATTCCAATGCAGTCGTTAGCCTATAGGGACTAGAAGTGGTTATTTTTGACCAGCCAAATTTGGATATTCTGCATTGAAATCAATTTGACCCATACTTGTAGATACCTCGTATTTTGTATTATTTTCTGTTGTCTTAGTTACATGCTGAGAGAGAAGAGCAAAAGGGTAGGTAAACATGCCAATAAAAGGGGACAAGTAAGCTGTTATCCATCCCTTTAACTGTTTACACTGAATAAAATAGGCATTAGTATTCCAGGCTTGTGACTCTACCTCTTAGCTCTTAGACTTTTAAATGCAGTTGCTAATAATCTCCATGCATTCATGCATGCTGACAGATATGCCACAACACTTTAATCAGCATTGGCTACAAGGCTAATAAAGGTTAGTAATAAAATAAAATTCTGTAGGGGCTCCTTCTATACAGGCAATATCAAGCCCTATGAACTTTTAATGCCTACTCTGTCTATTTAGATAGTCATGGCTCAAAGCCTGTATTAATAGCAAGGAATGCTTATTCTGAAGTGTTTGAAAATATTGCATATTACACTGTAGTATTGGCTTACTTCAAACTCATCTTATCCCTTACTGACCTGTGTAGAAACACTTCTCTTTCATTTGGCAGCTTCATTTCCCTTCTTTCCTTCTGTCTTATTCCCCTGTCCTTTTACCTGTAGTTTATTTAGTCATCAGAAATTTGTGTGATGGGGCTGCTGCTTTTTAACTATGTAGCTGATAGGTTTGTTGTGTTCACCCAGAAGCAAATACCTATTTCTCATTCCATTTCCATTGCAGCTTCATTTTCATCTCAATATTGTATTCCTCAGGAGCTTCACAATACATTTCTTTGAGGAAAGCAATGAATGTATTTACTCTTTGCTTTACCTCTGTACGGGGTACTGTGGATTTTCCTGTCCTTTATTTCACTGTATATTTATTTCATAAGAAAACGAAATTCATCAGGAAACTAAAAATAAATGCAACAATGAGTCAGGAAATAAACATGTACACATACATTTGCAATAAAGGTCTTTCGTTAGCATTTTTATTAAAAATAGATAGAATACAGTACAATAGCAGTGCAAAAATTAGTAAGCCCAGTGGAAAGCTAAAATCTTCTTACAATGAAAAATGGATCTATCTTGTATTCTTTAAGATCACCAAGCTTCTATCAGGTCTAATTCTACCCTGATAGTTGATATAAGTTTCCAGACTTCATAGTGGAAATTGGATCTTTTTACAGTCATGAAGAACAGAGTGAACCTGGAGTAGTCTTGACAGAATGAGTGCATTTAACTATGGAACTGCTAATCCATTTCAAACCACATAAAATGCCTAGACATTGATCTGTACCATCCTATTGTTTCCTCTCAGAGTCTTCATCCACAGGACCAGGAGATACTGGATTCTTGTTTCCAGGCTCCCATCCTAATCCAGCAGTCAATGGGCTTGCAGGCTTGCCAGACTCCCATAAATCTGTGGCTAAAGCAGTCTGGCTTTGACACACCCATTGCAGCTATTGTTTTTTAGGTAGTTTGTGAGTTTATAGATCATCTGCTTCATTCATCTGTAATGACATTATAATTGTACTCTGAATGTAATTCATTCCAGTTGTGCTAGAGCCATTGACAGGACACACAGTTTTACCCAGTGCTCTGCAAAAGGAACCTTATAATCCTGTAGGATATCATTCTGTTATGCTCTAGGCATCTCCAGTTTCCATGGGTGAGCTATCCGTATTGTCAGAGTAATGACTATATTGACTACCAGTGTGTTTTGGAAGGTCCTCCTTTGCCGGTAGCCTGGACTGTACTCAGTGATGTAGTTTAAGGAACAGAGGCTCACAGATGTTCTCCTATCAACATTCACAGCTTGACTGGATCAACCTCCATCTTCAATGATAACACTTAAGATGCCTAGGAAACAGAGTGTTCCAGGAGGACAAATGGGTCTGTAGAACAGGTACCCTCACTTTCAAGTATCAAAGCTTGGATAATCTAGAAATAGATGAATTGATGTTCTGTTCCTTCTTATCATGTGATGATGAGAGGCCCAGAATTATCCCAGAAGCAAAGAACTAAGGAAAGAGATTTCTTCCTTTTCAAGACCTCTGTTTGATAGGTCTCAGGTAAGGTTTTATAGCTTACTGTAAAATGCCACTCAAACTTGGGTGTAGAAAGGACTCTATACCTACTTGAAAGGTCTGCCAGATCCTCTCATGTCTTCTCTTTCTGATGAGATCCATCTTCCCTTATGGTGACACAAAATATATTGCACTGGAGGGTTGCTTCATTGAAGCCTTCTTCAGGCTTTTCTACCAGATCCTGAGGTTTTACCCTTGGCATTTCAGCTGAAGTATTCTCAGGATGTCCCAGAGATGCTATGGGTAGTCAGAGAGCCCCAGAGCATCCTTGTACTGACCATACTGCAGGGTTGCTTGCGCTGCTTTCATAGCCAGAGATCCTTGTGTATCTGCCAGGCCAACGAATATCAAATAGTTCTAAGAATGTCAGCAGTTTAAGCTGAAAAACTAGGTATTAAAAAAAAACATATAAAAACCTAAATCAAAATAGCAATAAACAATACAAAACAAGAGGTCTTAAATTTTGTTCATTTGGGATCTACTGTTTCATATTACTGCATACAGCTTAATTTTCACTGTCTTAGCCACTGTGCTTTCCTATAGGCCAGAGATAATGGATAATCACATCTAAGCAATAAATCTCAAAATTCTAAAACCAAAACAAGACTAGCAATCCACAAACCAAATACTTATGTTGAAATAAAGATGCTTTAAAGAGTAAATCTATGATCTATTCAAGGACTTCTGAGAGAAAAACAAGACCAAATTTGTTGATTACAGTATTTGTTAGGACTTTGTTCAAGTTAAGTACTAATTCCCTTCCTTTCATTTAAGATCAAGAAAAAAAAATTGGATTAAATTAATTTCTTTGTGGAGGACCAGCAAAGTGACTATTGTACTTATGTCCTATTTTCAGAGCTAAAGAAGGATTTAAATGATGCTTAAGTTTTTGTGAAAATGGTTAGCAAAGGTATAAGTCTTTTCCAGCAGAATAGCACAAGAAAAAAAAAGGATATTTTCATATCCATGTATTATAAATGTTTAAAGATGTTTCTTGAAAGACTACTTGCAGACACAAGGTTATATCCTTTTTTCCCTTCTGTTTTCAAAATGCTTGGTTTTTTCTAATAGCTTTTACACTTTGTTCATAAAAGAAAATCACATACGTCAGTTATCCTTACAGAGAAAGCCTTATGTTTTGTAATAATATGCCCAATTTACTGTACTGTTTTTGCAATCCTGCCAGTGTTTAAGACTTCGCTATTCATCACAAAGTCAAATCCAATTTTTTCACTGCTTGATTTCTTCACTACTGCTGCAATTAACATGTTCTTAGTCCTGTTCTTACATGTCTTCCTTTTTAGCAACATCTGGCAAGCCTATAGCTTTTGTGATACTATAGTTCTGCAAACACTTACAGTGAAGTGTTTTAAGCTAGTGGGGGGACACCTAGGTGACAACTCTGGATATAGAAATAGAGTAATTCTTCTTTACAGCAGCACTTTCCTTTGGTTCTTATTTGACTTCAACACAGTTCTTTCCACTGAGGGATCTGTACCACTTGTTTGGCATCAGCATCTCCAATTGGAACTCCTGCTTTACCATCTGCTAGTGTAAAACTAATGTGCTGCGCAAGAGTTATACTTGGTACTCTATTGAAGTGGTCTGTGAGTTTACAATGTAAATACAAAACTGAGTTATATCAATCCTGTAATGTAACATTTGTTGAATAACAAAGCTGGTATTTTTGCATGGTTGTCTTCTAAAAAGTTAACATTTTCACCGTCTGGTTACCAATGATTTTGTGTTCAGGATTCAGTGGCATAATTCTCAACAAACTTTAACACTAAAATTTGGTCACAGTTAAATCACAACTGCACCTTATCTCTGAGAAGAATAATGGACTGGTTGAGATACAGACTGGCATATGTATTCTTTTTTTACATTTAGGACATGTCTATGTCACATCAGTACCAGAGCCCCAGTGTGAGTTCAGATTTGTGATTTGCAATGAGTTGACCTGGAACCCGCCGCAATCGTTCACTATTTCCAACTGGCTGTGCACACTCAGGCACATCAATAAATTTCTTTGTGCCTCAAGTACTCTCTGGAATGGGCATTATGTGGTGTTTCTCAAATAGTCTTGTCTCTCCTCTATTTACATTTCAAGGCCTGCATTTGTTTACGATCTCCAGGTACTACCAAAATACAACTAAACAACAACAACAAAAATAGTTACAGTTCTAAGTCTGCAATATAACTTTGCCAACCTGTTAGCTGCCAGGAAACTTATTTGTAGTATATGTGTAGCAACTGCGTGGTTGCTCAGACACTTAACAATGAATGCTTTGCACATTTATAGAAGTTAATATAGTTTAAACGTCATAGATGATCCTATTCATGTAAGGTATTATCCATCAACATCAACAAAAGTGTTAAAGTCCTTGGCTGTTACATAAAAAAATCTTTAATAATATATTTCTTGTTTCCCCCCGCCCCAGTGTTCATTGTTTGAAAATTACTTTGTCGTAACATAATTGTACATCTTTTATGACAACCAATTTTACTTTCTCTATCCTTTTACTCTTCCTTTCAGTTTTTCTTTCCCTTTTTAATGCAGAGCAGTAGCCACACATTATCTATAGCTACATTAGCAAGTAGCGTGACGCGACACGACCATGTCTGTGAAGCCAAATAGTTGGTGCTAAGAGCTTGATCCACATTATGGGAATTTTCAAGCAGGCTTATTTCAGACTAGTTTTCATTTGGTCCCACGGACTAAATATTCATTAGTGGTTGCATCTAATGTAGTCCAGGAGTACAACTGAAAGGAATTGAGTTTGTCTTCTCCATGACCGTTCCCATGGTCCGTGGTAAATGAAGACTCCTGGGAGATGGGCTTCAAAAGTGCAGTCATGATTAAAACTAAAGTACTAATGCAGTTGCACGAAGTAATGAACGTATGGGATTGTACTTTCTGGTTGCTAGGCAGATTTGTAATGCATTTAAGTTTAAGTTTTCTGTGCATTTACAAAGTTACTGCATGAATTTTGCATTCTAAAGCACAAAGATCTAAAGCCAGTTCTCCAGCCAGGTTGAAGAGCCACTCTGGAGTAGTAAAAGACCACACATGCATGTTAGAAGAGAAGGAGCAGGTCTCTAGACTGTTTTTCTTTCCACTCGTACACTGCTGCAGACGCTGCCACAGAGATCTCTAAAGAACTGTCTGACAAGTCCATCCGCTCATTGATCATGTCAGCCTGGCAGGGAGGGTAATCAGTCACTAACAGGATGGATTTTGTCAGGCTGATGTTAGTAGGGCAGAGTCTCACAGCCAGTGTATCTTGCAGATAAGCTTAAAAAAGGCAGAAGAAAACACAGCAGTAATCATGTCAGCCTGTCAGATACCCAGCTCTCACACAAAACAACAAGATCCAAGATGGTCAAAGCTGAGTGACCCAAAAAGCTCTTCCTGAAATTGTTGTACATAGCCTGACAGTTATGGACAAGCCCTGCTTTAATGGAATAAAGCCACTGCAGAGGGGAGAGTAATGTGAAGAGAAAATTACCATGTGAAGAATTTATATTTGATTCTGACACTTTCTTTTTCCATGTAATTATTAACGTGTTTTTTAAAAGTGCATTAAAATTTCATTCAGATTAAGATGAAATATAAGAACAGGAATAAGAGTAATGCATTGAAACATCTTGTGTTGACAATCAGTTTTAGGCAATAACCTTAATCAAGGTTAATGTCATTTCAGTGCCTCATCTCAGATCCTCATTTTGTGTCTTAGGCAAGCCTGGCATTTTTGTTTTTTTTCCAAGTAATCTGTTTCATTCGTGATATGTGCTGCAGACTTATTATTCAGGCTTATCACATGTTTAAATAGCATCTGTGGTGGAACTTCATAAAATATTTATTAATAAATGTGAAGTACCCAAGATCTAAAAATATTTTTGCGTGATTTTATTTAAAAGCAGCAATATTTTATGTGGACCTTCATACCAAGTTTTCAGTAATTTAAGTACCTGAGTTTTTTACTCTTGCTATAGAAAAATCTATGGGAAGTAATTCTATTGCTAGGAATCACAACAAATAGTTCATATTTTTTTTCTGTCTGCAAGATCCCTTTATGCTGTGCGTGTGTACATTACATTGTATTAATTCTAGCTCATTAGATGTGTTTTATTACAGCATGGTTCCCAATATAAGCCGCCTGATTCTGCTGCATAATACATCGTACTTAGATAATTTATTTGACTGCATCATTGATGTGCCTTGCTGACATTACGTAGTCTTATATCCTTAATATTTTGGCTGGCCACTGATACTCCCCCAAAGCAACCCAAATATGCGTGGTTTGATCCTTTGCGTAAGGAGAGGGCGCATATGAAAGTTCTCAAGTATTTCAGTCATTGAAGATCAGGGTCTGAATTTGCAGTCTCCTTTTCTGGCAAAAATTCAAATCTTCCATTCAAAATGCTGATCTGCCAAACTTTGTTAGGTGTGTCATCCTAATTATGCAATTGACCTTACTGACTGTGTCACATGGCTGTGCAATTTAAGAAAAGATTAAAAGATTTGGTCATACATTGGGAGAGGGTAAAAAAATGGCTGCATTCAATTGAAATTGAATGGAACGATAGAATGTTGTAGCTTTTGTATCTAAAGCAGACTGTAAGAAAATTGATTTCTTATTCACCATATTTTCTAGGCGTAAAATATGTTATGGATTTCATTTATTCATTTTCACCATGTAGTATGTATTTTGGAAACAGCACCATCAAGTGGATGAAAAGACAGAGTTAGGTCGCTTTTAGTTCCATTTTCAGAGCAAGACAAAATAAAATTAACAGTTGTGTTTGCTTTACTATGGGCAAAAATTTGATTCTCAACCAGAATGGACAACTAATGCGTTTTGAGTACAATTAATGTTGTACTTACATCTCACTCTGTTTGAATTGTACAGGTAGTTATCATGTTCTGTGTTAGATACGAACATCTGTGTATTGATCAAGTACTATCACATGTGTTTGACCAGGCCAGACCAGTGAGTTACAGATACACTATCAGGTAATTCACATTTAAGAAAGTTTCACCTCATGCAAAAGGGGATTTTGCAAGGTGATGTACTGTAGAAAAAAGGCACCTTCCCTCTCCTTCTAGTAATTCCTTTTTTGACTAGCTATTAATATTGATTAACCTTTTTTGGAGCTGCATGTTTTGTTGAATGGAAGTTATCCCACAAGGCTGAAATGGGATATATTCCTAGGCAAATATGTTGAGGATGAGACTTTTGGGGACCTTAAGCAAGGGTAAGAGTGACATGTGAGGCAAAAATACACAGATGGTCATAATCTCCTATATCCATCTGATTTATTCTTTTGTAATCACAGTACATTCTGATTATAGCTCTGACTTTGCTCTGTCTCTGCTTGCTGTTTTCTACTGCATATCAAAAACTTTTGTCTGTTCTAAAAAATATTAAGCAATGGTCTAAGCTGCTCATCTGCTAAGAGCTACTCATATTTATCCACCTCTGTTGTTTACTGTCATTAATAGCAATTGCATTTCACAATCTGACCTTGAAATGACAGTTTATGTGCATAAATTTTCCCTCCATCTAACACACATATAAACACATAGTATTTATGAACACAAAGATTAAATCAAAAATCTCCATTGTAATACTGGAAAAATGCAAGTGTGAAGAAAGAGTACTTAAACATATTGGAAACGTTCATGTAAAATATATTTTTTCATTTTAAATTTTACAAAATAATATCTGCATCCTTTCACTTTTTTTGTCCCCTGGTAGCACAAAAAATAGCAAGTGCAACTGCACAGTTAGAAAAGAGGCACTGTGTGGTTGTAGTGCTGTTCCGTAACAAGAATAATAGAATAAACACTAGGAATTCTGTTTTCTAATAAAAACAAATATGCAGTTGGCTCACTATTAAGAATTATTTGATGTACCTGTAGGAAGTATCTGGAGACCATTTGATGCAAAACTGTTGTGCCTCCCACTTGGTAGTTAATTTTAGGAATATATTCTACATAAAGCTCTGTGTTCAATTGAGAACCTGTTTTCTGTTTCCCTCCTCCTCTGCAAGCATGAAGAGAAGTATAGTATTGAAGATGGAAAAAGGATGCTTTGTCCATCCTACAGGTGGCTGTGTTTTTTGGGATGAGTGAATGTTGGCACATTATTCATTAAAACTCCTAGGAATCCTCAAGATAAAAGGCACTATAGATTAACTTACATTATAATTCTGTACCACATCTAAGTCTGCATTTTCTGAGGAGTGTTGATAATGTTTCTCATTACAGTAAGGACATTAGATCTTCTAGCCTTATATTCAGGCACTGATGTAACAGAAACATAGCTTATAAGTTCTTAGATCCTCTTTTACCAGCTTTCTCTAGGGGGACATGCATTTTCCTTACCATAATGAGGCCCATAAAGAAGAAAAATTATGTGGCCTGGTATAGATAGGGAGTCACATTACAGTAACTTTTCATCAGAATTAGAGTAGTTAGAGACTACTATATTGTAGCAGTGGCGGGAAACTCTGCTACTGTTCAGAGCCAGCTGTCAACATTTCTGTTATAAACCCCATTTTTCAGGGGTTTATAACTCCTCTGGAAATTCCACTCGGGCTGAAGCTTAGTTTAGAAAGACTAAGTAAGGGAGTGATCTTTTGAAAATGAAATAGAGGGGCAAATAAAAAAAAACTGAAATCCATGCATTTTCTGGTGAACTGCTGTTTTCCCATTTTCTTTCCTTTACCTTAGTATGGTTGCTTTAGTTTTAGTATAAAGGACTTGCAAATAGAGTTTTAAAAAATGTTTCAGTGCTGATACTGAAGTGATTACTGTATAGTTAGAATCCAGCCTCAACTCCAATGAGCAGCTTCACCAAGCACTCTTAAATGGTTACAGACTCCCCTGGGACAGTCTGTTAATAAAAGAAAAAAGAAAAAAAAAGGGGAAAAAAAACCCAAAACAGTACAGGACTGAAATGAGATGATGGAGATGATTCCTTTGGTCTTTCTGACCCAGTCAACTTCTCCTGGCCCATCTCAGCTCCAACCTGTTTCTTCATGTAGAGCTCCACTACACACTGAGTTTCTGTGGGGTGTAGAATGCAGCACAGAGCATTTCTAAGACACTCGATCCATCATTGCCAAACAGAAGTGAAATCTGTGCAGGGAATGGTTATTTAATAGACTGTAGAAAATAGTAATGGTAATTCAATAAGTACCATTTTTAACTCTGAAGAGAGTGTCTTACCCTGGCATTAGAGGGCAATGAAGGTGCTGCTTTTCCAACAGGACATTAAACTTGTAGTGCCACTTGTAGACACTGGAGTTTTCACTGAACTCTTCTTCTAAGAGCTTGACTGTTAGCCTTAGTGTCATGGCCAAATTTCATGTCAAGTGATTATTAGCACTAACAATCAGTGAGTGAACAGTGCAAAAATAAAACTGAGTTTTCATTTAAATTTCAAAGCAAATTTATGACTGTTTTTTATGACCTTTTTGAATAAATCTCTAGAAACATCCTTGCACTCAAACTTTATTAGAACGTCCGCTAAATGTCAAACTTTAAACATTAATGTTTTGTAAGAGTTAATTTCTATTTGCAGTGTATCTTCTGGTGTAATTTGCAGCTTTGCTAAAAAATGATCAATTATTGTAAACCAGGGAAAAATATTAGCCTTGAAAATAGGTTAAATTTGCCTACGTGCTTATTTCTTACAAATTATCCACCAGCTCTAGTAGTTGCCTACGTACCCAGAATTTCTCTGGCATTTATTTTACGTGATGTTTTCTGTCATGCAAACAGTTGTTATATTCCACTCTGGAGGAGGCAGCGTGGTGGTGGTGAATGAAGGTCCTCAGTTGCTCAAGGGCATTGTAACCCAATTTTACATGGTTAACTAATCATCAGTATGATTATATGAGAAATACAGAAATATGGAAATGTAGAAAAAATGTCTATGTATTTTATTCACACGCAAAATGAAAAGGATGGGAAAGGTATCTCCAAGATGTTCAGCTTTCTTGTGCTGTCGAACATTCCTGATCCCTTGCTTTTGCATTTTGGATTTCTGTCTTTCAAGTATTAACACTTCGTTATTACCAACAGCGTAGGTGAATTCTGGGACTATGTGAGATTCACTGAAGCAAGCTGCTCGTGCCTTTTCAGAATAGGCTGAAATTACTAATTGAATTTTGTGTCTGTACATCTGACTACTGCAAATTGGATCTTCCAGTGAAGGATAATACAACTACCTGAAAGGAGGTTGTAGCAAGGTGGGTGTCGGTCTCCTTTCCCAAGCAACATGTGATAGGAAAAGAGGAGATGGCCTCAAGTTGTGCCAGGGGAGGTTTAGATTGGATATTAGGAAAAATTTCTTCACTGAAAGAGTTATCAGTCATTGGAACAGGCTGCCCAGGGAAGTGGTTGAGTCACCATCCCTAGAGGTATTTAAAAGTCATTTAGATGTGCTGCTTAGAGACATGGTTTAGTGGTGGACTTGATAATGTTAGGTTTATGGTTGGACTTGATGATCTTAAAGGTCTTTTCCAACCTAAATGATTCTCTTCTGATTCTATGATGCAATGCCTGCTCCAGAGAATAGTGAGGTGTCATAGAAGATTGTCACTTGGTGTTTTCTTTGATAATCTTCCATCTTCTGCAAACATGATGATATTTCTGTAGCCTGGTTTCCCACCAATCTCTGATGTCAGCATCCTTCACCTGAGAAATTTGATTCTGGGTCCATCCATTTCTCTCAGCATGCAAAAACCATGCATACAACATGTTCCTTTTGGAGACTGCAGTTTCTCTGCCATTCCCGCAACTGAACTTGTATCTTTCCACTGTATCAAGCAGATATTTTTTCTGCATTTTTTATCTATTTAAATTATAGTTAAAATTAATGCAAGTTAAAAAAGATCATGCAGCAACAAGACGAACAATAATTTTAGTCGTGTTGTTTTATGCATATTTTATATTGTTGCTTGCCACTCGTTGATTGTGCCTTGAGTCAAGAACAGATGAATCATCATCTCAAATTTTTCCTCTCATTTTTTGTGATTCGCTGTTCTTTCCAGGACAGTAAGTGGGAATAATTAATTGCCCAATTCCTTCGCTGGATGTTCAAATAGTTACTCACAGTATACCTGGCAGAACAAGTATCTCATCATTACTACAATTTTTTTACTGTTTTTGTGTGTGGGCTCATTGTAGGTAGAGAGACATGAAAGGGCAGAGATTTTTTTTTCTTTTTTTTTTTACATCCATCTTGACTTTGACACAAAGAATTAAGAATGTGAAACACAAGGGCAGATTATTTTCTTTGAGAGTTAGGAAGCTAAGGATATTTTATGATTATCAAAATCACATTTCATTGCTTCCTTGCTGTTATGACAACACAAGATAATTCTTGCTTGTTATTCAAGGGACAGAATGTATTTACAATCTCTTCCCTAGATTTCCTCCATAAACTAAAAATCATCTTCTTTTCTAAACAGCCACTTAGAAATCTAGATTATTGCTGATAGCTTACCAGTTGAACCAAAACAAAAAATTGAAATTGCCATTAACACAGTAATTTCAGCCTCCATTTTGATAAGCATTTTGTATTGCTCAAGTTCTGAAAAATAAAAACAGCACTGTAAAAGTGGAAAAAAGCTTTTGGTAAAACTCTTCTTACAAAGGGAGAAGGTTCTGAACACACTTTTAATCAAATCAGAATCAACAATAAATTTTTTTATGACTTTGTGGTTTGAGTGATATATCAAACCCTGTAAAGCAATAGTAATCTCTGACATGAGTAATAACAATCACTTTAGGGAGGAGAATTTACATTCTTCTGGGAAATGTGTATAAACCCAAGTAGTAAAATCTACAGAAAAATTAACCAAACAGGTTGTTGTAGCATGTCAGATAATTTGTATGAATGAAATGCCTGCTTTCAAAGATAATTGCATCTATAAAGAAAAAAAAAAAAACCTTTTCTTTGATTTATAATAGAAATATATTCCTAGTTTAATGCTGTAAGCAGATTTATGTCTATGAGAATATGTTTAAATACTTACTCAGTCTCCAATTCTAGTTTGAAACCTTATGTCTTTATGTTGGGAGACTGAGAAACTGCCAGAACAAAAGGATTGAAATCAGTTTTATTTTCCTATTTCTACAACTCCTGAATGGGATAATGTTATCAGCAGAGATAATAACACTTTTAAATGACTTGGAATTTATTTGGTTCACAAAATCATACGGAAGATTGACAGCATCTTAAACAGCAGCAGTCATTGAGGATGTGGCTTGAGTATTGACAGAAGTGATTTTTCAAGTAATGAAGAAGGTGACGTGATTAAGTTTCCTGAAGCGTACATTGCCTGCCGTGTGCACTTACTGTATATTGTCACCCTTCTAAGTCACAGAAGAGCTTCACTTTTTTTCAGAAGCAGGATCAATAGGATTAGGGGATTTGCACTCAAAGCTTGCCTGTGGCTTCTTGTTAAGCATGTCGTATGCTTTATAGCTGCCTTTGGCTGGCTTTTTGCACCATTCCATGGTATTAATCACCTAAATAATATTCCTACATTCTGATGTTTTGGCCAGTGTTTTCTATTAGTACTCTAAAAAATAAGGCATTTAAAAAGGAGTCAGAAGTCAAACTCTGAAATTCATGTTTAGAATTTTAAATAATAGCCTGCTTCTGAGAAATTCTGAGTACTCTTCAACTTTCACAGCAACTGGTGATGCTCACAGTTTTATTTTTTCTTATTAGAAAAGTTGTTTGACTGTAGCTGTTCTGCAGAAGACCTATTGCCTTTGTGTGTCAAACAGTATACACAGAGAAGTCTGCATAGCCAGATGGATAATGTAGTTTGGCAGACACATCAAGTCAGATATGCAGAGGACAGCTTAGCTGGCTCCTTGCGAGTCAGCTAACAGCCCATCAGAACTCATTGGGTAAGCTGATGATTGTGCAAGCCAGATGTATTTTGCAAGACATGATTTGCATGAAATGGTAAAGTCTACTAGTGTGCTACAGTTTAATGGGCTTCCATTGAAGTGTGGAGTTTAGACATTTTATCTCTAGTCTTTATTGTTGCTGGTCTAATGGATTGGTATAAAGTCACAACAAAAAGAAGTGATTACTGAAGAAGCTGAGGAATCGAGTCCTTTGCAGAGCTATACAGAAAGCACATAAAATGCCAACTTTGAATGATCACACATAACATTTCATTGCCCCAGTTCAACAGCAAGTGAAGAATACCGCTGTTTATTTTACCTACTTTAATCCAATTTATAACTTCTATTCTATATCTGCCCCTTTTTTGTAGACAAAGGCTGTTGAGACGTACAGCTAGATACTTGAGAACAGTTACTACACGTACAGGGGGGGTTGTGTAAGAGGAGAGAGGGTCAACTAAACCTGGAACAATACACATTGGTATTCTCCCATCCCTATAGATAGTAAAAGAAAAAAAAAAAAGAGGAATTTTGTTACTTTTGTGGTATATTTTTGAAAGGTTTCCTATTGAGGAGTTTAGAAAAAAGATGCAGCATACCTGTAGCTTTGCAATTGAGTAGTTCATTAGAGAGCTAATTAGATGAAGTGCTTGATCAGTGATGGGTAAAATATGTCAGAACTTATCTGAGCACTGGTTTAAGAATAGGCTTATCCTTTTTCTAGGATGGAACAGAAATAGACTCCAAAAGCAGAAAGAGCTGTTTCTCAGGAGAATTTGGCTTAAGAAATTCAATATTAAAGAAAGTCATTTAACTCAAGTTTATTGTTTTGGAGCTGAATTAGTGGACATGAATTAAGCATTGTCTTACTATCCAGGGAAAGGAGAAAGCACATAGTTGTGTGTAAAGGAGTCCAGGAGGACAAGGACTGCATAGGACAGTTTTCTTGAAACTCAATATGTGTGGATTTGAATATTTGGTACTTGAAAACAGACAGGTAATAGAGGCTGAAATTGCAATAAAAATGGATATTGGTGCTAGCTCAGTGAAAATAAATGTACTGGAAAAACTGGGCATGAGAAAAATCATGGTTATGTATACATTTTCAGATATTTTATAAAGGACAAAAGGACATAGGAATCATTGAGAAGAGTGAGGTATCTGTCTACTAAAGGATTAAACTTTCTCTCATGTTCATAGTCTAGCAAGCTAGAATGACTTTTGCAATGATACTATTCAACTGCAAAAATGGCCACTTAAAGAGAGTAAGAAACATTTTTCCTAAAATTGTCATACAGACTTTTAATGAGAATCTTTGAGGTGCTGTGTGGTTACTTTTTTAAGAACACAATCAACAATTTTGGAAATACGAGACCATTTTGGAAAAAATAAAAGAATTATATTCACAATTGAGTATAGATATTCATCTAGGGAATTACACAGAATAGATAGCAGATAGTAATTACTTCTCTGATTTATCCTGTGTTAGTTGCCTGATGCCCAAACTGAATGGATGACTTCAGTTGTGCAAATGATACAACAGCAGCACGGATGGTCGAATTAAAGTTTAGCACCATGAGAGAAATAGTACTGATTAGAAAGTGTAAACAGGCAGTGGTACTGACAATAATCAGATTTTTTTTAAAGTGATTGTCATCTTTGATTGGAAGAAAATTTTTTTAAAAAAATTAAATTTGGTAGAAATATTGAAGAAAAAGCGGAACTGATGGAGTACATGTATGGCTTATGCTAAGTGAAACCAGAAGTTTCCTGTTCTTGTAACAGGTGTCTCAGTGGTTTAGTGTGTTTATTCTTTCAGTTCCAGTTTCCATTTTCCTTTTTTTTTTTCCAGATGGCATGTTTTCAGGAAGGAATATTGTAAATTGATTTAAAACTTGCTGTTATGAGTGACCTTTGTATAATTATCAAGTGTTACTGGCATTATGATTGCACTCTCTGAATTAAGTGAATTTCTTTCTGGACAGTTGTAATGTGGCTTTAGCTTAACAAATATTGGGCATATTGTGGCATGTGTACACATGTATTCCCTCTCATTTCAGATGATGCTCCATGCCCTCACAGTTTGCAGGATAGGATCCATCAATTAAGTAACTAGAGGGTTATTAAATATATGCAATAAAAATGAGATTAATATTCAGTACTTCCAGCTGTGTGATATGTATTGAAGACTTAACACCTGCATCTGTGCATACACCCATTGATGAGACTGCTACGCACATGAGCAAAAGAGCCTGCCTTTCTAAATCACAATGCAGAAGATTTCTTGTAAAGAGCTGTCTTCCAAGAAAAAAAAAGGTTTTTTTAGATTACAAAATTAGTAAGAAAACAGTTTGAACAGAAAGATTGTTTGAAATTCAAACTGTCGCAGAACATGTGCATTTTTGCCTGTATTAAATTTTGCCTGTATTTTTGTTTGGTTTTTTTGTAGTTGGTTTGGGGGGGGGCGGGCGGTAATTTTAAACAGACTGGGAAAAGAGAAAGAAGAGCCAAAGTTTCCAGGGTGAAAATTAGAGTTGTTGGTGTAGAACATTTGAGTTATGAAAAAAATAGTTTGAAAGGTCCTGAAGGGATGCATGTGTTATTTTAAAATATAAAGAAAATAAGAATTGTTTAGATAATTCTATGTGCTTTTCTATCTCTTCACTTGGGATGAGTTAATATTACTAGTATTAGTATATTTTAATAATAAGGGAAAAGGGAATGATGCAGTCAGCAGTGTTGTGGTTGTCTATAAGCTTTCTTTGAATTTTTAGTGACAGTTTTTTCTGCCATCTTCAGAGTGAAGGTTATGACTTTCTAGTAGAATTACAGAATAATTTAGTTTGAAAGCAACCTCTGTAGGTTATCTGGTCCAGCTCCGTGTTCAAGGCAAGTGAACCTAGATAAGTAATAAGAGACCCAATACATAGCTGGATTCCTGTTACATAGGTTTTAGCTGCCTTTTCCTTTATTTTAATTTTTGTTGAATTTTATCTTTACATTTTTCACATTTATGTTATGTGCAGAGCACATTATACTATACTATACTACTATAGGTAATAAAACCAGGCCCAGTCTGGTCACAGTTATTGTGGCACAAGATTATCAACTTTACAGTCCATTTTTTGATGGGCCACTGAGTCAAGATTGCTTTGACTATTGGGTTGGCAGATTAATATGACTACTGTGTTTCCTGTCATGAATTGTTCATCATAATTGCAGGATTGTTATTTATAGTTGATGGCACAAAGTCAGTAGTGCCCTGAGCAAAATCGCCATTGGAACGCTACTCTATTCTTGTAGTTCAGTACGTGTCAGGAGATCTTCCTGTATGAGGTCAGGCATTTTGGACGAGGATGATGAACAAGCAGCAGAGAGCTAAAAACACGCTCATTTGAAAGATGCTTCACATTACCCTCAAGAAGACTGGGGAAGGCTGACAGTAACAAGGCTTCAAACGACTAGGAACAACTGTAACAGAAGGCCATGTTACTTTCATAGGTGTTAGTGTGAACAGGAAGTATATGTCATTTCTAATAGTAGTGTCTCAGAACAAGGTGCAGGCTTTTCATTACCTAAAGAAAACGCATATCCTATTATAAGAAAAATAAGGTGTCAGAATTACCTTGTCTTTTTAATCTAGATCTCCTAGCCCAATCACTTTGCCCTTTCAAGAATCAATGGAAGTTTGTATTGCTATAGAAATTCATGATGCAAAATTTGTTCCTAGGTCCAGATACGAGTAAGAAGAGCTGTAAAATTTCACTTTAGAAATTGTGAGGAAAAATAAGGAGAACGTTCCTTTTTTATATATAAAAGGACCAGATAAGAAAGTTTGAGTTTGGATACAATAAAGAGTAGAAAGGTTTATCAGATATTATGGTAAGAAAACCTTTGGAGGGTTAGTATTTGATTGTGGATCATCACATTTATCAAAGAGAAATCACTGCAACACATTTTATAAGTTCTTATTTTGAAAAGCATTGGGTGGGAAATCCCTACCTGCAATTTACTTGGTAATTTAATACATCACTTTATATATACGGTGAAAATATTCAAAAGACTAATCTATCTAAATCAATCTAAAAATACAAATGACTAATCAGCAAGATCAGTAAGGTACAAATTATGAGCAGCTCAAAGATGCAGAACTTGATTGGATCTCAGTGACAGAGGGCAAATATGAATGACAAGACTTTGAGAATTAGAGATATAAATGCAGGAGCACAAAAGATCAGGTTCCTAACCTGTTTTCAAATGTATTGGCTGATTTACATTATAAATAATTTGGAAGAAGAAATGCATAGTAAGGCAAAGAAATATGCTGAGGAAACAAATCCAAGGCAGGATGGTCAATACAAAGGGCAGGACAGTAACAGCAATATGTTAGAAAGGAGGTTATGGCACAGGCATGCTAGTTATTAATGGATTAATGTTGAAAGATTTGATGTTTCAATTGAGAAAAGCCTAGAAAAGTTCAGGTGACAGTGCAAAAAGTAACCTAAATATGAAAGCCTGCAAAACTTCTCTGGAAATGTAAAAAGACAAACCTTCTTGTGAATTTAACGGGCATTTTTTATTCTCTGCCATAATGTCTAATTTAGCTCATAACCAGGAAATAACTTTTTGTTTTGAACTATTATATCCAAGATGGGGAAAGACTTGAAAGATGGGATTCAAAAGCAGTGATCCTGTATTCTTTACACTTGAAAACCCATTCTCTGAGTTATGTTTGTTGCACTGCAGTATAAGTAACAAAACACTTTCAGAAAAGAGAGATCTCATGTGAGTATAGATTTTTTCCTGTTGTTAATCTTTAATTAGTTTATCAACAATTTTTTACAGAAATAAACACCATTACACTTCTGTGGGAAATACTATTTATGTTATTGTGGAAAGGAAGCTAAAAGCAATAAATAGATAAAATATAGACCAAAGTGAAAAATGAAAAATTCTTCTCAAAATGAAGGCAAAATATAGTAGCACCAACCTTCTTTATTCTTAAATACCTTTTATGATTTTGAGTCACTAATCATTACACACACACAACAAAAGGTAGAAATATGGTTCAAGTACCTATTTAAAGCCAATCATTTACAGAAGTGTTCAGTGCCATTTTCTTAGTAAATCCAAACATAAAGAGTACAATGGAAGGTAACTATTGATTTGTCATTCATTGTTCTCAGATTAACTTTTTTTGTCTTTACTTGGATAGTCCCTTTTCTGATGCAGCTTACTTTTCCTTTTTTATCTTACTGGAAGTTTTTATTCCCATAATGTACTGACAGACACATAAGGGATGAAAAAATAAATTTAATTTGTGACAGTTCTGTCCCCTGTGTTGTGGAACAGCAATATAGCACTGAATAACTATTTTTTTTCCACTGTTGGACCATTTATCAGAAAACTTTCATAGATGGGCAGAGCAATAATAAAAAAGCCAACCCTATGGTTGATCTTCTGAGTTTCCATGTCTTTTCTGTTTAACATTTGAGTAGAAACACCCCAAAATGCTTTTTTTGGTACTTTCTCTCTCTAAATCGTGATATTTATTTTCTGTAGCTGTCACCTTTTTTCCCACTAATTCTACTACAGTCTTAAAATTTTTTATGCTTCTGTCCATGTAAACTACTGTAAAATGTTAGATAAAAGGTGGTTTTCCCCTAACAAAATAAGACTATGTTTTTTCTTAAAAGAATATTGTCTCTCTGTCCATTTAATTTACTTACCCTAATGACTTCAGGATTTCTAAAGTCTAAGGCACCATTATATATCACAAAAGCCAATTCGTATTCTTAAGAGACCATCCTGAAGGAACAAGAGGAATGGAAAATTACCTGTTTAAACATTAATTCAGTTTCTCCAAAACCCAGTCTTGAAATTCTACATATTTTTCTTCATACGTTCATTAGCAAACAAATAGGTAACATATCAGTTGAGTAGGCAACTTTTGCCTACAGCCATTTTTAAATGCTTTAAATGTGTTACTAAAAGCTCCATAAATAAATGAATAACATGTTCAAGCTAGGTGTCAGTACAGAAGTAAATTAAGAGCCATTTCATCCACTTCCAAAAAACCTGTTTTAAAATCTAGGACTTGTCAGCTTTGTCCCCAGTCATTTTACTGAAACTCCTTATCTAAATCTTGTCACTAATGTTTCTGCAGTGCTGTTTTCTGTCATCCTAACTACATTTTCTCTCCACAGTCATCACTTTTTTCACCATTCCTGAGACAGATCTTAAACACTGAAGATGTAGTACTGTGAAGGTTTTGTTCACATTTTCAGTGGAAATTGTGCTCAACATGAAACAGAAAAAAAAACCCCAAATTTTAATTACCAAGGAAGAATTGTAGGTACTTTTCTTACAAATCGTAATCCCATGCTTTTAAGGACATATGGTTCTAGGTGAGGATGCGAGTCTTGGAACTTTTAAAATCATTATTATATTAACATTCCTCAAAGTAACTTCTGTTTGATATGACACTTTCATATCAGATTTAAAGTGCTTTTTGTGAAGATGAGTACTACTTAACATATGCAAACAAACAAGCAATATCTCCTACCCTTTCATTTCATGTTGTAATTATTTTGGAACAACAAGAAATAACAGGATTTTTTCCTCACACAAAAAATCATTGCATTAATTGTGATGTAGAAATTCCTACAAGGTAGTGTGACATCTGCTAGTAAGATGGGAAATGCAGCATGCAGCTGTGCAGAAACACATCAGACCTTTAGAAATGAAGTCCTTTGTTATAATTCTGACAATTTCAGAATGTACATATATATATAAGAACACACACACAAATTATTTTCAAAAGAAGCATTTCTGTCATCAAATACTTGCAGTACACCTCAGTTTCAGAGTAGCAGTAAAAGAGTAGAAATAAATCACCATGCTAACCTTTTGCTGAGATGATTAGGAGTATTGGCATGATTCATTAAATAATGTGAGATAATTATTTTTTATTAGAGGCAGGGGATTTTCATACAAAGCAAGAATAACGTCACAGCTGAATGGATGGACTTAGAGTGTACCTATGACTTTTTTAAAAGTATGTATATAAGGAAAAATGTACACACACCTACTGATAACCTTTTGTTTTCCAGCCTTTTTCTTTCACTACAGATTGGGAAAAATGTCATTTCCTATTTCTTCTCAAGTTAGAGATGGCAGTTTTCTGCCATTATTTGTTTCTTGCAGGATGTTATGTATACAAAATTCACAGACCTCATCTAGTATTGGCCTTCCAACATTCCAGCATCTGTAGGGAAGTAAGATGTGGTCATGTTCATATTTCCACTGTACCATGGATTGCTTTGAACTATTACTGTCAGGGTTTTAACCCCATATCCCTCTTTATCTTGTTCATATTGGTTGTGATTATACAAATACCTAATATCCTTCTCAGGAGCACAGTCAGAGTGAAGAAAACAGTCCATAGTATTTCTATATATTTTACATATATGTATGCATATGCACACACTTTGAGGAGCTACAGGATTTCACCCCAGAAATGTAAGTGTCCCAACCTATATTTTATTTTTACTTGCATGCTTTGCCTCATTAATAGTATAACACACTGTAACATCAAAGATGAAAACACCAGAAACCACCTTTTGCTCTGACATCACAGACCCAGACATTTTGTTCAAATGTGTAACAAATAGCAATGCAAATTTAATCTTCTTCCAGTTTTCAGAGGCAGTTCTAGAAGAAGCATACAAAATGCCATTGAGCCTATCCGCACTTTTCAAGCTGAGCTGGCCATGGTAGAACACACAGCATGAAGAATTTTAGTTTGAAACAGACTTCATTAATGTTACTTATTTGTTTGAAATATGTGCTGTTAGTGTTATCCTCAAGTGCTGTACCCACCTTTTTTTGTATTTTTACCAGAGAAAATGTGATTATCATTGTACTTATGACATTAAACCTTTAAAATCAATGTGCTATTTCAACTTGTATAATCATCTAAAAAGATGTTTTCTTTGAGTCACAGCAGAATCAAAACTTGCCATGTAAACAGTCTGGGATAGACATTAATGTTCCAGGGACTTTTTTTCCATAGTTACTTTAATATTAAAAAAAAATGACACTCTTTGGGATATGTCCACCTCAGTTCCACCCACACATCCAGCAGAAGCTCAAAACAGCAAACAAATGAGATTTGCATTTTTAAAAATACTTTAAAAGCCCTACTGGAATCCAACACAGCTATAGAATAATTTATGGAGAAGGGAGAAGATACCATGCTCTTCAGATGTATTTGAGTAGCTAATTATTAGTTATCTGTAAGATTGGAAAACGCTTTTTATTTGAAATTATTTAACTTCATGAAGTTATGTATTTAAATAACATCGAAAGTAGCACTTGTCACGTCCATTTTTTTCTTGTCAGTATTTAATATCTGAATATCTGCGTACTGATCAAAGCTACAGATAGCACTCTTTTGTAGGGAATTAGTGCAGTTTCACCAACAGCATCATTTATCTACACCGTATGTTAGACAAATAGAAAAATGCTGCTGTATTTCTATTTCTTCCCCAAGGGTAGCCATTTTAAAGATTTATTCTCCACCACCCACTCATTTTCTTGTATTCATACTGAAAAAACACTTCTTCCTACTGCGTTCAATCTAATCAGTATCAATACACTCATACCATAAGCTCTCAAAAAGCAGTATAAGATAGATAGAAAATCTGTTATGTCTTAGTTGAGAGAATAGCAAACCTTAAGTATCCAAACATTAATATCAAGCCTTAATTATTTAGAGGGAGAAGTTAGAAAAAGTACCTTTTTACTTTCTAAAGTAAATACTTTACTTTTTAAAGTAAAATCTAAATACTTTCCCTGGAAGAAAAAAAGGATTCTGAAAGCTTTATAAATAACAATAAGCAGCTTTTCAAGGAAATTTAATGCATCGGTTTTGTGCATAATTTCCACATAGTAATTGCTACTACAAGTGCTAATTAGTCACATTATTAAAACAGTTGCCTATTATTCTTCTTAAAGTTATGGTGAGCGTAGCCATTAGCTACAATGTATTTAGCATATCACATACAATTCAGGGAAGAATATAGCACTTGCGTTAGTATAGAATTTGTTATATATTGTGATGAGTTGACCTTAGCTGCCAGGTGCCCACCCAGCTACTCTTAACTCCCCTGCCTCAACAAGACAGGAGAAAAACATAAGACAAAAAAGCTTGCAGGTCAAGCTAAAGACAGGGAGATCACTTACAATTATCTTCATAAGCAAAACAGATGCAGGGATAATTAATTTTATTTATTACTAGTTAAACAAGACTTGGATGGTGAGAAACAGAGGCAAAACCAAAAACACCTCCCCCCCATCCTTTTCCTAGGCTCAATTTCAGTCCTTCTTCCTCAAGCCCCCACCAAGTGCCACAGGGAGGTGGCAAATAGGGGATGCAATCACTCCATAACAGCTACTCTTAGCCGCGCCTTCCTCCTCACACTTTTCCTCTGCTCCAGCATAGGTCCTTCTATGCATTGTAGTCCTTCAGGATAAACCTGCTCCAGCATGGGCTCTCCAGGGGCTGCATGTCCTTCAGGAAACATCCACTTGCTCTGGCACAGGACCCCCATGGGCTGCAGTGTGGGCATCTGCTCCAGCAAGTCTTCCTACAAGCTGCAGGGAAACATTGCACCATGATAACCCTCTCTACAGGCTTCAGGGGAACCTCTGCACGAGCATGGAGAACAGTTCCTCCTTCTTCCCCAACCTTGGTGCTCACAAGACTGTTTCTTCACTGCCTGGGTACTATTTCACCTTTCTTTAATACATTTTCCCAGAGGCACCACTGGCTTTGCTAATTGGCTCAGCCATCGCAGGTCCATTATGGAACCAGCTAGAACTGGCTGTGTTCAGCTCAGGGCAGCCCTGACCTCTCCTCACAGAGGCCACCCTGCAGCTCCCCACTACCAGAACCTTGCTTGGTAAACCTAATGCATATATGTATTAATTGGTTATATGCTTCAGCTGAAGCCAGACTCGCAGCTGGAGTAGATTAACACAGCTGCACTCACATCTATAAAGCTGTGCTAGGAGGGATTTGCAGGGGTTTTGCTGTTGCGACAGGTGAAAGCAACAGCAGGGTGGTGGTCTTCAGTTCCAGGTGGGGTGTGGGAGTATGTTGGACAGCCTCACTACTGCCTTCAGAGCGCAGGTATGCTCAAAAAAATCTTTGTTTCCTTTTAAACAGATGATATGCTTGAGGTTTTTTCTCTGGAGAGGGTAGCGTGGTGTTATTTCTTCTGGGAACATTAGGCTTTTTGAAATATTACTGGGAAGCTGAAAGTTGCTCTGGTAGGTTAAATCCAGTCATCTGGAGTTCAGAGATTTTGGAGGTTATAACTTGTGGGTTAAAGAGGAAAAAAAAATATGTCTTTCAGCCTTCTGTAATTGCAGTGATTTCAATCTGTGTTGGTGCTGGTCTTTCCTGGTGTAAATTTGATTAATTGGGAGAAGTAGGGTTGGTTTTATAAGTGGTACTTCATGATTTTATACATTCATGTATTTTTAAATTCAGAAGTGCTTGAAAGCAACATTGTATTGTGGTGTTTTATTAAATGATATTCCTTTTAGTAATATTTTTATATGAATGCTGATTTCACTTTGATATCTAAAAGAAAGACTAGTAAGCTAGGTTTCAGTAGTAAGTAGATTAAAGTGTGGGAGAACTTTGTTATACAATTTCTCACCCAAGGAGTGGCATGGACTGCCATGTAATGCTATGGTTGAAGTGTATGCTTGTCTGTTTTTAGAAGAGGGTATGCTTTGTTGATAACTTGTTGGGACTAAAATTATCTTTATTAGATTCTTTCAATTAGCTGTTTTTAATTTTGTGTAATAATACTGTTTTCCACAAAACATTTGCCTTGCTATTCCGCCCCCCTCCCCTTACAAAATTTCTTATCAGTGTCCTTAATTGCCTCATGACATCACTGTGTTACTGTTGTGGACTTTCACGCACTCTTATAGACAGCATGGCTCATAAAGCTTAATGAGAGTAAGTTCATTAAATTAATCCTAGTAATTAACAAACTTGCTGCTTACTTCTCAGTTGTCTAATTTGTGAAGGTTTTGGCAATTGGCTTCCACTGGAAGCAAGACATGCATCCAAAAAGCCCCTAAAAGTGAAAAGTAAATTAATCTTCATTAGAATTAGATTATTGAATTTACCTGTTGCTGATACCTTTTGACTTAGAAATGGTTTTTCACTTAGAAAAAGTAACCAATAAGAGGGGAGTTCACTAAAGTAGCTTTTCTTTCTCTACACCTATGTCTAAAATATGTTTTGGGTACAGTAAATTTCCTTGAGTCTTTCTGATTGTTCAGAATATACCTTTGGGCTCTACAGGAAGACTAAGTGGAGAAGGTGGCTAAATAACTATGCTCTAAAAATCCAAACCCAAATGCTCAGTGCTTTCTGATAATGTCTTGATCTTAATTCAATATTTGTTTTCAGTATTAAATAAGAATGTCAGTAAGAATAAGATTAATCTTTTTTAGAAAGTCATGTAAAGAAGGGATGATGGATCTGTTACACCAGCATATTAATCTTAACAGAGAGTGATGGGGAAGCCTTTGAATGTGCTTCTATTTTTATTTTTATCCAATTGACTTTAGTGAGGTTGCTTGATTTGTTTATATTCCTCTGTCTGAAACTAGAGTTGGGACTGTTGAGTTTTTATTTTGTATTATTATTATTGTTAAAAGATTTTATCCCTGAGATAAATTTTATTCTTTCTTAGAATTAACTATGTGCTGATACAGGGGGAAAAAACTTAAGAGCTTCTTTTCTTTCTCTGGCTAAAATTAAAAAAATATTGTGCTATTTCAAATACTGAATTTAGATTTCTGAAACAGGTGAGGTTTTCCAATGAACAACTGTTCTAAGTTTTCATAGTTTTTATTTGAAGCAGTAAATAAAAGGCGAATACATGCCAAGGGGAAAGTATGCTGTATCTGCTCTGTGCATGTCAAGAGAATCAAAACCTTTGCACACCTTTAAGCTGGTTTTAGTACTTAACTGTGGAGGCTGTAGTTCAGAAAAGTGTTTGCCATTGAGACACCAATCCCATGTAGACATCTGAGCTCAGCTTGGGGGAAAGGGGAATTCCAATAGTTTTCTGACAGTTGCTGCCTGAAGTGGAAGTAACAGTGTCGAGTTAGGCGCTTTGCTTCCTTTACCATGTGAAGGGGGAGCTGGTTGCTTCTAGAGGGCAATCCATAAACTGCACTCTAGCAACATGATAGCTAACTAAAGATAGTAGTAAATCTCGACTCTATCGCTTCTGGAGCCTCGACTAGACTTGTACCAGATCTGTAGCTTTCTCTTAAAAATAAATGCCTGAAAAACATCTGGAAGAACTGAGCATCACCATTTTCTTTCTTAAATTACAGTGATCTCATCTTTTATGTAATGCCATACTCTATGTAATATCGTATTGGTTAGGCTGCTTGCTGTTAAAGCAACATTCTTGCTGCTCAATTTTAATTCCTTACACTGAAGATATCCAAATGCATGTTTTCTAACCTATAGACCCCATATGCAATCAGCTGGGGTACCCTGAACAGCTGTTTCTGAAAATGTGTGATCATGTAGCAATTACAAGTTCATGGAAGAAGAAAGCAATGGGGAGTATGAGTGTGTGAGCCATGACTGCACTGTTGAAGGAGTTAATGATGCAGAGGTATAGGATGCCCTTTCCAAGGCATCAGGCAGGATGAGCAGTTGTGATGATCACAGTTTGTATGAACACATGATACTTAAAATTTTTTTCTTTAACTTTACATTGTTAAATAGAATTCAGCTTAAAATAACTTCTCCAAAGTTTAGGTTTCTAAATGTAAGCTGTTTGACCAATAGCCTGGTTCCAAAATGAGAAAATTGCTTTAATTGCAGAATAAGCAAGGGTAAGAAGATTTGTCTGTTTATAGAATGGCAGAGAAGTTATGATGATATGTACTATTGCATATGTGAATTTATTTTTAATTTTGCTGATGGGTGACTGATTAACTATTTTGACTGTCCTAGCATTCTTATAATTAGTTATTTTTATAGACATCTGTCTGTGGAATAGATTCATGGTGCTTTTAGATCTGGTGATCTAGGCAAAAATCTTCAGAAGTGGTTGTATCTGCCTGGATTTTTGAGCTGGTTTTGTCTGGCATAGAGTTAATTTTCTTCATAGTAGCTAGTATGGGGCTGTGTTTTGGATTTGTGCTGGAAACAGTGTTGATAGCACAGGGACGTTTTCGTTACTGCTGAGCAGCACTCACACACAGTCAAGGCCTTTTCTGCCTCTCACCCAGTGAGGAGGCTGGGGGTGCACAAGAAGTCGGGAGGGGACACAGCCGGGACAGCTGACCCCAACTGACCAAAGGGATATTCCATACCATATGACATCATGCTCAGCATATAAAGTTGGGGGAAGGAGAAGGAAGGAGGGACGTTCAGAGTGATGGCGTTTGTCTTCCCAAGTAACCGTTATGCATGATGGAGCCCTGCTTTCCTGGAGATGGCTGAACACCTGCCTGCTGATGGGAAGGAGTGAATGGGAAGGAAAAAATTCCTTGTTTTGCTTTGCTTGCACGTGCGCGGCTTTTGCTTTACCTAATAAACCGTCTTTATCTCAACCCACGAGCTTTCTCACTTTCACTCTTCTGATTCTCTCCCACATCCCACCGCGGGGGCGTGAGCGAGCGGCTGGGTGGGGCTTAGTTGCTGGCTGGGATTAAACCATGACAATTTTCAACAGCTTTATGGGTTCACAAATCAGTGGTATGTATGTGAAGGGAAATAGTGGTTTTCTTTTTTTATCCTGATTTAATTCAGCTTTCCCAAGGTGATTCTGCTAATGGTGACCTAATTCAAAGTAGGATGCTTCTAAGGCAGGCTGTTTTTCTGTTTAAAGACCAACAGGAGAGAATGCCCTAAGGCAGAGAAGGACTGAAAGCATCATCTATCAGGCTAAAAAAAAAAAGTTCTAGGAGGAAACATTGTTTCCCGAGATCACTGAAAATGTGTATATAATGCAACAAAAATAGCTGAAACGTTTAACCAAAGTGCCTCCTTTTTCTCAAACAAAAGTCTGTTGATAAAAAGGTTCCAGTTTGTAAAGCCCCACAGCCTGATTTGCCCTTGCTGTTTGGAACTGTTGGTCTGTAAGAACTCAAATATGGTGAGAACTGTTGTATTATGAGATCTTATGCT
This sequence comes from Calonectris borealis, assembly GCF_964195595.1. Taxonomy (NCBI): domain Eukaryota; kingdom Metazoa; phylum Chordata; class Aves; order Procellariiformes; family Procellariidae; genus Calonectris; species Calonectris borealis. Next base: position 14,989,078 of record NC_134323.1, read on the forward strand.
TCCATCTGTTTTTTATGGGTTTTGATTTCACTAGTTGGGAATCATCATACCTTTCCAATTTCCTTGATTAGCTGCAGTTAGGTTCTGAATGTGTATCTATTTGTAATCTTACATAATTGACTTCAGGCAAAATGTTTATTTTTAGTGTTGGAGTAACTGAGATCAAAATTATTCTTCCATTGTTAACACTCATCCAGGTGCTTTCTTTCATTTAAAATAATGAAGTGCTTCAAAAAAAACCCCAAAACCTTTGCATGTGAACATGTACGGCATTTCTGATTTCCTGCTTTTAAACAAACGGGAGCAACACTGAAATTTAGAGAGTTTGAAATCTGTGTTAATATTTTGTAGTTGAGATTCACCTAGGTGGTTTTGAGTCTGTTCCTCGGCATAATCTAGAGATTAGAGTCTGTTCCTAGACCTAATATAGAGATCAGAAAAAAAAATGCTAATTACTTTTTTAACTTTTAAGTGCTGAAGAAAAACAGGGAAGAGTAAACATAAGGGTAAATGAGAAAGCAACAGTAGTGAAAGCATTTCAGACCCAACTTCAATTATTTCAGTAGTAGAAATCTAATAAAAGGTTGTGTAAGATTTTCAAGTAACTTTTCAGAGTGAAGAGATGTAATTTAAATGATCTGAATCTGCTTGGTATAAATTATGTCTATGTATCAAAAGCTAGATCATTAAAATATTTTTTTAATGCGAAGTGAGAAAATTGCTGAAGGGAGAATAGAAAGGATAGTACTTAATGTTACTTCGTGAAATGTATTATCATGTTTGAGTAGTGTAATGTTTGGTGAGCAAAGGAAAGAAATAAAAGAAATTGCAATATCCTTAGAAAAACTGTGAAGTACCTACTCTGAGTTAAATTCATTTTTGAAGGGATAAGATACTAAGTGTTGTAAGTGAAGTCTCTGTAATTTTGTCCTTAGTGCTCTGCATAAACAATGTAGATTACAGTCAAGAGAATGAAGAAAAATTAGCTATGCACAATGGGAATACAAATTGGTGCTGACAACAGTAAAGCCAGCTAAAAGTATAGACTTGAGATATTTTTAATTAGAATGCAATAATTAATTTGCCAATATAGGGGTATATGGAATTTTATTGTGATCGCTGTGCAGAAATAAAAGAACTACTACAAGAGGCTAGTGTTTAGGAAAGCAGAGCAATGTTGTATCTGCTCTAAAAAATCAACCCTCTGTGTTTCCCTTTACCCTATGTTTTGTGAATATTATGTTTTGATAGAACTGATATATTAATAACTGATGAATAAACAATGATAATTTTCTGTTAAATAGAAGAGTGAAATTAACATCAGCCTTTTAATCTTAGTTAAGACTAAGTAATTAAAATAGAATATGTCATTTATTCTGTAATGAATTCTGTAACCCATAACAGTAAGGTTTTTTGTGAAGTCATTCTTTTCTTGAGTGAAATGTGGGAGACTGTTTAAATCCACTTCTTTCCACTTACAGATCTCTTCATTGCTATGCATGTTGTTTATCCTTGCACAAAGTTCATACTTTCTGTAAATTCACAAATAATATTCCAGCTCTTAGTTAAGTGGCAGATCTTGTAGTCTGGGGAATAAAAATTGAGGTTCCAGAATTACTTCTCGTGTAATCATTTAGTCATAATTCTGAACAAGGTATTTAAAAAAACCAAAAACTAAACCCCACCTCTTTTAATGTAATTCATTTACCTACTATGAAGGAAAAATATATGAATTGTATTTTCAAGACAAAAGAATTATTTACTGAAATAATTGAGCATATTGCTCTTCATCTAAAATAAGTGTGTTTAATAAGCCTGAAATGCAACAGATCCTTACCATGTGTTATAGAGAGTATGGAACAGAGCCAGGAGTTTTCTGAAGGTTGTGCTGAACTATGGATTGGGTAGTAACTATCAGTATTGATGTAAAAGCCTAAAACATCTTTATATAATTTTTTCAGTGACATGAAAATCATTTTGATACTGAGGCAAAGAAAGAATGAAACTGTACAAGTGATCGTGTTTTCTCAGTAAATTGGCAGTTAGTTTTTAGTTTTCCATTAGCAGAGTTATATGTATCCTTGAAAGCTGCTTAAGATGTTAAGAAAAGTATTCAGGGAAGCCTGTTTCTGTCACTTTTTTCCCAAAAGACCTTTGGCTTCTAGATTCTGGTGTCTTTCTGAAGTGAGAGTTACTGCTAATACACACAGCTGCCATGCTGACCTAAGGTAGTTGTCCCTGCCGTGCTTGGTACTTGCCTGCCAGTACCAAATGCGAGAAAACCTTGATGTAGATGAAGTCGTTCACTTCGGACTAAGCTGAGCTGATTTACTGTATACTTGATATAGACTAAGAGCATATACACAGACAGCTATTGTAGTTGAGGTGATGTGAAGTAGCTCATCTGTGTTCCTGAAGCACTTTTCAGTGCAGTATGATCTGGCAATTCTTTAATTGCAAGATCCACCAATCTTTGCATTTTTAAGTAATTTCTTTGATAGCCAAACAAAAAGAAATAGTGAAGGACAGGACTTTGTATTTCTTGTGGTAAACATCTGAGTAATGGCTTGTGTGCTGTAGGAGTCAAAAAGGTGATAAGAAAAGAAATAGAGAACCAAGTAGAAAACATTGCTGACCCTTTCATTTTGTGTAGAGTTGTATGTTTGGAGTAATGCATGAAGTTTTCATACACTTTCTTAGGAAATAAATTCCTGCTTTTCAACTGCTGTCTCTCATATATTTAACCAATTTCCAGAATATGCCTTTATACTACGTGTGTTTTTCACAGTGCCATGAATCTTAAATCCTGATGTTTTCTTGTACAGTGACAAAGTCACAAATATCTACTGGGAGTTCTAATTCTTTCAGGTTAATACTACAAAACAAAGTCCGTCTTGTGCTTCTAAAAGTAACAGAAGCGGAGAATCTATTCTTTGCATTGTTTCCAATTATCCTTGCTCCTTTAAAAAAAGGAAAAGTTTATAACAATATTGAACATACGAAGGCTAGAAAGACATTTCTGTTGTCTCTTGAAACCTCAGATGCTCAGCTATTCCTAGAAAATGTAATAAAGTTGCAATGTTTCCCAGCTGATCCGTCAAAAAAAAATATTTATTCATGATTCAGATTGTATGCATGTGTGGGCATTGAAACTATGACTTATCAGTCAACACCATTTTGTTTCCTAGTCTTGTCTTGAAATGTATGTTAAGTCTAGTTGGTTTAATCTTGTGTTCCCGTTTCCCAAAAGATTCAGATAAAACACAAAAGGCAAAATGGTGATGAAGATTTTTATATTTGTTTTTCTGTGCTGAATTTCAGGTTAAGGCATGTTGTACTAGCCTTTCAGCCCTTTTGAGTGTTAGAGTAAGATCACAATTTTATGCTGTCATAAAGCCTTTTTTAGAGACAAATCTTTCAACATACTTGAGAAAGGAGAAGAGAACAAAACAGTACAAACTATTGTCAAAGTTGTCAATGGATCTACCTGCCAAAACAAATCTGATGACAAAATTGAAGCAGTCAAGAAGACAACAAGGAATACAAGAAACAGTGCAAAGCTGTCTCAGAAGTAGGTGGAGTTATTTTTAGTTTGGGGTGGTGGGGTAGAGAGAGCCTTTGGTTTCTGATATGATTCTTCTGAAAAGTTTCCATTCAGTGGAAAACGTTCCATTAAGTTTCGTACATATTAAATGGCTGCTTATAGAAAGTGGACAAAATGAGCATGTGTGTTTCTTTTCTGTTTGTGAATATTTTCAAACTTTACATTGGGATTTTTTTATTATTAGCTACTTAGGAGTGATTGAGATCATAGTTTTGATTTCCACCCTCTTCCAGCAGACTAGTTTGTACAAATTTTGAATCTCTAAAGAACTTTCTGTAGATACTATGTGGGACTCAGAGTAATTTACCCTGTGACACAGTCTTGACATAAGAATAAGATTTACTGACCTTTATCTCACACCCCAATACAGTACCCTTTTTATCCTTTACCTTGCTTCATGTCTCTATGGGGTATATATTTTTTGGCAAGGTGAAAAAGGTTCTATAGTGGTAAAATACACTTAGATTGCAGTATGTTCTCTTTTTCCAATAGCGCTTTTTATGTATTTGTATTTTTATATAGAAAAAGGCATATAGAAAAATTATCAGTTATTTCTTGCATTAAAGTATGGACAAAGTAAACAAGTGGAAAAGAAACTGAAATATATCCAAGTATTACGTTACTCCTTTCTCTTGTTGACTGAATTGGTATTTGCTTTGAGAGATGTTTCCCTGCAGAGTCCGATGCCTCTCTCCAAGTTTGAATTGTTTGAGGAAAATGAGTGGGTTTTTTGCCTTTGCCTTGTTACACAAACACACAGGTAATAACTAATTCAGTTAATTAGTGTATGCTATCCTCTGTAAAGAGCTTTGGGATGATATTTTTAGGTACATTTGAGATGTTAAAATTTGCATAATATCAAAGACTAATTTGTTAAAAATAATAATAAAAAAAATACTGTAGGTGAGGTTAAGTAGACTTAATTAGTGTATGGCAACCCCTGGAAGTGTTTCTTGAGATCTTGGCTTTTGGAGATACTCTTTTCAAAATCAGTGTTCACATACTTGAAAGTTTTGATCTTGAGTATTTAGTAGTGATACCATTATTTCAGAATAAATTTCATAAGGTGCTTGCATATAAACTTCAATTAAAAAGATTAAATGGCAATGTGATATGTGCATAGAATATATCAATTCTATGCTTTGAAACACAGAAGGCTACAGTTATTTTAACTGATTATTAATTAATGATTACCTTTGACTTACAGGAACAATAAAATTAGTCATCTGTGGAATTCAATATAAATTCATGCATCATGTAATGCTGTGGTATGTACACTAAAGAGTTATTGCTTCTGTAGTTTTTAGCCTGCTCATTTGTTTGAATGATCTCTGGTTGGTATATAACCAATTTCTTCATCTCTTAATGCAGAAAGAAAGCACTAACAGTAATGCTTTGGGGATAAATTGAAAGAGTAGTGCCAGTAACAGCTACTGTCTCATCCATGGGCACTGTTTCAGACCCTAAATATGACAATTTTTTTGTTCTAGATTGCGTTTCTAGCAGGAGAGAATACTCCAACTCTGCTACATAGTTTCCATTCTCTGAAGAATGCATGTTCTAGCCTGTTAGTGTCTGAGAGTAGATGTGATTTATGCAACCAGCAGTTGGTTTCGGCTCCACAGAACAACTCTTTTAGAGTAAGTCAGATTATTTATATGGTGGTGTGGTAGCATTGCTTATATCTCTGCTTAGTGACTTCTACTTCAATTTATGTCACTGCAGAAAGCATCTGGTTGTTCTTTCAGTTCCCTGACAGTTCAGGTTTTTGCTTCACACTCTGCTTGCACTCTTTTCACATTTCTGCCTTCTTTGGCTGACTGTTGTTATAAATCAATGTTTGGTCAATTTGTCTTCCATTCTATCTCAAGGCTCCCCTAGATGCATGTTGACGGTCCGAAATAGTTTCTTCATATTAACTGAGATGGTTACTGCTTGCATGCAAAACAAATCAACTTCTTTCTCTCCAGTATGAGAAAGAATGAATGGAGAAATTAAGCCTAGACTGTATTCATCAGATGAATAGTACAGAAATTTCTTGCATTCTTTACAGTACTTTAGTACCACCCTGCACTGTGTAGAAACTCAAAGTCAGAGCCCCTGGTAATTCTCACAGTGGAAACTGTCACCACAATGATTCTGCCAAAATAATGTTTGTTTTATATAAAAGTTGTGTATCAGGAAACAATGTAAGCTCAGTGCAGAAGAATGAATAATGTGCTGTTCAAAATGACCATTTCTTGGAGCATACCTAGATGTACAACTCTAATACTACATGTGAAGTTGATGACTTGGATGTAGTGCAGATTTTTAGTAATGGTAAAGTGGTTTGTGGGTGATTTTTTTTTTTTCTAACTTCAAGGCATAAAGTTGGTGGAATGTGAGCCCTACAACCTTTTATGAAATGAATGAAACAAGTGAATGAAATTTGCAAACAAGTGAATTTCCTGACTTGCCAAAATACGAGCTCTAAGCAAAGCACGCTTATTTAGTGGCAGGTAAAATAGATGCTTTCATCTGGAGTTTTGAGCTGCTTTTAGTCTTTACAGCTGACTAAAATTCAGCAAGCTGTTTTTAAGTCTGCATAGGAAAGAAGTAGGAAGAATTCACCACAGTTCTGATAAAGTCAAATTAAAAATTCATGGAAGTAAAACACTGCTCTGCCTGATCCAGTAGGAGACAAGTTTGGGAAATAAAAAAGTATTAGTAGGTGCAGAAGCCTCGGGTGTGTTATTTTATTTCATTTTAAATGTAACTTGTCTATTTTGTGATGATTTTATCACTTACCTCTTGAATACAGTAATTCTCAGAGGAATAATCTTACCTCCTACGCTGCTGATGTAGGAATGTGCTGTATTTGATGATCAACAATAGTATACTTCAGAAAGGGCTTTAAGCCAGTAGTGCTTGGAGGAAACAGATCTTGTAACAGTAGCAAATCAATACTTTCTTTTTATATTTGAGAAACATACATATTTGTGCTACTTAGCTTTGTTTAGTTTGTTTACCTCCACAACTTCCAGAGATCATACCTGTATTTTTGCACTGGTCATTATGATCTCAAAAGTCTGTTCAGAACAGATAGCTACGATATTAGGGTGGTTTGTTTAACATTCACTTTTGTATGTTGGAAGTAGGCATGGTTTGGAAAATAATTCAGAACTAATGCTAAACCTTTGTTAAATCAGCTAATGCAGTTGGGATTAGCAAGAAAAGTTAAATATCCCTTACAGCAAGAATTTAGCTATTTCAGTGGGATACCTCATAGATGTTTTCTTTAAGGAAGAACAAGAAAGCAGGAATGCTATGTAACTCTAATTTGCAGCATAGTAACTCAATTAAAATGAGGGAAAAAAATACAACAGTATGGAAATGAAATGGTGTGATGAACAAGTGCAAATTATATCTCCAGTTTCATGCATTTTGATAATTACAATTTCTTGACTAAGTGTATACTTACAGCAACGTGTCAGGCAATTTACAGAGGGAGAGAGAGAGAAGGTTAAGCTCAGTAGAAGTCCAAGAGTGGTCACACATCAGTCCAACAACAATAAATCAAGTTCACTAGAAGACTGGGGCCACTGAAACACATACTAAAGTCTGCAATCGAGAACTGCTCATTAGATGAGCAATATTTTGAGAACTAGGCACCTTGGTATGAGATATGCAACAAGCAGAAACCCTGAACAGGGAGCTGGAGGGGCAGGGAGGTGGCAAGGAAGGAATGCTGAGCACGAGGTGTGCAGACCACTTCTCAGATTCATTCTTAGGGCACCATGGGCTGCAGGGAGGAGAGGAGGCATTTTGGTCATACAACATAGTGGTTAAGGGTCTTTTACTCTGTTGCATTCTCCGTTCTCAACAATGTCAATATTTTCACAAAGCAGTCCTAGGATCCAGGACTCTTATCTCCAGGTGTTGCTTGCGCTGTCTAGGCAACAGGAGACTTTCAAACTTAAAAGAAAAAACAACCACCACCACCCCCAAAAGCAGTGGGGAGAGGGGATGCATAGCTACTTCCACTGCAAAATGGCATATGAGAAGGGGGGGTGGCAGCGGGCGGAGGGGAGTGTTTTATGATTGCAGATTTTTCAATTGCTTAAGTTCTATGTCCCACTTTAAATATTAATGACCTCCATGCAAATGCTCGATATGGCACTGTAATTCCAGGATGTAAATGGTAGCCTAAAGGAATAGATTTCATAAAGTACTGGGAAATTGCTCTGCATTACGTTCAGAGGAGTACTATGTAATGGAAGCAGTACTTTAGAAATCATGTGCTTTCACCTCAAGATGGAGAAATGTTAGGAAATTTTTATTGTCTAAAATATTTAATGCTTAAGAATTCCATATGTACTGGATCTTGTCATAAATATTGTCTCTAATCTGCCATAGAAATGTTGCAACTTGAACTATAGTAAATGAAGAGTATTGTCTGAATTCTGTAAGTGGATTGGATTAAAAATTATTAGATTCTGGCTTTGTCTGAAATTGAGAAAAAGGAGGGCTTCTTATGGAGATAGCTGTCTAACTGTATAGTCCTTTTGAGATAAGGCATCGATAACTTTCTCCTAATCTTAGTTGAGCTTAATCAAACACCTCACTTACCTGAGCAGCTAAGTCTGATAAAAGCCTCCTTATCTTGCATTCACAGGATTTTATAGGAAGTTAGTTAACATCAAAAAGCACAGATTTTGAGCATGACAAAGTCACCTCTGTGCTGCAGAATATAAGCAAGCACATCGTTCACATCCATGAAAAGCAGTTAAATCTGAAATCTTGAGAGGTTCCGGTCATAATTGGTAAAATTTTCTTTATTAATAATGATAATGGTTAAGAGTTTTGTTCTTTGGAGCTTAACAATGTTTCTGAACAGAATAGCGCCAGGTTACATGTGCATGCCAGATCAAATTCTTCTTCCTTAGAAAAAAAGCCACATCTAAAGGACAGTGAAAAAGACGTAAATGTACATTGTTGGAGGATTATTTTCATAATAATTGAATACACCAGTGGGTGATACTAAAGGGCTTACATGGTCAAGTCAAGCTATATATAGCAAGCCAACTGTTAATTTTGCTTGTTTTATGCATTTTATCTCTGAATTTTTACTTATTGTACATGCCAGCCTATGAAGCAGAGGAGGGCTGCCTTTGTATCTGATTCTGCTAATTTACTTTAGAACAGTGTCATGTTTTTGTGAGTAAATACCCAGAGAAGATCCAGAGGAAGGATTTTGTTTGCTAAATGTTAAAGGAGATATGAGAGGACAGATGTAATCCAGAAAGGGAATTGACTTGGCACTGATGTAAAGTAATAAGGATGATATGAAAGCCTAAGGAAAATGTTTCATTTCAAAAGATAAAAAGCATTATGAAGATTTCAAAGACCTAGAGTACTATTGAACTGTATCTGCTGAAAGAGAAGTGTGAAATATTAAGCATTTGAAATGTTTTGTTCATATGGGAATTCATTTGAAATTGTTGTTGATTTTATTATGCAGTTCATGTTAATGGATATTTGACTATAAGGTTGATTATTAATGAAGGACAAATGAAATCTATGCTTAATGTTATGCCGTAGCATATCACCTTGGAACTTTAATTGTAAAAATTCAGTAGGGCCAGACTTGATCACTATTTCAATTGAAAGCCATGAGATGCATGAAGTAGTGCTGGTGACAGGCCGCAGGACAGCTTAATGAGAATTCATGCTACCTTTAGAGAGAGGAACTGAACTGCTGCAGCCTTTCATAATCTTTTCTTTTAAGATGGGGAAAAAAAAACCAACCCGAAATAAAACTTTGAAAGGTTTGGCTACACACCAGTCAATAAAACCTGTGTAACACTTTCTATAACTAAACAGTTTCTTGCAGTCTTACTGGCTGAAATGTGTTTTTTTTTTTTTAAACTACTTTGTGAATGTTAAGTGATTGTTTTGTTTCATTCCATGACCTTCAAGTACAAATTTGCTTCAGAATTAAAGGCCCGCTTGTGAAATGTTTTGCAATGGTACAGAAATATTCATTGGACCAGGCCAGGATTTTTTTGTGTCACATGTGGATGTTAAGGGTGGAGCTCTTTGATATTTTACTTGTTTTTCTGATAGAAAATATTGGTTTGTCAGAAGTCTTTTGCTGAATATGAAATGTTAGCACTAAGATGGATTTTTTTTCAGAACTAAAGAGAAGAAGCCTTCTTTGTTCCTTTCCATCCTTTCCACAGTCCCAAAACACAGACCTCAGTAACTCTTGTTGGTAACCCAGCACTCGGTGTTGCACCCTTGCTTTCACAGGCATTCATGCAAAATGGGATCCCAGGAGACTCTAGAATGGGATCCTGGCTGTGTCTATGATTGCAAGTGATGTAGACTGATGGAGGCAGAGCTGTAGAACAAAATAGTTGTTTTAGAGGACATGTCATCCACCATATGTGCTTTTCTGTTTTTTTCATTAGCTGTTGTCTGGCTCTAGGGAAATAAATACGCATTTGCAGTTGGAATGCCACACTGCCACACTGTGGTTATTTGGAAGATAGATCACAAGCAAGAAACTCATCTGTGGACCCCTAAAACCATAGTACAGAGCTTTGGTCCTCGCTAATCTCTTACTCAGATGACAGGTTTGTGTAAGGCTGATACCTGTGAAGAGTATCAGCATGACTCCTCTGTTTTTCTTCAGTGTTTCATTGAATCCAGCACTTGCCTTTGGGAGATTTTCATATTCTTATGAGTAACTTGCTCTGAAGTAAGCAGAGGGGAATATCACAAGAACCAACATAAATTCGGTAGTCTTCAGTTTGTTCTTGTTTTCAGTTTTTTCCAAAGCAAAATAAATTTCAATATCCAGTTGTTTTAGTCAGGCTTCAGATATAACCTGTATATTTAATATAATCTAATATTCATTAAACAATTCTGAAAGTTTGTTGTTCAAAAACGTATCTGCCATTAGGGCCTCTAATGGATTCCCTTAGGGGATCCTTGTAGAACTGTTCCTCTTCAGAAGTCCCTTTCTGATCTCATCTGTCTCTCCACTCAGTGTGGTTGTGAAATTAAAAACTTGCACATAATCAAAGAAATGAGCGGGGGGGGGGGGAGACAAACCACTGTTTTAAAGCTGCTTCTTTTAAGTATCTGTGGCCCAAACCAGAGAGTAGTCAGCCTGTGTCTGTTAAACAGTGCATGGTTTGTGAATAATGCCGGTGTTGTCTCAAGGCAGTGCTCCAGCATGGGTATTGCCCTGTCTCTGAGACAGCTCCATGCCCTGTTCTACCTTGGCATGGCAGGATCAGCCATGGGGACCATGACCTGTGTCACTTGAGTGCGGATGTCCTTTGATCCAGGGCTGTGTCCTTGCCATATGAGGGCATTTTTTGGTACATGGCTAGTAGTTGAGGAAGCCTGATCACATCTGATCCAAAATAAAACAAAAGGACCAAACTTGTGAAACATACCCTTAAGTGAGGGCTCTAGGGATGCTAATCACACAAATTTCAAATCTTTTGAATGCTGGCAATTGGCAGATGCCTAAAGGCATAGGGAATAAAAGAAACATAGTCGGGGTTATACAGTGGCTATAACAGAGCTAGAAAGAGAATTAGGAGTTCTTATTCACTCCGCCACTTTTAAGCATTAGAAGAGATTCTTTAATGGTGTCAGGTCTCAATATTTGTTATAGGAATTGAGGAGATCAATTTAAATGCTAAAATTCTTTGGACATTTGAATAAGATTTTTAATGAACAAATTAATGTTCCTTTGTGACATGGGATACTACTGGAATCTTTAGAATTGAGACATATGGCCCTAACACAGGTTAAGCAACTTCAGTGTAATTAAGATTATAGAAGTCTTCTCAAGTTATAATAATTAGAGTTCAGTGTTTTAGACAGTGTCGTCTTTTTTCCAGTCCTCGCTACCAGCAGCACATATGTGACGTGGCACCTTAACCGTATGCATTGTTCACATTATATCACATTAATAAGGTCAGTGTACCTGAGGTAGAACAAGCTATTGCACAGCTTTTTCCCCTCTCTGCTCCAGCATGTGTCATAACTAAGGCTTCACAGGTCATTGTGTTGGTATCTCTGGGCTTTTTTCTGCCAGATGGTTGGGTTGCAAGTGTGAGGTCTCAATCTCTTCCTTTTTTTTTTTCCTTCCTTTGGTATATCTTTAATTCTGAAGAGTTTGTTAAATTTGAGTGCAGCATGTATAATTTTCTCATTAAATCAATGGACAAGGTCATTATACGTTAAAAGGAGGAAATAACTAGGATCACACATGTGATCTTCACAAAAATATGAGCTGAGCAATTCTGTACTGACCTTTCAATATCATTCAAAATTAAATTCCATATGCACTCTGCTACTATATTCTATTCTGATGCTCCTATGATGTTAGAATGGCTTTTAGACAAAAAATATAAACTGTAACTATATCTTTGTAACTGTTTCATTGCATTTGCTTGTCACTGTTTTTTGTTCGCCTATTTTAACTTTTTAATTTAATGCACATATGTTTTCACTGTGCTGATCATGGGAACATAGGGTAGTTTCTAATTGCAATAAAAACTGCTATGAACTTTGCATGTACTACTGTCTCCAGAAATACAGGCCTTGATATGCTTAAGAGTAACAAGTGAAAGGACTTGCATTGTTAAATACTATAGAAAAGACATTAATATAATGTATTAATATTGTAGTCATGAAATGAATTGGTCTATCTCAGTGGCAGGAAGTAATTTCTGCAGGGTGTAATTCAGAACACAAAAGAACGTTGCTACAAAGGTGCTGTAAAGATATAGAACAGTAACAGATAAGCCCCTAGAGTACACATATTTACTAGAGGAATATTAGAGTGAATTGAGAATGAAGAAATGGAATAATAACACTCAGGGCTGCAGTGTTCACATCTGTGAATATGCTTAATTGTTTTATTGCAATGCTTTGAATGTGGTGCATGACAAATAGAAATCTATAAGATGCTTCCTTATTAGGGTTTCACCTGAACTCTTAAGATGGAGGCATTTATCTTTGCTAGTAGCAATGTTCTGTAAGAGCTAATACTTTATGAAAATGCATGGATGCTATGCAAAGGAAGTAGGTACATTGAGGAAAGCTTTGTCTTGCTCGGTTTCCAGAACTTAGCACAGCTGGCTTTTAATATTTACTGTGGTCTTGGAAAACAGCAGAGCATAGATAAATATTTGGGGGATGAGGGCAGAGATGACTACTACTAAAAACTTTCTGTGCCTAAAAATGAAGCATTGAGGCCAGAGATTGGTGAATAAGTGGGTATTATTTTATTAACGTCTCAGTTTTGTCTTGACTGAGACCTGATCTGATGATAATGAAACTAGAGCTGGACAAGAAGATGTTTCATC